>NC_022024.1:21270683-21278960 GCF_000317375.1 Microtus ochrogaster
CCAGATGAAGGTTCTATGGTGATATGCAAGATATTCGTCAGTATTGCTATAGGATAGGCTCATTTCAGGTTCCCTATCCTCAGCTGCCCAAGGGACTAACTGGGGACATCACCTTGGGCTCCTGGGAGCCACTCTAGGGTCAAGTCTCTTGACAGCCCTAAGGTGGCTTCCTTAACTAAGAATTGTGTTTCCGTGCTTCCCTATCCAACCTTCCTTTATCCCAATCCTCTTGTTTCCCCAAGTTCCCCCCATCCTCCCTTTCTCACTTTTCTCTCCCCATCTCCCCTCAACCCCATCCCACTTAGCAGAGACCTTATGGACTATTTATATTTAAATCATATAAATTAATTATATTTTAGTTTTTTATATATTATTCCATCCGTATATTATTATACTATCTCATTGACATATTGAAATTTTATATGTTCTGTAAGAGTTTGAAGCTGAGAGTGACTTTTGTGGTAGGTACAAACTGAGTCTATGGACTTCTACTAGCATAAAAATGCATCAGAAGTCTTTAACTTGTCTCTAACAAAGTGAAATCCATCAGAAGGACCTGATTTGTGTATAATAAAGTCTTGCTACCTGAAGTAATTCACCGTTTTACAAATAATATAAGAATAAATGTATCTTCCTGAAGTACTTGCAGAAAAATAATCCCTTCGATATTCTTCAGGCTACATCTATTTAATGTGTTAAATAATGCAATTTTTATTTATTTTTGTTTATAATGCAAGCAATATTTTAAGATATGTGTAGTATTTTATGTGACTGTTTTCAATAATAAGAATACCTGTGTTAATTTGAAAAACATACAAATCATTGTTATATAAAAGTATAAAGAAAAACTAAAATATTATAATAGGCATAATGAGAAGTTAATTTTGATTGTGTAAATATGTGCACTAGGTTAATATTTCTATTCCATTGTTATATAATATTTTGTGATTACAATGAAATCAAGAATATTTCAATAGCTTGTTTAGAGCTCCTAGCCTTAATGAATTCTAATACCACTTATTATTTTCCATTGAAATAAAACAGATAAAGGGAATTATGTCATAAGTTTGGATATTGATTAATAAATACATATATGAATGAGCATAATTATAGATGTCTTTTGCCAAAGGGAAAAAAACCTGTATACATGTTTGTATCAAAATCAGAAGAATGAACTATAAAAATAAGTTCCCCAAAGTACTTATTTGGTCAATACAAGTATATCATTCTGAAAACCAAACTAATTACATCATTATTCCTGATTATTCTGTTGGGTGGGCCCTAGTTTGGATGACCCACCATATTAACACTCCCTGAGGGAATCGAGGTTAGACAGAGGCATATTTTCCATGGCTAATTAAATTAAAAGAGTGAAACAGGAGAGAATCATGTCAATGGAACCTCCTTCATGGTTGTTACTCAGCAATTGCTAAAAATTATTTGAAATAACTTAAAATCAATTAGGACCATACACCCTTCTTATCTCTTGGAAATTGATTGTTCTCTATAAAAGACACCTGAGAACCCTGACATATTATGAAAGAAAATATATATATTTTTAAAAAAATATCTGTTGAAGATTTATATTTTTTCTATGGAGCACTTCCTGGAGTAACCTCCAGGAAGCTGTTGTCCTTTCCTCTGTCGTTAACTCTGAAGTCTTCCTTCCTTCCAGTAAACACATGGAACTTTAACTCACATGTATACTTTTTCCTGCAAGATGGGTTAGGGTCTGGCCTGTGCTAAGCAAGGAATTGTTAAACCACACAAAATGTAATCCATTTTCTTTGAAAATTGTAACAATATGGATAGAAATACATACACTGGAAAATACCTCATATTAGGGATACTATAGTTATTCATTTTATATTAGTATATTCGCTGTAAGAAGAAGAAGCAGAGGGATGGTAAATCAATTGTGAAACACTCCACGGCCTGTAAGTGAAAAGCCAGCTTACTCTATGCAGTTACTTTCTTACAGGTACAAAGACAGATGAAGTGGAACTCAGAAAACACCACCTAAAATAGTTTCAAAATAAATTCATTGTATGTCACAAACCCTGGTCATGGATAATGGAGTATTGTGGCAGATTCATATGAAAATATAGGAAAAAAAATGTAAACCCTGTGGCTAAAGGGTAGTTCTAAAACTGTGTCCACTCTTTTGATAGTATTTCTTAGAAATAAACACACCCCAGGGAGGAGGCAGGGCCAGTGTGACTTTTGCCTCCAGGCTTTTGATGCCTCAGCAGACCACTGCATCTGAATCTGAACAGTTGGTCCCAAATTTTTGTTATTATTTTTATTAAGAAATACAACAGTAAAATATTTATTTTAATAACTAAAGATCTTGGTTCACTTTTTAAATTTTCAAGTTAGGAAAATGTCATTTTGTTTGTCTTCCTTACTTTAACCTAGTCCCAGGCAGGATTTTAAATGTTCATGGATACATGATCTAAAGCATCTATGATCTTTTTTCCTCATTTTTTTTTGACTGTCAGAAAAGAAAATATTGAGGTATCTTCAAAAATTCACTATACACATATGAGCAAAAAGGCACAGGTCAAAAGAACACAATGTCAACAATATGCTATGTTTTGGAAGAACTATATAGTCTGTTTTTTTTTAATAATTGGATAATAAACACTTTGTTGAAGGATTTGTTCTGTAATTTCATCACCTCAAGCAATTCTGTTTTTTAAAAAAAAAAACTTTACAATATCAAATACTTTAGATACATAGCTTCATAATTATCTTTATCTGTTTACTTATTATTTATTTATTTTTGCTTTCATAAAAGTCTTTTATGCTCCTTGTGTGCTTCCAAACAGCCCAGTTTTGAGGGTTAATTCAAATGTAGGAAACTCACAAGTATCTTTCATTTTATTTTATTTTTTTAAAAATCTGTTGGGCCATAAAAATTGAATGAATTGAGTACAGGAATGATTAATGGTGTACTTAACCTTTGACCTTACATATACAGTTTTGGCTGCCCTCCCAAAGTTTCTGTTTTTAATCTTTTTACCAACAATTCTGGTCTTTATTCATGAAGTCATTTTTTTCCCTCAGTGATCCAGCGCGTGTATACGTCTGTATGTCTTTAAAGAACAGTGATGTTGCTGTCACATTCAAATGGCTCCGGGAGAGTTACTGGTTTCCTGCCAGTGCCCTCTGCTTTCCAGCCTCAGATTGGCCTGGTTAAGGAAGAAGCCGTAAACAGCCTATCAACAAGTATTTATACAGATGTTAATGAAACTCAAATTCTCTTGGCATATTTATGCCAAATTCCCCTTTTGGGGTATCCTTTATTTCTGAGGTATGAGGTAATAATCTCTTTACTAAACACAGCCAAACCACTTATACTTTATAAAGCAGTTTTTAGTATGTCCACCCTGAGCTGCATAGAGTCAACCATTTATCAAAATGACTTAAAATATTTCACAGCACCAGAAGAAGCATTTTGTGTAGCCACAACAATGTGCCCCCAAAGCGTCCGGTAAACAAATGAACTCATCTCTGCTCATGAAACCAAGACTATTTCAAAATTATATTATGGAGAAAAGCCATTAGCGAAAAAGGAAACAGTCATGGGAAAGTTACCATGTGAATTAAAACATATAACTACTTAGTTTATTTCTCTGTGCCTTAAATGATAATTGAATCTTAATTTCCCTCCATATAGGATATTATGCAGAAAATTTAGAAATTTGATTTATTTGAAGCATATGGACTTAATGAGCACCTTTTATTGCCGTTTATACAGAAAAGAATAATATTTCCATGAATTTTTAAATTGCTTCATTTCTTTCGGTGAACCTCAGAAATAAAACTGCTCTCCTCTTGGATTTTGTATGCTGTGGACCTAATAAGAGGTTATCATTCTTGTTCTGTGTTTTGATTTGCTAATTTTAGTTGTCTTATTATTATTATTATTATTATTATTTGGATATAATTCTGATTTTCAGAGTTAATGTACCTCCCTATTCTAGTAATTAAATTAATAGTGTTTAGGCATATGCTATCTTCAATAACAGTCTTGTCTACTCATTCAAAGCCTTTGCAGTATAGCTCTGCACTTTTTAAAACTGTTTATTGATTATCTGTGGATTTCACATCATGCATCCCACCCAGTCCCACTCATCTCCATGTCCTCTTGCTTTCGCCCTCTGACCTTGCAAACTCCCCTGCAAAACAAAATGAAGTTTAAAAGTAAAATCAGTCAGTCAAATAAACAAAAATATTGGTTATGGAAGGTGTAGTGTGGGCCAGTGACTCACACAACGTAGCCTTTAGTCCATTTATTTTTACTTGTTAGTGTTCGTTGCAATGAGGCATTGGTCTGGTTGGAGGACTCTAGCTTCTGCTACACTATCGCTAACGGGCTTTCACTGGGACTCCTCTTGGATATATTGTTGTTGCCCTGTGTCATGGAGATTCTGTAGCTTTGTATCTGCATGTCCAGTCCCTTCACATACTCCAGTCCATCAAGATTTGGTGGATGCTGGAGGCCCTAGTTCTAGGCCTGGGTAGTAGCTGGGGTGGTCAGCCACCATCTTTGATCACTGCCACTCAGACAAGCCCTTTAACACTGCCCCAGCTAGCTCACGCAATGTAGCAGGCAGTAAGGAATTGGCTCAGTTCTTCTACTCTCATGCCCTGGGGTCCAGCTCACCCACACTCACACTCATAACCCCAGGGCCAGCTCTGCTGTTTTCCTCTGCTAAGTGGAAGGCCCGCTATCCAGATTCCCACAGTCAATCCAGATTCCTTCCATTCTCACGTCACTGAGGCCACGGGTGGGGTCGGAGGGAATATTTCCCTCACCCATGCCATCACTTGGCATATGAACTGAGGCCGTGTAGATGAACCCCCTCATCCATCCACCCCCACCCAAGTGAGCATGCCTGGGACATCCGGCCCCACCTCTTACCTGCCATTGGTAGAGTGGATTAGGGAGAGAAGACCTTACCCCTTCCCCTGCCCCTCGCTGCCTGTGGTGGGTAGGAGAGCTGGTCCCAAGGTCATGAGGATGGGAGAATTGTCACTGCCCCTCAGCAGCAGCAGCAGCACTTGGGAGAGCAGGCCCTGCAACTCGACTGGGGTGCATTCTAGAACTGACAATATTGGCAGAGGCACAGGTGAGCTGGCCCTGCGGACCTGAGAGCAGGAGAGCCCCGCAATTTTTATACAGTACAGAAAGAACAAGGGTGGCAACTGTTCCTTTTTACAAACTGAGTGGCATCATATTACGCATTAGTATCATCAAGAGCTTGTTATAAGAGGCAAAACAGACAAAAATAGGCAATTAAAATACAGCATAAGGAAAAGTGTCCTGAAGTTCTTATAGGGTCATGTGACATGAACACCCTCACGCTAGCTCCTTTTCTAGTTGTTGTATTGTTATACCTGATGGAGCAATGCAAGGTGGAAGGATTAGTTTCGGTCCATGGCTTCAGTTCCTCATGGCATGGAAAATGTAGCAACATGTCAGGGGTGTGCTTATCAGATTTCTGTCAACTTGACCCAAGCTGCAATCATCTGGGAAGAGGAAACTTTAACTGGAAAAGAAAAAAAAAAAGCTGCCATCTTATGGGCCGGTATACATTCCCTTAAAAAATGGTTAATTTGGGAAGACTGCCCACCCTGAGTGGTGCCGCTCCTGAGCTGGTGGCCCTATGTTCTATAAGGAAGTAGTCAGAACAAGTCATGTGAAGCAAGCCAGTAAGCATCCGTCATCTATGGTCTCTGTCTGATTCTATCTCCAGGTCCCTGAGCACTTGACTTCCTGCCTTGACTTCCCACTATGACAGACAGTGATTAGGATGTGTAAACCAAATAGATACTTTCCTCCCCAGATTGGTTTTGGTCAGTGTTTCAGCACAGCAACAGAAGCCAAACTAGAACAAATTGGTACCACAGAACGAGATATTACTGAGGTTGGCCTGACCAAGGGTTTTCCAAGGTGGATTATAGGAGTTTGAAGTTTGCAACTGGAGAGGCCATTATTGAGTGCTCAGAGTTTAATAAACTGTTGTAGGAATTTGGAAGATAATGCTGACAGAGATCCAGATGGTAGAGGTTTGGCTTATGAATTCCCAGAGGGAAGCAAAGACTATCAGGGCTGTTCATGTGATCTATTGGAATTAACAGCCTGTGGTTTCTGGTCAGTTGGGGCTGAAGAATCAGCTGTGATTAAGAGACAAGAACCAGTGAAGTGAATCTTGGATTTACTGGGACAATTGATGCTGGTTAGATAGGGCTGAGCTATTAGCCTTGGTTAAGAAAGAACCAAAATTTCCCTTGGGGGAAATTTTTCTCAGGGTCACCACAACAAAAGCTGTGGTCCAGAAGCCAGGAAGTAGAAAGGTTGCATCATATGCCGGCAGCCAAGCTTGGTAATACGTGAGAGCCTCCCACATGTTACTGATTTGGGCAGCATGGAGGAGCTATAGAGAGACAGCTACAGTTTGGCACTGTGTGTCTAGGTTGGAGTTCCTGAAGAGCAGTCAATGGTGAAGTGGAACCTTAGTTGCAGTTGAGAACCGCAGAATATTGGTGATGCCAGCTCAGGAGGATGATCACGTGTGCAGCGGCTGCTGAGCCAGCATGAGCCCAAGAGACAAGTTGCATGCAATGATAGTAGAACAGAAAATGAGATGCCCAAGGCCTTTAGAACCCAGAAGATCATGTGTGAATTCCAGACATTGGACACTGATATTGAGGAACGAGCACTGTTTGAATTTTGTTTGTCTTTGATATAATTTGTAACTGTGCCCTGGCTGTGTCCTCTTGGGAAAAAATATGTAACTTACTTTTTAATTTTTTTATGATTTCACAGGAGTCACAGTTGAGAGATATTGGACTTTTGGTTTTCTAGACAGGGGTTTTCTGTGTAATAGCCTTGGCTGACCTGGAACTCACTTTGTAGACTAGGCGGATTTCAAACCCACTGAGATCCTCCTGCCTCTGTCTCCTGAGTGCTGTGGTTAAAAGTATGTATCATCACATCTAGCTGAGATATTGGATCTTTAAAGGAGATGCTTGCTATTTTTTAAGTACTTTAACATGTTGAAAATTTTTAAAGGCTATGGGACTTTTAAAGTTATATTATATTTTACCATATGACATTAAAATAATATTAATAGTGACAATTTCATGTGTAAAACTAACAAGATTTAAATTGTGCTAATACCTCAATAAATTAGCTGAAGGCAAACCCTAGGACATTTTGATATGAATGATTGATGAGTGAAGGCCCTGGCCACTGTAGACCATCACACACACACACACACACACACACACACACACGCACGCACACACACACGAACAGGATGGTCCAGCCTCCATGGTCTCAGATTCATTTTCTGCCTCCAGAGCTCTGTTTTGATTGAGTGCTTGTCTTGGCTTCCCTCAATAATGGACAATGGTATTTCAGCCAAATAAATACTTTCCTACCCAAGTTGGCTTGATTCATGTTATAATCACAGTAGTGATATAATTAGGATCGGTCTCCTTTTGTCTCAGAGAATCAATGAGCAGAAAGTTAAACCTGAACCAGTCTGGGCCAAACTTTAAGAGGCCCATCCCTCATGGCCTAAACCCACCTGATTATATCCTAATGCCTTCAGAGACTCCAAAAACAGCGATGCCAGCTGGGAATCAAATATTCAGACCATATTCAAATGCAACAAACCTTTAAAAATACCAATACTTCATCAAACTTAGGTATAAGATACATTGTTGAAAGTTTGCCAGTTTATTCTGAAGAATGGTTTTTATAAGCTAATACTTGAAGATTTGAAGCAGAAATACCATTACTGAAGAAAAGGCTTGCAGGTACAGAAAGCTGGTTAACTACAGTGTGTCTGGTGGGTTAAGGTGGGAATTTAAAATTTGTATCTGAATAGCTAGAGCAAGACTCGTCTACTATCTAAAAAAGAAACATTTTGGGCCCTGGAGAAGTGGCTCAGAGGTTAAGAGTATTGGTTGCTCTTTGAGAGGTCCTGAGTTCAATTCCCAGCAATCACATGATGATTCACAACCATCTATAATGAGATCTGGTGTCCTCTTGTGTTATATGAACATATATGCAGGCATGTATGAGTCCATGGCCGTCATGGTGAGAAACATGGTCCCGACAATCATGGCATTTGAGCAGTAGCTGAGATATTTTCTTTCTTTCTTTCTTTCTTTCTTTCTTTCTTTCTTTCTTTCTTTCTTTCTTTCTTTATTTATTTATTTATTTATTTATTTATTTATTTTTTGAATTTATTTGAG
>NC_022024.1:21279999-21305791 GCF_000317375.1 Microtus ochrogaster
TAAGGAAGTTGAGCATGACCTTAGGTGTCTTTTGGCCATTTGAACTTCTTTTGTTGAGAATTCTCTGTTCAGTTCAGTGCCCCATTTTATAATTGGGTTGGTTAGCCTTTTACGGTCTAGTTTCTTGAGTTCTTTATATATTTTTGAGACTGAGATATTTTCATGAGTAAGATGGAAGTTATTTATCCCTAGACCTCCAATCTGATAGCCCTATGAGGTAGCAAACTCTCTCTGTGTATTCAATCATTATTAGATGCCAGCACGTACAATAAGGGCTCATCTATTTATGTGGAACCCAACAAATCAACACCTAAATCATATATGAAAATCCTAAAGGGAAACAATAAAAAATGTGTTTTCTATAGTTTTTTTTTTTAAAAAAAGGAGAGAGAGAGAGGGGGGGGGGCCTGGACTGAGTAATTTGATTTAGTGGAGAAGTGGTTAACAATAACAAATGAATATAAGATAAGAAATTTTAAAGTCTAATAATTGCTTGGGAACTGGTTTAATTATGTCTTACTCTCTTTAGCCTAGGCTATCTTTAAATTCACACCAGTCCTTTTACTATAATCTCTAAATTGATAGGAATATATGCGAAAGCCACAACACCCATCTTACATTCAGTATATAACATTTACAAATTATGTCTTTCCTTTTCCATACTAGGAACTGAAGCCCGGGCCGTATGCATGCTAGGTAAGCTTTCGACTACTGAACTAAATACCCATCCCTGAAACCTTAGGAGCTACAATTTCAATTTACCAAAGCAAGATTGCATAAATTACAAAAGAATAGAAATTGACAAAATAAAGATAAAAAATAAATAAAAGACTTTTGTTAGTAAAGAAAAATCACTGAAAATTTATAGAATTTCTTTCTGGAGCCCTATACTACAGGCAGTTTATTGAGTTCAGAGATGCAAGCTAGTAAGTCACAGTGGAAAACTGAATGTAGTTTAGATGATATTTAAGATGTACACAAACATGCAGCCTGGAAAGATGACCTTTTTGAAAAGAGAACAGAAATTAAAAACAACAATGAGCAGGAAAAATATTTGTACCATTAATAACAGAAAAAAGATTTATACTTTGTTAAAATCATAAAGGAAGATGCTACAGGATTTAGGTAGTTTCCAATTTAAAAGTATCGGAAACATTTTTCACAATATATAATATAAAATTAGTAAATAACTATACAGGCTAATGTTGTTTGCCTGGAAGTAAACAAGTAAATAACAACCATAATTAGACAATACTATCCAATTATCAGCAGCTTTTTAGGTATTTAACTTGCCAATATGAAGTAAGAATGGGTGGGACACTAAACACTATATGCAAATATATACCAAATATATAATTAAATATATAAAATTATATATATATAATTTTAGACATACTGTCTCTAAATTCACTTGAAAATGCATTAAATGTGATAATAAAGACATAATCATCAAGGGACTAGAGATATATCTCTAAGTTAAGGACATTTGATGCTTTTGAGAGGACCAAAATTTCATTTCCAACTTTACCATGACAGCTCCAACTACTCGAAACTCCATTTCCATGGTTGCTGTTGCTCTATAATGGTTTCCAAGGGCTTTGCATGCATATAATGCATACATTTACATGCAAACAAAACACATATGATAAAAATAAACTTTAAAATTTTCAAAGAATAAAAATCTAATCACCAGACAACTTGATATTTTATAATACAAATCAATAAAAACCATATTTATCATGAGATTTCTATTGCACATGTTTTTGTTGCAACCAACTGGAATCAGAACGTAAAGAACTCATATCATTCTAACAAAAAATGAAGTCAAAGCAAATTATTTTGTGGGTTAAAGAAACTTATTTTAAAATGTTACAAAGTAGCTGGCTTTAGAACATGGCATTTATTTTTTAGGTTTTCTCTTCATTAATATTTTTCTTCGTAAATTGTCTTTATAAATGGCATAGCATTTTGTTATTGAGTCTGACAACTGCTTTAATTAAAATTGCTTAAAGCCATGCTTTAAAGTAACCAGAGATTAGCAAAAATCAAAGGAAGTCGCCTTTCTGAGGTTCAAAGAACAGAGAACAGGCAAAGCAAGATGCAAAGTAAGGGACAGTAGGCCATGGATTTTGCCTTCTACAGGCAAAAATGCTTTCTTCGACACTGAAAGGAGAGGCTGATGAAACACCATGACCAGAGTGCTGTAAAGTAATAGAAGCCTCTGTTACTTTTCCAAACAAAGATGCTGAAGCGGGCCTTCTGTATGACTCAGAGTGAATTTTATTTGGGGTGTTCTGTTCCGTGACAGGATAATCTTGTGGTGGTTTAGCTGGGATGGAATCACATCCCTCAGCTCTCAACTACTTTTGGTTTACAGTCAGCCAAGTTCACATTTTGCTTGTTCTGTTTCTTAACTGAGCTTCAGCCAATATATCGTCTGGGTTTTAATGATGGTCTCAATAAGTTGGTCCCTTACAATGAAAGATCTGATCTTTACACAGGAATTGTTTAAAACTTTGTCTGAGTTCTCCTGTGAAACCAGTTAGCGTTATGAAGAACTGGGAAAATTTTCCAAGAGTATGTTAATAAGTGACTATGGCAGTAAATATCAGTATTAAAGAAACAGAAGGCCACAGATATTTCTAAGCTAGACCTGCTTATTATATCATGTTTTCTACATATTAAAAACAGGAAAGGCTTGAGCTTTAGCTCAGCTGATCATCAGACTCACTGAAGTCTTACTAGTTAATGTTACTGAACTGTACCTGGTGTGGCCAACCAACACTGGTAGATCAGAACCCAGGATCTACTGAAAAGTCATTTTACTTTGTGGAGTAACTGTGACAACACATCTTCCTTTTGGGGAAGTCTGCTTTATACTTTCTCTATGTATCAAATGCTTCTACATATGAATTCACCAGGCAGCCCTGGAATGTGAAGGAATCCCTTCTCCATTTGTAACCAATGAAGGGTTGACTTGAAATTGTTTGACAGGAGCTATGGACAGTTTAGAACCATGTGGCAGCATCAGAAGTGACAATAACTTAGACATTAGAGAAACGAGCACCTTCTTTTAGACTTTCCTAAATGTTGGCTCTAGCATCTTCTTGATTTGAAAACCAGAGTCATTTCACTGACCTTTACAGGAAAAAGAGGTGTAAGATGCTCGTTCTCATCACATTCAGCATTATGCATGCTATAGTTTGTGTGTACACAGAACTGATTTACTATGAGTTTAAAGACCTGCTTCATTTTCCAAAGAGCATACATACATTCTGATTACTAGGTTAAGCAATAAGTAAGAGAACGCCTCAATTTAATAAGTTGGCATTCAGTTTTCTTTTATTTACTTACTCTTTAATATTTAAATGAATGGTCGCAATATCTTTCCCTGGCTTGCCTGGCAATTTTCACATAGCCCAGATGAACCTTGAACTTGCAAACTTGAGTCAGCACTTTCAAAGGCTGTGTTCACTGCTGCACCTGGAAAAGTTGGCGTTTTTAACCATCAGATTTTATAGTTTTATGGACTTGTGTGCTTAGTTGCCATGAACTAAATTTAGAAACATGCAGTTCACAAACTTACAAAGCCAGCAAGCCCTTAATATTTATGAGGGGGTTCCACAAAAGAAGCAGTGTGAAGGAGCAAGCCCACGATGCTAAACAATGGTGCAAAGCAATGGTGTCATACGAATAATGTGTGACACTCACATGGCAGCAATGTTTGCACGGTTTTCTAAACACACCACACACACACACATACACACACATGCACACACATACACACACATACACACGCACAAACACACACACTGAGAGAGAGAGAAAAAGAGACAGAGAATCGTGTAATTTAACATCAATATTGCTTTCAGCATCTTGTATACTTTTTAACTTTCTTTGGGGTATGTGTTGAATGTGAGCTCTCCTATGCCACAGCATGTGGTCTGTGAAGGTCAGCAAATAACTTTTGAGAATCAGCTCCCTCCTCTACCATGTAAGCAAGTATCACAATGAAATCCATTGTTTTGAATAGTTAGTATAAACTATTGATAATTGAAAATAATAGCTTACACAAAGCTCAATTCTGGAAAATCAAAAGTCTGTTTTAAATACCTTTGTTATAATCTATAAATTCTATTGTATATGAGGATGGTTTAAAGACATTTGGATCTTAAAATAAGTCTAAAAACAAGGCTGTTCATATAAGAAAGGTCTATTGTCTCTCCGAAACAATCGAGTTTTCTAATGGATGCTATTTTTAAACAATGGTAACTGCATTAAATTTTTCTTTTATTGTTCAAAGTAGATGCAATTGAGACTGAAATGGGAGATGCTTAACTCCTAATAACTGGTGTTCATTAGTCACCACGCTTTGTCAAAACTCTTTCATGATAGTGAAATTCTTAGCATCATCTCAGCTACCTGCCCTGGTTTTAATTTTTTGAATGTTACATATTTCTTCCCAAGGCGAAGAGGAAGACGCCCTCTCCAAGCCGACCAGTGCAGATGAAAAGTTAGGAAAGAGTAAAGAGTACACCTACCAGTGGCTTCATACACAAGTGGGCTTTCCAGAAACAACTAGTTCCAGAACCCTGAAATGGTGAGGTCATTTCCTTCAAATTAGATTTTTGTATCGTAAACAAATCTTGAAAAGTGAAACCTGGGTTAATTGTGCTAAAACAAATACAACTTCTTAGCCAAAAGCCAATACATCACATCGCCAGAGGCTTTCATACAGCGTGGATTTAATTGTTCTTTACAGTTCTCCCCAAAAGTGTTTAGGAAGAGCTCTAGTCTGTTATGCTTAAGACCAATAGACGAATCATGCAGTCTCCTCTGCTTCATCAAGAAAACGTGTGGTAACTTGTAACTGTCGGTCATGTCAGTATATAGATTTGTTTTAAAAATTAGTCACTTGTGAAATTGACAGCTACATTTGTGGATTAAAGTTTTACGATGTTATATGTGACATGAACGTTCATATTGGAGGACTTCAGCCCATTTAACTTCTTACAAAACGTGGACATCATATGAAAGCAAAGCTTAAAATAGAAGTATTTTGCTATTTGACATATTTACTGTGATCAAAGAATGAAATAAAGACATTGATAATTCTCATGTTTTAAGATGAAGTATTATAACTAATGAAAACATAAATTTATTTCACGTTCACATTAATCAGGTTAACTGAATTCATAGGAATATCATCTTTATAATTATAACAAATGCAACAAAATCTATTAGTTATCTCTGTTATCTAGATATAAGAGATTTTGTTGCAAAGTTAAAGTGTTAATATAGATGTGATGCAGTGGAAAATATAAACAATATTTTAAGGTAAATTTTAAATGCCTAAACTTTCAATATTACCACTTACTGGTAATAAAACCTGTATCTAGGAGATGAAACAATCAATCAATCCCTCAGATTTTTTATTAACTATATATAAAATATTATTTTGAAATATATTCCAAAAAATTACTTTATATGTAGAAAACCTGTGTGTGTGTGTGTGTGTGTGTGTGTGTGTGTGTGTGTGTAGATGTAGATTTTGGGGGAAGTGCACGTATATGTGTGCAAATGCATGTGTGTATGTTATTTTGAAGTCAGAAGCCATATCTGGGAATCACTGATTTAGGCTAGGTTGGCTTCCCACAAAACTCTATGGATATGTTCCGCCCCCCCAACCCACAGTTCTTTGATTCTAAGCACAGAGCACCATGCCTTAAATTCTCATTATTGAACCATCTCTATAGCTCCCAAAGACAAAAATTTAAAGAAAATTTGATATCAGAATATTTTACCAGAGTAAAATTAAACTGCACTGTGAATATTTGTAGGGTGCATCAAACATAGTAGAACACTAAAGTAGAAAACTTCACTTGCTTCAAATGAAAGTTTAAGACTGTAAAAACCACAAGTGATGATTCAGGCTTGTAAGCCCAGTCCTTGGAGGTGGAGACAAAGCAGCAAGTTTAGGCTTGCCTTTGACTACATGGTGAGTTCAAGTCAAGCCTGGACTCGTGGAACACTGTCTCAAAAAGCCAAAGAAAAATGGGGACAAAATAAGTAAATGTCGTTAAAAAACACTTAGATTTTCTAATAATTTATTAAATATCACTGTTAGCTCTTTCAGATGTTTGCTCATTAACATTTATATTTTAAAAAGAGATTACTATTGAAGTATTACTTAGATATTAATTTTTGTGAAACTTAATATAATATATATATATAACAGTGGAATTATATATATATATGATATGTGCATTTATTATATGTAACATAAATTAAAGCTGTTATCTCTATTTTATGTATAAAGATGTTTGGGCATTTTTTAATATTCTTTCTCTATATTTATACTGTAACTTTTTTTTTCCTTTCTTGCCACCATGAAGCAATCACTTCTTGCCTGAGTTAGATCCAGATGTACTCAATGGTGGAAGAGTTCAACTTGTGGTAAGAAATATGTTTAAAGTTAAAGAAAAATGTTATAGACACACATACTCAATAAATAACACTTTAAAATATACTCATAATATGTTTAAACTATGGAATATCACAACTGTATCTATTTTGGGGAAACCTCAAATGCCATGTGCTAAAATAATAACATATTTTCTTGACTTAAAATATAATGTTACAATATGACATTGTTTAAAATAATAATTTTATTTGACAGATGTAAAAATATTAACCCGTTACCATTTTAAAACAAAATTACTCTGGATGGGAAATTGCTTAATGAGATTATTTTCTTGAAAATTTTAAGAGCCAAATATAAAGATTACAATTGAAAGAAACAGCAATATGAGTTTCCAGCTTGGAAAATCAAACTGTATTAAAAGTAACAAGTGATTAGCAGCTTAACCCCTCCAAGTTTTATGGAGTGCAGTGGTACTCTGGTAAGTATTATTTGAGCTTTAAGGCCACATTCTAATCATCTCAATAAGAGTGTCGTCTAGAAAATGGAAGGCATATGCTTGTTAAATTCACTTTGCTGTAAGCTACTTGAAGAAAGACTTTGTAAATAGAGGACTATAGCCAACATTGGGATCTAGAAAAGTAGATCTCATAAAAAGGAAACTTTTCAGCGTTGTCTCAGAATTTTGGAGGAGGGAATCATGACTGATTACAGTGGAGAGCACCTCCCTTTATAAAAGACTAACAAATCTCCCTAGCTCTGATTCTACATAGACCAAGAAAATGGATTATTATTTTGTTTTCCAGTGAGAATTTAACAGCCAAATTACTTTTCTTTATGATAAAAATAATATTATGGCTGTAAGAGCACTTCCATGCCATTTTCTTGAACACTTTTTCCAAAGGCTTTCCTGAATTTGAGCAATAATTTATGTGTGTGTGTGTGTGTGTGTGGTGTGTAGTATATATTTGTATACATAAATATGTGCATTTAGACAGAATAAAAGGACAAGATAATTTTATGCCCCTATTTAAAATTATTACTCATTAAATATTTTCCTTTATTCTAATAAAATTCCTCTGTGAGGGTGTCATGCATATTATCCTAGTAATTTTAGAACATCAATCTGTTAGATACATATATTTGACTATATTTTTGCACAAGTTTATTAATGGTCACTTTTTTCCTTCCTTTTTTCCTTTCCCCTTTTTGGGGCGGAGAGCAGAGATTCTCTGGGTGCCTTGAAACTTGCTTTGTAGACAAGGCTGGCCTCAAACTCACTAAGATCCACCTGCCTCTGCCTCCTGAGTGCTGGGATTAAAGACTTGTGCTATCACTGCCTGGCAATGGCCACATGTGGCCAATAGGAAGGAAGGAAAAAAAAACATTAAATGGCAACAAATTATTAATAATGGAGATAAAAACATTTTTATACCTCTTATTATACTTCAGTATTATAGCACAAGGCTATAATCAAATTTAATTTCTGCATGTAAAGAAGCAAGGGCAAAGAAACTGAGAAAAATAGAAAATATCATTTTATAATATTGTAAAATATTTATAGTGTAAAATATATAAGAAAATATGTTAACAATATATAAAAGTATGTTGATAATTGGATTAAATTGATAAATGAAGCAAATTCTGGGGTTTTCCAGAGAATAACCTTGTTTCAGGTTATAAATTATTCAGATTTTAAAATTTGAGAATACGTTGTCTATGAAATTACCCCTTCCATGTCAGCATACTTGATGGTATTGTAATCATTCACGAATTGCTAGGTAACCATATTATTGTGGTATTATGTGTAAGTCCTCTGTTGTTTCTAGGGTACATAATTGTACAGAAGACATCCTGTTCCTCTGCTGTTGTAATACTCCTATACCCTCTTCCATGATGTTTACAGAGGCTTAGGTTTAGGAGTTTTATGGTAGATGCATCCATCCCTGCTGAGCTCACCATGGCGACTTAACCACTGAATTACGATCAGCTGTGATTTTCTGTACTGGACCATTTGCTGCAAAGTGAGGTTTTGTTTTGTCTGTCTTGAATAGGGTGAGAACTACATTTATCTGTGGGTGTAAGGATAAGTTTCGCAATACAGTTTAGAATTCTGCTGATCTAGTAATGTAGTGTTAGTAGTTTCTACTCTATGTTCTTATGTGTCCCAGCACGTTCATTAGGTTTCTAGTTCCAGATGTGATTCCCTTTCTACTGAATATACCGTAAGTCTAATTAGACAGCTCTTGCTTACCACCATGCTATAAAAGCCACTCTCGAACCTGTAGTGATGTCTTGGCCTGCTGGACATGCTGTGGCTCACGCTGATGTAGGAGGGGGAAATTGCCGAGCAAGCGCACCCTTAAGCAAATACAGACAACTAATGACCACTGATAAAAGGAGGTTCTGTCTCTCCCAGGGATGATCCCCCGAATTGATTATCCAATAACAACTGGTCAGCCCTGAAATCAAATGTACACAAGCAAGATTGAACAACTCAACAGACGGTAGTTATGTATTTACATGCAAATGTATCTAATAATATAATAATGTCATATATGTAACAATAACAACAAAAAAGAGGCCATCAATTTGAAGAGCAATTAGTGGGGGTGGTATGGAGTGGTTCTAAAGAGAAAAGTGTAGAGGGGGAAGTGTAATTATATTTTGATTATTTTTAATTAAAGAACTTTAGTGAAGAAAAGTTAGAAATATATATGCAACAGATGAGCAACTAAACATTTCTCCTAACGTAATGAACATTCATTATGAAAATAGTACAAAGGAGGTTGAATATAATTTAAATAGATTCTCAATATTTAAAATTCTCAAAGAATTTTAACACACATTCATTTTAAATATTGTACAAATTTTTAGAATTGTTTTGTTCATAATAGCTGCAAAACTTAACACAACCAAAGTCCACTTAGTGCATGAAAATATAACAGTGGAAGACAGGTGAAGTGGATGTAAAATGAAATCAATGCATGGTAATAAGCAAGAAACTATTAACATGCACACATAACATGATATTAAATAGAGTTTACCTCATATTATTGTAAAATATTGTAAGTTTTAATCATTTCACATTCTGAAATATCACAGTGCTGACTCAATAGATAGCATATCAGTAGTTGCTACTTGCCTAAGGGTGCAGGAGCATAAACGTCCTTCTTTGGAATAATGAAGCAGTTTTTAGACTTGATTGCAATGGAAGTTATAGCAATGTAATGAAGAGTAATAAAACAACAACCAAAACAGAAATTACCTTTAAATCCTGATCAAGATGTAACAGGGTATGTTTTTTAAGTATGGTAATAGGAGACTAGAGACATGGTCCGATGTTTAAGTTCACTGGTTGCTCTTTCAGAAGACCTGAGTTCTTTTTCCATAACCCATACTGAGTCTCACCTCATCTGTAACTTCAGTTCCAGGAGAGCCAACGCTCGTTCTGGCCCCTCCAATGTCAGCACATAAGTAATACTCAGACATACATAGGCAAAACCTGCACACCGAGAAACAATTAAAATTTTAAAGTAGGTTATCATTATGCCTTCACTTAAAAATTACAAAGCATGTAAATGTTTCTCAACATCATATTGATTAAACATTGGTCGATGTTCTTTACTAATTTGTGTAAAACTTTATCGTTAATTAAGTTGTGGTAGTTGTAGATAGATCAAACTCTAAATATTTATAGATTTCTGTTCCAAATTCTGATCCTTTTAGTGAGATGCAGTTGGGCTTTACGACTGCACAGGTGAACTGCAAAAGAAAATGTCCAGAAAACAAAACCTTAAAAAACTCTTTTCAAAGTTACCATTTGGTAAATAATTGATGATATTGTACTCCATTTAGAATACTCTTATCTGAACTGAGTCTACCGATCCCACTATTCATATATTTCTGTAATGTAAATATTAAATTTGTGCTTACTTATATTGCTTGAAGGATAGTTATCCTTTTGTCTTCATTGAACCCCTACTGATGGACTTAATATAAGAATGAGGTATTTGGGGAAATACCCTGTGGAGTGAACCTGTAAATATGTCTTTCTTATTGTCTTTTATGCAATGCACTAGGACGTCTACCCACATGGAATTTATATTGCATTAGTTGTTATTTGTAAGAGATAGATGATTTAAGCTATAGGGATGGATTGTCTAAGTTACATGTAAACACTGCATCTTTTGACATATATATGACTTGCCATCCTCAATAGTCAACATGGTCCTGGAATCAAGGGATTCAAAGGAATTACTGAATAAGTATATTTGCCTATTCAGTCTGATTTTATGTCACTGTGGCAAATACATAAAAAAAAAAACTCCATGAAGGAAAGATTTCTTTTGATCCACTGTTACAGAGGCATAAGTCCATAGTGACTGGAATCTGTGTTTCTGGGACAATAGTGATAGCAGCTAAGAGCTGGAGAGAAACAGGAAGAGGCCCCAAAAAAAGACATAGACTCGAGTGTCATATTGCTTTTTACTTAGCCTTACCTCCAATTTTTGCCTCATATCCCATTTATGCCAAAGATTTTTAGTTCCTCGGTGGGGTAATCCACAGACTGTGAGACCTCATGATCCAATCATGCAGACCAGATCTACTAGCTCAGACAAAGCCTTCCAATTATAAGCCTTTTGTGGAAATGCCTCATATCCCAATGATAACAAGCATGTGGAAGAAAAAGATATATTTTCCTTTATAATTTTTCTGTTATCTGATAAGATAGTGCTAAAGCCAATATTTTAGATATATAATTTAAACATTAATAATCCACGAGCTATGCTAGATTCACTGAAAGCCATGGATTGAGCCTATATATGAAATTCTAGGTTTCTGAGGAAGTCTGCCAGAGTCCAACTACTTTGTCTTCTGTGAAGTAAAGCAAAAATCTTTGAATAATTAAACTTAAGCTGTTAGATGGCACTTTTGTGAAGTCAAATGTTCCTGGTAAATTGCACTTTAAATTTTTATTTTATGTTTTATGGCTCAAATTTGAAATATGGCCCACAGGTTTGTTTATGGAAGTTTAGAAAAGTTTGCTCATTAATTCGTATGTCTATAGCTTGGGGGGGCTATTCCATTGTGTATACAAATTTAATATGTGTTATACCACATAAATGTGCACAAATTTTGTAGATTAAAAATTATATTTATTTCAGAAAAACAAATATTTGTATTCATTTGTGAGTGAGAATGAAAAGGTGGGAAAAGAAAGGAAAAAAAATGACAAACCAGATATGGTGTGTGTTTATATTCTTATCACTGGAGAGCTCCAGGGCAGCCAGGAAGAGAGCAGAGATCCAATGAAAAGAGGACAGGAATAGGGAGGGATGAGGAGAAAGAGGAACAGAAGAGGAGGAGAGAAAGCGAGAGGAAGATGGTGACATCAAGGAAGGTTGGGGAGGGGGAGGAATGTAAAGGAGATGGAAGAGGGGAGAGAGAAGGCGGTGATATCAAATGTGAAAGAGTGTATTTAGATTCTGATTCCTTGAGTCTATATAACTCATTACACAGAGATAGTTTTCTAAACCACAATGGTGGTTTCTTCCCTTTATTTCCCTGTGCTTAAGTTTTCCTCCCATCAAACATTTAGGGCAACACTCTCTCACGGGAATCCAATTATAGAGTGGTTTGGGGTAGATCCCATCCACTTAGAGACTGCTTTGGTTTTTTATAACAGCATATTCTCCACTTCGCAGCTCAGTCTTGATAAATTCCTAATGATAAAAGACATTCTGTAAGAGAATATTCTATAGGTGACAAGTAATTCTTTTGATGTTAAGTATCAATATGCCATAGTAATAAAAGTACAATAGTGATTTCAGATGATGGAATAATCCATTGGGTATATAAATATGCCTTGAAATTACTATATATTTAACAATACCTCAAAATGAGATCATTTGATGTGTAATATTTCACACTGATAATGGTTATAATGAAAGGGTATGTACAGTCTTTGATGCAGTGGTCCACAAATATGCAAAATCCATTTCAAGGATTGTTGATAGAAAATAATGCTATAACCAGTGTGATAAAAAATACTACAAAATAATATAATATGTCATCTTTAACATTTAATTAACTATTAAATAATATACTTGGTCAGTAAGTGAGGTTAAGCTGTTTATAGTTTCACCCATTGCCTTTAAGATTGATTTTCATCAAAATTACTCTACTAAAATGTTTTCTTTTGCTGTACAGACTCAAATAGCAAACCTCAATTTTAAAATCGGCTCTTATTTGCAAAACATCCTTTGACATAGTGCATTTGTTCTGGCTGGGCAGCAATAAAGGATTGTGGTATCATTTTGAAGAAGGTTGTTTGACAGAGCCTGTTTGTTTATTTGGGGTAATGTGAGCTGCATTCAGAAAATGCCATATTTTGTTTCATGATTGTATACATTCTCTCTCGTTGCTCCCAGGCAAGACTTGTAAGCAGAGAAGACACGGATTTAGACCTTTTTTCCATGACCAGTGGGAGTTCTTTGTCTACAAACAAAGACAAAAAAAGCCAGGCACACAGATACTCATCGGGATCCTCAAGTAAGCTATGGTTTCCTTCAGAATTAATCTAAAAATCACAGATGAATTGACAGAAGCTAATGCCAGCAAACGTTCTTTTACAGATAGGGGTTAGGGTACCAACCATCAGTGCTCCCCACAGACGTGCCTTTGGCCTCTTTTCTTCCATTACATGGCTTCTTTGATATTGACCAAATTAAATTATTACTAAAATTAACAGCATCAGTATTTCTTGAATTACATTATGTCAGTTCAGGCTCTTCCCTCATCCACGCCCTTGATCATGTTGAATTCTTTGATCTTTTTTTTTTCCTAAAGATTTTTAGGATAACTTTTAAAAGTAGAATTTGTGTATTAAACCAGAGCACTTAGATCTTTGTCATTAATAAATATGTTAAAGAAATTTACCTTCTAAAAAAAATTCCAAATGTAGCAGAATTTTACATGATAAAGTAATGAATGAACATGCTTTTAAAAATATTCTAATTTGAAAAATATCATTCTCATTGTGTTTGTGACAGGTGACTTTATAGCCACGCCTATCTCATATGTCTATTATCTGTCATTTTTAATTGAGGGGTGGAAGAGCCTGATATCCAGGTATAAAATTATATCTGAAAAAATATATAGTAGTTATGAACTCTGAAAAAAGTAAACATGGAAAAATCTCTGCATCTTGTGGCATTTTATAGTAATAAACCCTGTTTTTCTAAGTTTTTATTGAATTTTTATCCTATACAATTTGAAATGCCCTGTAATACGTCATGATACACTAATATAAAAAGTGTTTCATTTCATATTATATATGGTAATTTTCCAAAACACAGTGAAATTCAAGTCTACACAGAAGTTTATGCAGCTTTCTCATTTTCTCATTATTCATTCTGAAAGCTTCAGTACTCCTTGATCTTATATCCATACAAATTGATATTCTGGTGCATGTGAAAAACTTAATAATCCTCTTACTGCTTTCCAGATAAAATCAACCCTGAAAATAATTCTGGGGTCCTTACTTTTCATCCAAGTACTTGAACATCATCAGTAGATTATAAGAATTTAAATCCCTTTATATATGAAACTTAACTGTGATAAATGTTAGTTTACTTTTACAATAATTATTTCAATAGCTCTAACTTGTGCATATTTAAGATTTAGAATATAGTGATTTCAATTCTTACATTTTATTACTTGATTACAGAATCTGGTTAGCCTCTCTGTATGATTTTAGAATATTTTATATTTACTGGCATAAGTAAAATTATTTACCTACTATAAATTTCTGGTTTCTTGTGAAAATACGATAGCTACATTGGTTTCAGCTTGTGACACACACACACACACACACACACACACACACACACACACACACACATATATGAACAATGCTATCCATATTAGGCACTTAATATCAAGTTCAATCACTGTAGCTAAAAATGAAAAATCTAGAATGAAATACAAAAGCACAATAATTTTTGCTCACAGTACACAGTATCAAAACTTTTCTTCAGGCCTTGTGTTTAGTAAATTGGTAGAGAACTTGCTTAGAAAGCGCAGCCTGAATTCGATTCCCATACTGAAAAAAAAAACAAAGGGAAGAAAGAAACAACACTAACAAGAAACTTTGATCATTATATGCCATCAGGAGGTTAAATCTTAAATGGCTCAAAAAATCAGTCACTATACTGTAACACACAGCTTTGTGTTTCATTTGTATGACATTGAACTAGAGTTTATAGAGTATATAAAGATCATTACATAGAATTTATGTGTTTCTTTATTTTATTTGGGTTATTTTTATGCTTACATTATATTTTTTTTAATTTTAACAATGCGGTATAAATGTGTTGTGAGCATACCTAATACCCCTTACCTTCTCTTATCCAGCCCAATGCGTGAAGGCTTCCTTCTCAACCTAATACAATAGTTAGTTGATGATACATGACTGACTGTATTGAACTAACAATCTTTAAATATGTTTAGCAAGTGAAATTTTAAGGTAGGCCATTTTAGAAAAGGATTATATCAAATATCAAAATGATTGGGCAAGATACATAGTTGTAATTATTTATCTGCTCTGACATCTGCACAAAATAATTGTTAAGACCACGAGTTCTGACACCAGACATAACCTAGTCCCTCCAAAAGAGATGATGGGAGTGCTTCTTATAAAATTGCTGCAGGAATCAAATAGAAAGCATTTAGAATAATTCAGGTCACAGTCAGTGATGAGTAAGTGTTATTATAATTACAACCTAGGCATGGCAGCTGAATTATTATACTGAGATCTCAAGTGCAGTGATAAAGGGCTAATTGGTTCTTTATGTATACGAACCTTTACTCTTAGCAACTTGACAAAAAAAAAAATAGTTGGTTTTGCCTTTTAGTCCAAAGAGATCCTTTAACCTTCAAAGATTTTACAAACTGTGCTTTCATGGCCCTGGGCCAACCACTTATAGCTTTGAAAGCTTTTTCCTTGAGCTTTCTCTCTCTCTCTCTCAAAACTTGTCACCCTGTTAAAGCTAAAACATTTCTTTTTACTTTGTAAGCCAAATCTAGAGAGTAGTTTATGAGCCACAGCTGCGAAAGGCTCTGTGAGCCTTTGGATTCTTCTAGATACTATCCTGCACTGTTTCTCTAATAGCATTACATGTGTTCTTTGTGATTAGATAGATTCTGGCTTAACATCCCAGGTCTACTATCTTGAGACAAGTCATAAGACAGATGATTAATTAGCTTCTAAGCATACGCTTACTATCTGTAAAATGGGGGCAAGAATGTTTCTCTCACAAGGTACAATGAATAAATGAGTAAAATGTGTAAATCATGTGACATATTACTTAGAATATTGTAAAGGCTTAAACAACAGGATCTACTGTTTTCTTCTTTTGTTGTATCTTTTGGGTCCTCTTGCTTCATTTTAGAATGAATCTACAGCAATGGATTTCTTTTCTAAAAAGAAAATGCATTTTTTTTTCTTTCTAAAAGCAGATGCCTTTCTTTTACTATGACAGCTGTTACGAGCATTTGTATCTTGGTATAGAGAATTTCTTAATTTGTTTTCCATTTCTTTTCATCTTTACTTCTCATTAAAAGAAGTCCAGATCACAGTCACTCTCTAAATTTCTGAACCATCATAAAGTTTGCAAAGAAAGAATGGAGGTTTCTTTGTTATCAAAACGTGTGTCAAGTGAGTTTCTTATTTAAATAATGTTTATACAAAATATCTTATTTTACTAATCATTTTTGCTTTGTCTATTTTTCTCATTTAATATATTATCTAATAGGCATTACAGTAATCATTTTACTATACATGCAAATTAAAGCTTTGAAAATTACTTTTATTACAGTGTGTTTTGCCACATGCCTTTAATCGCAGCCCTCAGGAGGCAGAGGCAGGTGAATCTCTGTTAGTTTGAGGCCAGCTTGGTCTACAGAATGAATGCCAGGACAGTCAAGGTTACAGAGAGAAAATTTCTCAAAAATGAACAAAGAGAAAATTCATGATGAGTTTTCTTTGACAACTAACATAAATAATATTGAAGAACTTAACAAATTCATCCCACACACACAAAAAAAGAGAAAGCAGCTACTTGAATTCTCCAGGTCATAATTTCGATGATAAAAAGTAGAACGTAAAACTTTCAAGCCATTTATTAATGCTCACTGTCTCTGCATACTTACCATGGCGACCTCTAAATATAACTAGGCTTTCTGGATGGTCTTTTATTTTTATAATTAGCTAAGAATTCAATAGCCTCAGTGGTTCTGTAATAGGAAATATAAACCTCAAGTCATGTCCTCATTTCGATACATAGAAACTTCTCATGACGTGATAACTTTTTTCTTGAGGTATTCATCTTCCTGAATATGGAAGGATGTGTTGTTCAGAAGGGACTCAGTTAATGTAGCTAGCTGTGTTGAGAATAGAATGCCTCTGGTATGCAGTGTGCTTTGCTTGTTCTGAGAATGACAATTGGGAACGAAATAGCAGTAGAAAGAAACCCTTTAAACAGAAGCCAATAGTAAAATCCAATGTATGCTTGGAGACCATTATTCAGTCTTTCTGGGTCAGAGGCTCCAGAAACTGAAGAATAGAACAGAAAACAAATGCCTTCAATTACCAAAGCAATGTAAAATAAGATGGGGTGGGAAAGGAAACCTAGTTTTGGGGTAAGTCTTCAGGTAGAAAGCTTAACTTTTCTCCTGATAATGAATAGAGCTAATGAAGACTTCAGAAAATAACTTAAGGCTTTCAAGGTTTAAGGTTAGCAAGGAAAAGTATTCTGTTTATGTTCTGACTCAAATATATTGACCAGAATTTTAGAGTTCTTATCTTAAGAGCACGAAATGCCGTTGTTGATATCATGCCCGATAGCATGGGATGAGCACATTTTCAGAATGTACTTTCAAATTTTTTAAATCAACAATTCTTGGTATGTTGCATATTGATGCTTGTTTATTTGATCAAGTACACACGTTTGAGTATCTATTTTAGGCTAATCCTATGGTGAGTGAATTTAAGGCCTAAGTAATACATACATACATATATATATATATATATATATATATGAGTTGTTATATAAACCAAAAATCACGATAGTATCTCAGATATCTACAGTGTGCAGGTCATTTCTACAAGCCATTAATTAATAAGAAATTGACTTTTGTATGCCTTACACAAAAAAGACACATTTAGAATACAGATTTACTGCTAAGATAATATCATATATTTTATCACTTTATCTTATAGTCATTATTTTCTGTTGCCAAATGAAAATATCTGTATACAACTCTCTAACACAATGTTGTGCGATTTAGAGTGATAATAAAAAGTTTTATATATTAGAACAGAATTAAGTGATACATTTCAATAAACATTAATATGAGTTTTGTAAGGATTTAGCCTCTATAGCTGTGAAAATTTTCTCTCTGAATAGCTAAAAGATTCCACTGACAATAGTCATGCCATACTAATTTTGAAGATTTATAGTTATCCTCCATAACCATAATGTTCCACATCAGGGAATTTAATGAAATTTTCTTAGTTTCCAGAAAAAGCACCCTGGTATATGGTAGGCTTTTCACATATATTGGCTGTGTGAATGTATGTATGTATGTATGTATGTATGTATGTATGTATGTATGTATGTATATTTGGATGTCTGTGTGTATCTATGTATGTATGTATGTGTGGATGTATGTATGTATGTGTGTATGTATTATGTATGTATGTATGTATGTATGTATTATGGATGGATGGATGGATGGATGGATGGATGGATGGATGGATGGATGGACAGATAGAGAAGAATTCCCTAGAATGCATTATAGGTAGGAAGGAGAGTATATGACATTTTCTTCTACCTTCACTGGAGGCAGGGTATGCTGACTAAGGAAGTTAAAAGCTTTGGTAGAAATTCATCAGTAGAGTCTCTAGTGTCTGAGTTCCTGCCATGCTCAAATCCTCAGATCTGTAAGCATTCTTGAGGACAATCTCTCAGCATATGGAGGATTTCATTCCAGGTGAATCCTATCACGAGACACAAATTTCTGTAGTTCCAACTTATACGAAGTCAATCCTTCATTTGTTTATTCAAAAGGAATGTGAAGTGGATTGCCCTTTGCTACCTTAGTACATCACAGGAGGAAGACTACAGGCAAGACCACCTTGCCATGCATCATGGAATTTTGATCTATATAAATATTTGCTGTGAATTTGGGCTCCTAATTTGGTCCTGTAACTCAGGATAAACGTTTATCCGAGAGCACACTCTACTATGACTATGGCAAAAATTCCAAAGCCTCATCCTCCTGTAATGCCTCTCTTTAAACCTTTAATGAATAAACTGAGTATGGATTTCACTTAAAAGAGAAATGCCTAAATAAATATCCTTATCACAAATCATATTGTTAGGGTGCATTCGTTGGTAACTTGTAATAACTTGATAATGAACATAATTTCATGTATTAAGTTATAGCTTTTTGGATAGAATAACATATTTTTATTATAATGGTATATGCTAGGAACATTCGAATAAAAAGTAAATTGGGCACAGTTCTCTTTACAAAAGACCACAGCTTGGATTATATTAAGTATTAATATTTTAGCATAGTATTTTAGGAACATATTGAAGAAAAGCTTTATCATTAAACAAACATTTATTGAAAATAAAGTATAAATCAATGACTATTATGAATTATAAATATAATTTCACATTAAATTAAATATCTAAATTCTGATATTTTAAAAATATTAGAAAATCTCTGTTCTCTACCTCATGATTATAAGTACCACAGTGGATATTATGATTTTGAAATAGAGAATAGAGCTCCAATTTGCTTTCAAAACTAAGAAAATCTCAAAGGGATTTCAAAAATAGTATTCTTTTTGATGTGAAATACCTTTTGTTTTGTCTCTGAAAGCATCAAAAATAATACATCTAATACAAAGATGTTCTACTGTTCCAAAATGGTATTTTTTTTATGCTTCAATAACTGACATATGTAGCTTGCAGCTCGGTCTTTCAACAGTGAGGATGCTTGAAAAAATGAAGTCGAGCTAGTGTTTTTCAAAAGACTCCACCAAGCCCAGCAACCTATCTCTCTGGACAATGCTCGTCAATGTCTTATTTTTGTAAGTTATCATCTGGTGAGTTGTAGTAATTATCACTAGAAGGGAAGGAAGGAGGGAAGGAAGGAAGGAAGGAAGGAAGGAAGGAAGGAAGGAAGGAAGGAAGTAAGGAAGCAAGGAAGCAAGGAAGCAAGGAAGCAAGGAAGCAAGGAAGGAAGAAATCTCTAGTCATACAAAGCTAAATTTTTATACTATCACCATCATTGTGCTTTGGGCAATCAATACTTTACCACATTGCATATGCTTTCCAATTTGCACCTGAGAGTGGCGATCTGTATTTTACAGAGTTGTAATAGTAGAAGCCTCAAGTAATAGCTTGAGACAATAGATTCCTATTACATGCTATTCCTTTAATATGATGTTTACAGTGATGGCATGAAAGAATTTGATTTGACAGATTAAAAAGCAAATGGATGAGGAAAGTATACAGAAGAATTGAAATATTTTTTAGTACATTGAATAATAAAATTTATTTTAATAGTAAAAGCTCCATTTACTAAAACCACTACTTTTGATGTGCACAATTTGTGAAAACTGTAAAACTTGACAATAGAACATGCTCAGTTGACTTTTTCATATTGTCCATGGAAAGCATTTGAATTATAATCTAGCCTAAAAAAATTACTTTTCCCAGATTTAAACTTAAGCTTGGATATTATCAATATTTGTAATCACTGTTGAGATGGTTCAATATGTAAAGGCACTTGCCACCGAGGCTGAGCTCCTGAGTTCTGGACTCAGGACCACAAGGTAGAGGGAGAGCGCCAATGCCTTCAAGTCGTCTTCAGACCACCACATGAATGCTATGACATGCGCAAGCTCCCACTCCCCACACAAAATAAATTAGTGTAAGCATAATTTAAAAAATGTTTCTAACTAAGTCACACTTCTATTCTGGACAATAAAATCTGAGATCTTTACTCCTGTTTTTATTTTATAGTAATGTAAGAATAGAAGAATGCTACATTGATGCCACAAAGACTATTACTGTTATATTTGGTCTCTGCCAATGTCAATCTTTTTAAGAGTTGGTTTTGTTATATATTTGTGTGTGTGTGTGTGTGTGTGTGTGTGTGTGTGTGTGTACTCATGTATGCATTAACACATGCACATGCAATAAGGGTATTCTTTTAGAGAACATGACATAACTTATGAGAGTTGATTCTTTCCTTCCACCATGTGCGTCTGGAGCATCTCAGGTCAGGAGACTTGAAAGCAAGTTCCTTTACCTGCTTTAACCAACTGGTCCATGTTACTAGTCCAAGGCTCCTCCTTATTCTTGTTTCAAAGGCGGAGAGGTCTGTTTTTGTTGTTGCTATTTGTTTTATCTTTATTGTTGTCTAAAATTATTGGGAAGGAACATTAAAATACATAAACTTATTACATACTGATATTTTACTTGACAATTAATTGAACAAACTTAGTGACATTTACATTTCAGACCCTAGAATAGTCCAGAAACAAAAGCTGTATAATTAAATTAATTGTTAATGCACTACCAAGACCATGCATATATGATTAGTAGACTGCTCTAATATAAATAATATTTAAAGTTCTCTTATTAAGAAAGGAGACACAGGATAATTTCCTGTTGCCTTAATATCGTTGAATCAGTTGATACTCTCCAAGGTCTGAGACAGCATAAGGAAGTAGTGTGCCGTAATTATAGGTAGAGTTAAATATGACAGTTATTAGGAACTACAGAATAACATTTTCATCTCTGAAAATGTAGCTTCTTCATGCATAGAGGCAATCCAAAGAAAGACAGATTTCATCTGCCTTTACATGAGAGAAATAGCTGACCACATCAGCTAATTTATTCCTCATAGATTAAAAAATAACATTTTTGAGGACAAGATCCTTGCATGCTATATTGATAATTGTTAAAGTATAATATTTCTAAGTATAATATTTTAGTTCTTGGGCTTTTCTTTCATGAGGATTTTCTTAAATAAATTATTCTACTCTATTTTTTCTTTTGTATTATTGCTATTGTTGCTTTCAACCCAATTTCTTACACCAGTTAATGTGGTACAAAAATAAATGGGTATGGTCAAATGTGAAATGCATTTGTCAAATGAATGAAACTGAAGTGCAATAATATAATAAATCCTCAGGCTAGCCATGTTTATTGTTGCCAAATGTCTCTCTGCTAAGAACTAATAAGCATGAAAAGGGATAATGAAAGTTTCCATGAAACGTTTTTGGGAAACCTCTCCACAAGTCCTCACTATCTGAAAGGGTGGAAATAAGTATTTGTTTTCTACGAGTTCCATATGAGGACAGTAAAGATGATATTTGGAGACTGGAGTCACATGGGAAACCACTACAGTCTAACAGTTCCTGATAGTCTTTGGTTCACAGAAGGAAACTGACGAGAATATTTCCTTGAACAGCAATAATAGGACAGTGTCTGCTCCACGAAGCATAAACCCACACCCATGATGAGTGAATGTGTGAACCAAAGCCATGTTTTCAATTGAAGCCTGCAAAGACAGCAAGTGAACTTGAAAACCCAACTGGGGTTGGAAAAGTTCACATTTTAAAGGATGCAACAAGCATTTGAGAGATTACTTAAAATGCATAATTTTGCTACAAATTTACTTTGGCAAAATTACATGAGGCAAAGAAGATAGGAGATAATTCAATTTTCAAATGCAGTGTTACATCTGAACTAGATAGCATCAAATGAATGCACATGTCAAGCTAAGATAAAAATAAACTTTTACATATTTACCTACCTAGGACAGTTTCTTGGTTACAGACACTTGTGGACACTTAGATGTTATTAAATGAGACAGAATACAATTCTGAGGAGAATGTTTTCTAAAAGTGATTGGGAAGTTTTATAAAGAGGCTTCTCCCAAATCAGCATAAGGCATGGTCTGACTTCTAAAATTCCATTTAAGACAAACAGTATCTAGGAGATTGTGAGTGATGGAAGTTGCTTGATGGTTACTAAATCTCACTCTTTGAATACTGAGGCACACTTTTGATCACCTGGTTAATATATAAGTTTAAAAATCCAATAATTAGCTAATATTACATCTAGAAATTATAAAAACACAATAATCAAAATTATGTGAAATAATTGCTGATGGAAAGCAGGATTTGGGGTAACTTAGAGCCACAAGAGAGTGATAGTCTATTTCTGAAACCAGTCACCCAGCATTCGTATTTTATTGTTCAAATCACCAAAGGCCTCCAGGAGGAAAAAGATCAATGTTGCCCAGTAATAACCACTGGACACATAGGAACAAGACAAGACTTTAGCACCCCATGTTTGCTGCATGTTCTACCCATCTTTGTGTGTCCAGAAGACAGCTGTAAAGAATAGCAGAGGATATTCCACAGCAGCATGCTAAAAGTAGGAAAACCTGGAAAACGGTGTATACTGTAAGACAGTCGAGAAGATACTAAGTCAAGTATACATGGAGTTATTCTAGAAGTTCTAAAGGGGTAAAATACAAGATATACGATACAATGAGTTCCTCTGTGTGATGAGTTTTAACTTTTATGTGTATTGTATTATTTTCAAAATAAATATGCTTTTTAAATGCTACATATTTGTATTATATAAGTTGACATTTTAAAAACTCACCTCCAAAAATAAAAAGTAAGAAACAAATAGAGATATATTTATCCTAATGCTGAGAGCAAACATTGTGGATAGTTTAGCAATTATCAAGGGAACTCAATTTATCATTTTTTATTTATGTGTATCTTAAATAGTAAGAAAAATAAATGTTAGCCAGATATGGTAGCGCATGTTTTTAAGGCCAGCACTCATGAGGCAGAGGCAGGTAGATCTCTATGAGTTCCAGGCTTCCCTTGTCTACATAGTGAGTTCCCGAGTCAAGTCAAAGTTACAGAATAGACTTTTTTTTCAAAAGGAAAATAATAGGAAGTATAATTTCCACTTTTCAATTGCAATTTTGAGAATGAGAGAAAATCTGTTAATAATTTATAATCTATCTAAAAACATTTTGTTCTGTAAACAAAATTTAAAATCTCAAGGTCAGTGAAAAATAATATCTACACATAGCATAAATAACTTGTGTATCATTTATTTATATTCTTGGTGTTTGTTTTTAAATTAATCTACCTGAATTTTATTCAGAATCAAACACAGCAGAGGTTGTTAGAGAGGGTTGTTATTTGAAGTCTGCCCTACCTGCCCTGCTTCAAACTTGACCAATGTAACTAATTCATCACACTTAAATTGATGTAAATGCTTTGCTGCTAAAAATTTGTTCTGGTCACTTTCATTAAATTTTTTTCTCCATGCTTTACTTATGCTGTATCTGCTGTTAAGTAATACAATATGGGGAGGCCTTTGCAAAGGTTTTTATAGCCAGGCACCTCTTGTTGGGTATATTGATGAAAATCCGATGACGTATTACTATACATCATGAGATTTCTATTTTGACGACCTGTTTAACAGGTTTTTTATACATACCAGGAGAGTCATTCAAAGCATTTTACATATTAAATTACTTATCAAAACACTGTATATATAGACCTTGACATTTGTTAAGGAACCAAGGATTAAATCTTTAAGAGAATTTTTTTTTTAAGACCAGAACAAATCTTGAGCAAAACATAGATCATGTAGCAAAGAAGTGGCTTCATGGGAAATATACCACACTCGCAAGGACACTTTTTAAGCATAAATGTAAGATGCCAATTGCCTGGTTTCTATAATCACATGCAAATATGCAGCAGATTATTATTAAAAACTGAAATCCACAGCATTAACACTGCAGAAGAGTACTGCTCAAATCCCTTTGGTCATATTTTTTTTTCTGTTCCTGGGGCTCTCTTCGTTAAGGTGTGTCTAACTCCAATATCAATTTTTTGAAGCGAGAACCTTTGCCTGTTTTATTTTCGTGTGGGTAAGTAATTTTAGAACGATTATACATTGACCGTATTAAATTGCTTTTTATTTCTGCGTTTCATTCTTAGCGTAATCATGGGATGAAGTAATGACTTTGTCATGAGTGCCAATATGTGATTCCTTCACAGATGTGTTCTTACTCCTTGATTCGTTTCTGATGTATCTAGTGATTTGAGAGTTCATATGATAACAATGCCTCGCACTAATGCAATGAGAAAATAAGCCATATAGATTCCTGCCTAAATTGCTCATTTACACACAGCAAGAGGATAAACTCAGGCACATGGTCACACCTAAACTATGGTTTACAGAAAACTCTGGGTTTGCTACGGTATTGCTTATTTTAAAGCCTAATTCCCTGGCTGTCAATTCACTGAACAGCAGACTTCACAATCGCTGTGAAGTCGCCCCATAATGTTTTCTAAATTGTAGTTATTATTTCCAGAATGAACTGCACTAAGGAAGGAAAATTTATAAATGACCTTCATAAATATAGGACCAGAGTAAGGATAAATGCAATAAGATGTGAAGAGTCATCCGCAGATCCAGAACAACAAAGGCAACAAAGCAGTAATAGGAGAACACATAGGCCAGATGGTAATTTTTTTTTGACGTTTGTAAAATCATTTATTAATTTTATTTGGAAAAAAACATACTTAAGTATGATACAGTCAAGATCCTCTTTCAGACTTTAATTTGGTTTACAAATACATAACAGCCAAACGACTGAGGTCACTATTACTGTAAAAAACAAAAACAATAATAAAAATCCAACACTGATTCTATAGTTGTAAGAACTCATAATTGGTTTCTAGCCAGATGGTAAATTCTTAGTGGAAGAATCCTCCAGGTTGCAGAAACGCTGTTGTAACTGGAGTTGTTTTAACTCATGTCGATCTCATTTTAAATTCTTCTGGAAGTATATAAAATTATCTATAACTGTTTCCATAATGTGGACATAAAGTGCTTCTCCAATTATATACTCCTTAATATTTTGGTTAAGAAATTTTATTAAGGACAAAGTATTTGAACAACACACCTAAGAGATGGCTGCATGAAGGATCCTACTAACTAATAGTGAGCTGTTACTGACTTCAGTTTCAAAGCACCTGCTTATTTCTACCTATACTTTAAATAATGCTTGTAACAACTTGATTTAACTCTCTCTCGCTGAGCAGCACTTTTGGCTGGACACTTGTGAAAATTATTCACTCTTTGTTAGTCACATATTGTAATATAAATATATTTTTCTCAGGTGCCTTACACTCCCATAGTCATATTTATATATGGAAATGCATACGTGTATATA
>NC_022024.1:21305891-21336353 GCF_000317375.1 Microtus ochrogaster
ATATATATATATATATATATATATATATATATATATACATACATACACATTTTCATAAATGCCTGCACAGTTTGTTCAGAGTTTTAACTGCTGGAGTGTAACGAGGGTTTGCTCTTACTGTTTTTTAAAAAATCTGAAGTAGACATCTCATTTAGCTATTGAGGAAAAATTAAATTACAGCTGTGTAGCATATAATAGTGAGAAAGAGGCCGTGCTGTCATCAAGCTCCATTGGCACCATTTAGGCCACTGGTTTATCATCTGGGGAATCTCTGCTTCTGCTTTGGTCCATCATCCCTATTGCCCTAATGCATTCTCCTCTTCTGCACTCTCCCTAACAGGGATAGAGCAAGGCAGGGTAAATCTGGCCCCATGTGGAAGCCAACTTCGGCTGTCATTCTCTCTCCCTTATTTCCTCTGCTGAAATTGCACTCAGGGAGTGCCAGCGGAGAAGTCTCAACTTCTGAACAGTACTCTGTCTCCAGCAATCTTTGACCCTTAGGTGGTAATCGCTTTATATCACAAACACGCTTTCTTGAAACAATAGGTTTTATTCCCTGCACACACGCTTTTCAGAAATATTCGTTTTAGACTCTCAGTTAAATATGCCCCTTTGCAAACATTCAGTAATTTCTTTGAATTTGTTTAATCACAGTATTAACACTAGAAACTAAAGTGTAACACTCTAATTATGAGAATATTTTTAAATATGAAATAAGCTTTTGAAGCTCATACTTGCTGTCATAATATATTTAAGTCAAACGCACTGTCCACAAATGATCTACCCTTGTGCTAATTCTTCTAAAATGTTTTAAAATATATTGAAGTTTTCATTAGACTATATTAGCCTAAATAAAAAGGGGGTTTGGAATTTGTTTTGTTTTGCTTAAACTTATTTAGACACAAAAGCATCACAGTGGAGAGTCATGTGGTTTGAACCCTTGCCTCAAGCTGGTATTGAGGAAGCCCTGGAATGTGTCTTTCTGCCGCTTTTACAGTGGTTCCCCACCACCACCAATCCAGCCCTGTTGCTTAATCCCCAGGAGATTTGAAGCAGATGAGCACAAGTTTTTAATAGTATTCTTGATATGGCTCCTTTGTGTCTCACGGAACAAAGCACGCTTTGTCCCTCTCGCCCAAGGCTTTGACCGCCATTTTTTTTTTTTTACCCTCTAGCAGTTGCTGTTGCTTCTCTGTAGGTAATCTATAACTTGATCCAGATAAACAAATCTTCATACCCCCCCCATTTTATAGCACCGGGGCACAAAATATCCCCACAATTTGCTGTCGTTGAAATCCAGCTGAAAAGACACTCCTCACACTAGCCCACAGCAACAGTTGTGGGGTGTGTATGTGTCTCCCTGTTTGTGTTTCACTAGATTGGCTCCTATGGAAGTTCTTAACTTCTAGGTTTAATGTACTTTTTATTGTACCCCAAAATTCTTTGTTATGGAGAAATAATTTAATAATTCATCTTTCAAGGATAATTTAGCATATGCTTTATCTTACAAGACAGAAACCATTAACTGTTAAGCTTCTGAACATAGAAATGCGATTCGTTAAAATGTTTCATGTTTGCATAGTAACATTGAACCTACGACTTGAAAAAACAAAGAAGCCTGCATAGAAAGAAATAGTGACATCTAGCACATATTTTAGACCTCTTCTCTTATTTAACCTAAATTCAATTTATGTCAAATTTTTATCATGTCACTTTGTAAACAATAATTCAGCAAATATATTTTTTATAAGCTTGGAGATTATAAGATATTCAAGTGCATGTCATTGGTAAAGGAATGCTTTTTATTCTAAAATACGATTTGATTGGAGAATGATAAGTAAAAGTGTATTTAATATCACCGTCTAGGTTGTTCAAGCAAGAGAATACTTGCACCAATGATAACAAATACAAGACCTTCTATTAAAGAGCGCATATCATTCCGTGACCATCCTGTTCAACTCAGTGGTGGATGGGGAAGTGGTAAAAAGAAGGCCCAAAACTACACCTAATACTTGCAGCTTCATCATTCCAAATGCAAGACCCGTGATTTATTTAAGTCTATGGATATCTGGTCTTGTTAGGAGTTGGAAAAGATGTTTTCATGTCATGTATTTTATGTTTTGTTGTAATATTTCATAAATTTGTTTTCTGTGCAGTTACCTACTTCTCATTCATTGCTAGAGTTTTCAGTTTCTCCTGTGTTCTTGTGGAATGGCCCCACCCAAAAAATGTCTTGAGACACTGCAGGGCAATTTGTACATATACTTTCTTATTGGGCTTTTATTTTATGACACATATACTCAACATTATTCTTTTTACAAATTTAATATAATATGCAAAGGAGTATAAATGTAGCGATGTTGCTTAGACAAATATTAGTGAATAATTGCTCCATTGACAAGTTTGAATGTACTAAATTGTATTTGTTAGGTATCTCAAAGATAAACTACATATGGCAATTCAAAATAGATAGTGAAAAATTACCATTATTTTATTTTAAAGCACCTTAGAGGATTATGGTAAAAAAAAAATACATATACTGTTTAAGTTAAAATGAAAAAAAAACAAATTTAAATAATTATCATCCTATTAATTTAGAAGTTTATTTGTAATGTTTCATTCAAGTGTAGTTTATCCTTGTTTATAACAGGTCGATGTGAACTGTGATTCTTTAAGATAATTCAATTCATTCAAACATACTCAGTCGTTTGAAACGCTTTTAAATGGCCTTAAATTGCCATTTTAAAAATTATTTTCCAAGCTGAAAGCCAACATTTTTAAATATTAGTATATTTGCTTAAATCACAGACAGGTCTCACTAAGGTCTTACTAGTATGAGGATAATTTTCTCCTATTATCTTAGCAAATACAGTATGCAAAATGTTACATTCGGTTCAGGGCTCAGGGATCTATTAATCTGCATCTGGAATGTCTTTAGCTACGAAGCTAAAGCCAGGGTTTTCCAGTGACTCTCCTTAGCGCACTCTGTGTAACAGGATCCAGTGAACTTCATCTTTCCCTTTGTTTTTCTGCTCTCTAGTGAAATTCTTCATCCAGCGATGACTAACCAGATTTCAAGATGCATTTGTTTAGTTTTTATCCCCCATGTACTTTTGGAATCCCGTTGCATTTCAAACCTGTAAATCTCTTTTAACCTGATTGAGATGGAAACGTTAACGAGCCTCGAGCTGTCAGTATATAAAGAAAACACGGATTTCTATGCTTCAACCTAGAAACCCAGGTCCACATGTACTTGTTTTGTGAGCACTGTTAGGTCATCCCTTTGCTAACAACATCCACAAATCAGCATAATATAATGATGGAAAATAGTTTATCTCATCTTATTTTCAACTCTGAAGGAGAAAACCACATTAAAGCTGACATTGATAGGGTTTTATGGTTCGTATACCTACCCAACGAAGCGGAAAGGCTAGTATGAGAAACGAGATGTTTATTATTAAACTGTTTTAGTATGTAAAAGAAACTCAAAAGTTTTTCCCTTAAAACAATTGCAAATTTTTTTCATAATATTAGCTGTGAAGATAATTGCTATTGATGTTCTTAAATTTGTAGGTGATGATTGCTAAATACGAATAAAGCTGTTCCTGAATTATGGTGTTTAAATCAGAAGTTCTTTATAGTGTGATTTATTTCGGCCTAGCCTGAACCCGATTGTCTAAAGTACCTTATAGTTTCAAACCTGTAACTTTGTATTACTAGTCGTACATTTATATTTGTCCAACTGCTATTTTGAAAATTTAATAAAACGCCCGAGTATTTGAACAAAGAATTGGGTTTTTTTTCTTTTTTTTTTTTAAGAGACACTCCTAAAAGTTTATCCATTTGTTTATTTGGTGTGTGTGTGTGTGTGTGTGTGCGCGTGCGTGTATGTAGTGATGTGATGCGTGGAGAGACAGAGACCAGGGGAGAGGTTCTATGCCAGGACACACCTGAGGAATTCGGAGAACTGCTCTCAGGCGTCAGTTCACTCCTGCCACCTTGTGGGATCCAAGATGGAACTCAACTTGTCAAAACAGCATAAGGGCCTCTACTTTCCTAACCACCTTATTTGCCTTTAGCGTTCAAGAAGAAACACATGTAAGGCTATCTTATCATGTAGCTGACTATGCATTCCCCAATGACAGTAGTAGACATAGTCATTGGTGCTATTCAAGGACATTATGCCAACTGACTGCCTTTTCTGGATACTATGTCTTACTGTCTCCCATTTCCAGCTCAGAAAACTCATCAGGTATTTTTTTTTTTGGTGGGGGGAGGCAGGGTTGTGTTATTTTATTTTTTGGTAACAATGGCAAATTGAACCATTATACACAAAAGGTCTGTTAGAAGGATTATGTGGGTTATTTAGAGAGTGCAGAATTTTTTGATATAAGAATCAATACATTGTCTTATAACAAGGGTCCCTTATTAGAGTCTGGGCTACCATCACCAATTTTTGGAACATGTAATGAAAAGTAGATCCCCAGTTCCTCACTGTCTTCATGAATGAGTTGAAGGTATGCCAATCTCATTTGAAGGAAATAAAAATAAGTATGTAACAAAAATCAGAATGTGGTTGTAAGTATTATAATTTTACATTAGACACTAAAATGATAATATACCAAGACTCCTGGAAGGTGGAGATTTTTCCTTTTGACCGAAAGCAGGAGAGAATTTATCTTAAGAAAAATTTGCTGAAGGCAACATACAAGTATTAAAGTGTTTCTGATATTTGTAAAAATAAATATAAATCTTTTATAGGGTAGTTATTACAAAACTTAATATCAACACCATAAAATATTCTTCTTATATTTAAGCAACTATACTGTATACTTATTAGATTGGCCATTTACTTGATTTTTCTCTTAGTTTATAATTAATTCATATTTTCTCTGGAGTGCTCTAAAATTTAGACTAAAAAAATTTAAATTATATTTTGAAAATGTTTAACTGGCAGTGTAGTCTAATCAAAGTAACTGTAATAAATAGTCCTGCAAAGAGACACATCTTTACTAATTTTAAGAAGCAAAAAATGTCATTACATAATAGGGATTAGTGAATAAGGATTCCTTAATACATTATATTCCTTCATTATCATGCTAAATGGAGTTTTGCATATTTTTAAAGATGAGAAAAGTTTATCATACATTATTCTTCTCATGACTATAACAAAGAGAAAATTTAATGAATATATTAATTTTAAGAAAAATTCTAATGTATTCTACAATTGTTATGAAATTTAATTTCTGAAGTAATCGCTGACATGAAATGTAATTCTACTTTTCATTTAAATATTTGATGATACTAGCTGCCAAGATCTTTTTGTCTGTCTGCATGGAACTGCCTTGACTGTGATGTTCAGATGTAGGCATTTTTCAAGAAATCAGACTAGACCTATTTATTATTGAGTCCACAAAACAATTTCTGTTTAGAGGTGGGTGTAAATTGTCTATCGTGTCGCAAAGATTTAGTGTAACAAATATGACATTTCTTTTTAATGTTTTTAAGTTGCAGAAAGATGGCTAACATTCCATTTATCTTTGGTGGTTCTGATCTTGAGACTGCTCTTGAGATGATAATTCAGAAAGCCATTGATCTGATAAGGATAGATAAGGAACAGACAGAGACTACAAAAAACTCCATACATATCCAACATACTAAGAGGGAGAAGTTTGATTCTGCTAAACACGGTGAATATGATGAGGTAGAAAGGGGACTCTGTTTTGGGTCTAGACTTTCAGTTATATACTCACATTTAACGTTGAAATGACTGATTCGGTCTCTTCATTTTTGTATTTTTTTTTTATCTGATTTGATTTTCTAGTAGAGATCATCTTACAAAGTCAAGTTGAAGCCCTTTGTCTTACTGGCTTAGCACCCACATTCCTAACCATGATACATCAATCTTTATACCTTCACATGTATGTATTCATATATGTAAAGAGAAGAGTTGAATTTTCAAATAAAATGAAATCTTATATGAATAAATTCTCATACTGAAAGACATTCTAAGACATTATAAAGAACTTATTTTTTTAAAAATTTGTTTTTGTGGCTATTTTGTCTGCATGTTTGTCTATGAACTCTGAGCGTGTCTGGTGCCCATGAGGGCAGACAATGACATGAGATTCCCTGTGACTCCCATGATCTGCCATGTGGATGCTGGGAGTGGAATTGTGGTCCTGTAGAAGAGCAGCCAGAGCTCTTAGTCATGGAATCATCTCTTCAGCCCATCAATGAAGCTTCAATCTAAGTTAAATACATAGAAGGACTAACTGTTGCATAAATAAACATAGTTGATCTTTAATACCTTTCTGTCTCCCAGTTCTAGTGCAGAAGACTCAACAAGTTTTGTCTTCTTATCTTGTTTTGTTTTGGTAAGACTGGCAGCCTGAATCACTCTTCAGGAAAGGTAATTTTGAAGGCCCAGAATGTTTTCATATGAGAGTCAACACACTGGTTTATAACAAGGGTCCCTTCTCAGAGTCTGGGCTAGTACCACCACCTTCATGAACATAGTAAACAACAAGGGGTCTTCTTTAGTCTGTTGCAGAACATTCCACTTCATTATAGCTTTGCACCCCATTTCCTCCCTGGCTTTATGAATGAGTTGTGCCTATAAATTCTAAAGAGTATATGGTCAGCACATGTTTTGTGTGATACCTCCCACCAACCTTCTTCCCTCCCTCCCACATAACTCATTTGATCCACTATTGATGGGATCCAAGATTTTTCTTAAATCAAAACTTTTCATTTGATTTTCTTAGAACGTATACCCTCATAAGCAGTTTAGGGCAAAGGACAAATGAGTTTCAAGAATTTTATACTAGATGTCGAACAGACCTGAGCAATGAAATCATGAGGTCTCATCAGTGCTCAATGAGGAAGTTGTCATGAAGCAACTTGAAGAGTGGGCTACTTGGCCAAGTCTACTATGTCACCAAATCTTTCCTCCCAACTAAGTACTAACTAAAATGCTATCAGCCAATCGTTTTTATGAAGCGTCATATTTTAGTTAGCTAGTATACTGATATATAGCCCTTTAAAGTCTAGGTTCAAGTAGCCCAATTTTGAACTCTGGGCAATTAACTAGCCTCAATCTCCATGGGACTGTCAGGTATTTATGTCACCTCACCCAGTTGAACCATTTTAGCTAATAAATTAGAAAAAAAATCCTCTTATTCTTCCTGGTTTATGTTTACAATTGCTGAGAGACCACCATCTGCATCAACGTTTCAAGACTGTAGGTATCTTCACAGCACTTTACATTTGAGAGTCAGAGCTTAAGCCCACTGCAAATCCATCAGTAATTTATAGAAGCATGGCACATGCTAGATGTCACTGAGCAAGTAAATGGAGTATTTTTATCCATAATGAGTAGACCACTGGAATCAATGAAAAGGGCAGATTGGGTATAACATCTGTTATTGAGACTTTCAGAATTATTTTTAGGATCTTAATAGCACTACCTTAGTCTGTCACTGGGAAATACAAATGCCTTATGAGATGTATGTGTAACTTTAAAGTTTCTGACAGCTGCAGTAAACATGGAAAAATAGAAAGAATATACTTTTTATTTTCTTTAGTCATATATATATATATATATATATATATATATATATATATATATATATGTCTTTCCTCAGTGTTCACAAGGTATTGGTTTTAAGTCCTGGTATTGCATAACCATGCAACATGTTCTAGTCACTTCTATCAGGTCTCTATGTGCAGGATCAGCATGTGTGGGTAACGTTGGCAGAGGGGAATTTACTTGTCTTACAGTGGAAAACTTTAAGCATGTTATCCCTTAATATTACAAGATAATAAAAGGTATGGATTAAAAGAAATTTTAAATTTACACATTTATAAATAACTATTAATGAACAAGTCACCAAATATATTCCAAATCAAATCCATACAGGCCATATTATTCTTTTAAACTTTGATGTGGATTTGAGGTTTCTGTTAAAAGTTATTGGATGCTAGACTTCTCTTCCAAATTTTATGTAGCAACAGAAAATTACAAGGAGACATTGTAAGTCTGGGTCTGTTTCTCATCTCTCTGCATCACTCGGATTTGGTCTAACCATGGAGTTTCTGTGAACTTCAAAATGAAACCAATGTTTAGAATAACTCAATATGATACGTAGAACAAAGTAAGAAATCAGCCCAGCAGTTCTACCATGCTAAGTACACATTTTGGTATGAAGCATGTGGAAGAAAGTGAAAAGAACATGTTTTATATAATCTGACTGGCTCATGTGATACCCATCACTTTAATGAGTCATCTTGAACAGTGACAAACTTTCAGAGGCGCTCCTCTTACCATTATATTAACAATATAATATGGAGCTATAGGATTCTGTAAGGTCAAATAACAAAATATATAAAAGGCTTAGGATCTTGGTTGTGTGATGTCAGCAATAAATACTAACACAGCACAGGTAAACCATTGCAGGATCATCTTCCAATATTAAAGCAAATTTTTCACTAAGCAGACTTATTGAAAGGTGGATGAACTCTGCATATATTATCTAGATATTGTTCATAAAATTGTATTTATAAGAAAACCATCATCAGCCCCTTACTTCTCTAGGCAATATTTTATACTACAAAATAAACTAATGAAATGTTTCCAACACCAGCATCCCAAAGGCTGTGCAAGGTAAGTGTCTGGAATCCTCATATTTTTTTATTCCTTCCTTTTCAAATAAAAATAATATTGGTTCATCTCTAGGCATGCAAAACAAAGAACATACACCCTTTGGTTTGACTTTTAATCTTTACTTGGTATTTAAGTTTTCCATTATTTTTTATGTTGACAGAAATCTTTCTTTTCAGGTATTAACTTTTTAGTATCACTCTACACTTAATAAATACTCTAAAGAATTATATTTTTATATGTTAATAGGGACTTAAAACTGGAGACAAGGTTAGTTTCAAGTGAGGATCGTCAAGGACAGGGCATTTTCATATTCTGTTTGATATTGAAGAATGAGTTGATGCAATGAAATCATTTTAGGCATAGGGACATGGCCAAAGTAAATACCTAAAGACCAATAAATTTGGTGCATGCAAAAAGTAAAAAGTAGAGCAAACAAGGGAAATGATTACTGGATAGAAGTAAGGGAGCCTGGTGAGAAACAGCAAGGAGTTGCTGGAGAGATGTGACTAGCAAGATGGATGATTTTGGTCCTAGGAACTCTGCCCCATGAACAACTCCCCTAACTCCTTCCAGAATTCTGTGCTTTCTGTAACCCAAGGATGTCTGGGGAAACCTAGAGTTTCTAATAGTGTTTTCAAGCACTGGGAAGGATTAACCTCAAACACCAAGTACTACAGACTGAATGGCTGAAACAGCCAAGTTTGTCTTCTCATAGTTAGAGCTCTGAGAATTGTGGTGCTAGTTCTTCTGGACTCTTGGTTATGATTTAAAGAAAGCCATTCTCGGGGACTGCAGAGATGGCTCAGTGGTTAAGAGCCCAGGCTGCTCTTCCAGAGGTCCTGAGTTCAATTCCCAGCAACCACATGGTAGCTCACAACCATCTGTAATGAGATCTGGCGCCCTCTTCTGGCATTCAGGCATACATGGAGGCAGAATGTTGTATACATAATAAATAAAATCTTTTAAGAAATAAAAAAGCTATTCTCTGGTTGTGTGTTACATATGTTGGGAAAAGATTTTCCCAATCATTCATCCCTTTTAAGGCCAGTAATCTCATCAAGAGACCTCACTTCTTGACCTAATCTCACTTTGCTTTCCTCCAAAGACTCCATTTCTAAATGCTACCTATTGATGAACTTCCTCCAAAACATATATTTGGGAGAGAGGAGACACCCCTACTGAGAAACTTCTTAAAGTCATCCATTTTTTTCCAGTAAATTTTAATAAAATATTTCCCAACTATTTTATAATTTATGGCAGAAACTGAGTCCCTGAATGGTAACTCCATTTGTTTTAGGTTATCCAGATACTTAACGACAAAACTAAGACTATAACTCTAGTTCCTTGAGTGACAAAAACCTCGGAAAAATGAATAGTAACAGACAATACCCATGTTAATATGCTAACTGAATAATAAGTGGGGCAAAATATACTTACCTTAGTGGTTCACATACCTCAGAACTGAACAGCATGATGGGTACACATACCTCAGAATGTAACAGCATTATGAAATTTGTTTTTTACATATTGTTCTTGATCCTTTTCATATCTTAATTAATCAAAATTATCTATTTTATTTTTTAGTGGTTAAATTCCTTTGCTTTTTTAGTGTTCCCTTTTTATTTCATAGCACCATTAGTGTATTTCCCAATGACCTATAGACATTGAGTGATTTTTTCCACCCTTAATTTTTAAAATGACATTTAAATTTATGACCAAGTACTGTCTACATAGCTAAGTATATTAGCTATCTCTATATTTACTTCCTACCATGTGATGGAAATTGCCTATATTTTACATACAGAATCAGAGTTGTTACATCCCTTTTCCTTCACCCTCAGCAAACAGGAGCTAAAACCTAGACCCAGCAATACCACTCTTGGGAATATACCCAAGAGATGCCCTATCATACAACAAAAGTATATGCTCAACTATGTTCATAGCAGCATTGTTCGTAATAGCCAGAACCTGGAAACAACCTAGATGCCCTTCAATGGAAGAATGGATGAAGAAAGTATGGAATATATACATATTAGCGTACTACTCAGCAGTAAAAAACAAGGACTTCTTGAATTTTGCATGCAAGTGGATGGAAATAGAAAACACTATCCTGAGTGAGGTAAGCCAGACCCAAAAAGAAGAGCATGGGATGTACTCACTCATATTTGGTTTCTAGCCATAAATAAAGGACATTGAGCCTATAATTAGTGATCCTAGAGAAACTAAATAAGAAGGAGAACCCAAAGAAAAACATATAGGCATCCTCCTGAATATTAACCTTCATCAGGCATTACTATTTTAGCACTATGGATAAATATTTCATAAAATATAATGTATATTTCATTATGATCAAAATTTGTATGAATACAGATTTGCACGTCTGTCAGTAGGAAATCCAAATATTATATACTTTGAAATCATTAATGGAAGAATTACTTAACCAGGAAGTGGTAACACCCATATTTAGTACCAACATTTGGGAAGTAGAGGCCGGTGGATCTCTGAGTTGACGCAAGTTTGGCCTACACAGATTGAGTTCCAGGATAGCCAAGGCTACACAAAAAAAAAACCTTATTTCAAAAAGCCAAATAAAATAAAACAAAACAAAATGAACATAATGGCAGAATAACAACCTTTTTCTCTTTATTTTTCTAATTTAGAAAACAATTGCACTCTGATTTTCTTGCCAACATCATTTCAGAGATGGAAGCTCCTTCAGGAGTTAATGTCATTTGAAAGTTTTGATCTTAGATACATTTGCACCACCGATATGTATCTCCACAACATCTCTTTTCCAGTAGTGTGTAACTATGAGAACCAGTCCACTATAGCCATAGGAGCAATAATTGTTTAAAAACTTTTTTAACAAACACACAAATCTCTTTTCTGATCCAATGCTGTCAGCATTTCTGTTTCTGGGTCTAAACTGATTGCATTTAATCATCAATTCATGTATCTTCCCTTAGGTAAAAAGATCACAGGTTGTTTCAACCATTCCTATGACTTTTAAATTCTTTTTGGCTCAGTCACTATGAGAAAGAAAAAGTTTAAACCTTACTCTCATCTACAAAATTAGTCTCAAAAGTATCAGGATTTACAGAGTGGATCTGAGCTTTTTGGTTGACCAATTTCAGTTCTGTCAGTAGGGTAAGTGAAAACTGTTTTATCTGAGCCACTAAGCCAAACAGTAGATTCAGAGTATCCAAGGATCTTCCTTGTTCAAATGCTTACAAGCTTTGTTTTCTTCTGTTTTAACTGCAATGTACAACTTTGTGTTTCTCTGGACTGATTTAATTCCCTCACCCTTCCCTTTCCAAAGACCTTTTTTTTTGTTTAATCCTCAAAATTTTAAATAGCATTAAAAAGGAGTATCATTTGATTTTCAGTGGAAGTTTTAAGTTAATGCTCATCATCACCAAACACCTGTAACACACTAGGTGATTTACAGGACTCAGCATCACTCCTGGAGTGAAGAAATCCCAGGATGTCCTTGCTTCTTGACATGGTTCACTTCAACTTTGATCCAAATGGTTCTTTACTCAAAGAAACCTGGAGGAGACAAAACCCACTGTCTTTCAATGTTTAAAAAATGAAAATTACTTTAAAGTTCTTTTCCTTAATTCATCTTGCCAAGATTTACATTTCTTTAAGAATGCTGAGACAATATTCAAAGTTTTATTAACATTAGAAAGGATGGAAGATTAAAGGGCATTCATACTCAAAGTAGAGTAATGAGTTACTTAGATTTGCTAAATTCAATTCAATTATTGAGCCAATTCTAACACAGGGGGAAAAATGTCAGGATACTCTTCTCCCCCCAAAGTAGCCCATGTGAACCAAATACAGTGTGAAAGAAAGAATTCCAAGAACTTCAATCAGAGATGCACATTATTGGAGTTAGGTTCCCTATAACTAATTGCATTAAAGAGATTTTCTCCAAACAGTACCTTTTAAAATTAAAATTATAGTGAGTTTGGGTTGTGTGTGAAACTCTACAACCAAACTTAAAAAAAAAAAAAGTGTTTAGAAGATCTTTTATTTCTTTCCAATTTTAAAAAAAATTCTTATATAAGTAGTTACTATAATAACAGTAAATACTGGAATTGCTTACTATAAACAATCAATTGTGCCTTCAAGTCCTATGATTCTGAAGAGCATCTGCGAAGGCAAGAATCCGTTCCTTTTGCTTTGACTTGATAGAAAGGCTGTATTTGTGAGCATCTGATGTTTGAATTTGAAAGATAACATGTTACCCTAAGTTCTCCCCACCCCCTTCATGACTGGACACCTCCAAAGGCACCTGGTAAAGGTAAAGTGTCAGATTTGTGGAATGAGAAATGACAGATTTTTTTTTTTTTCGGTGACGTTAAGAAACTTTTCCTTTATAGCCAAATCTAAGAAGAGATGGGGAGGAGGCCTGGCATTTCGCTTCAGGACTTGCAGTCAGTGGCACAGAAAGCTTGACTTTCCGCAAGGCCAGAGAGTGGATCACTCTCTGATGAAGAAGGGATTTGAAAGCAAAAAATCCGGGGTTCCCTTCATTGTGCCCACAAACGCACAAACACACCACAGGCTGCTCAGCAGCTACTGTCAAATGTACCTGCCTCCTCCCCTTTACCACCTCCGAATCTACAACGGTTCGTGATACGGATTAATTCTGATTCCCAATCTGCAAAACAGAACGGCCACTGTCCTTACCAAGGGACGGTCAGATTATCTGTCCTCCAAGATCAATATTTGTATGGAAAGCTTAAAATATGTTGTTTTTCCAAGAGTTAGACTTTAAAGGGGGGAAAAGCACCGCTGATGAAATATTACCAGCGAATCGGTTAACCACTAACTTCTTTCTTGTTCAGGAGGCTCTTTCAAGTCTCTATTTGGAAACGAAACTTCGCTCCTTTCGCTCAGAAGAGACACCCCAGCACGCATGCTTACACAAAGAGTCTTGTCTGGTTGGAGGTCACTTTGTCTACAGCATCTCGGGCTCCTTTTGGAAACCTCCTCTCCACCCCAGGTGCTCACTAACGCCTTCACTCCCTGCTTCCTAGGGAGGGCATTCTATTCTGTACCTTGTGTCTCATTCAGGTGAGCCCCAGGTTTCTCTTCACCTTTGTGAGGCGACAAGCTCTGGGACTGTCTAAGGAACTGTAACCAGATAGACCCCGTAAGTTCTCGGGCTGAGGTTAGGGCTTGGATCAGCAAGCGAGTCGCCGCCCGGAGAGACCTTGCCTGTAGCTCCAAGAAGTGCTAGTTTCATTCTAGTTAAGCTATTGAGGTTTTCCTCTTAGATGCATTTTTTTTTTCTGGAATGTCCTTGATCAGGCTCCCACAGACGTGGAGACCTTTCTTTGGCCAGAAAACTCTACGTTGGACCCTTTTTGCCAGTTAAAGCTCACTTATTCAAATTCACACCAGGATCGTTGCTGTGAGGGGCAGGGCAATTTCGACGAGGGAGTGCCCGGGTGGCGTCACTTTGTTCTCAAGTTCTTTATTGATTTTCTAAAGGAGTTCGTGCACTCACCTTTTTTTCCCAGTCTTCCTCTGGAAATAAATCCGGGTGTAACAATCGTGCTTTTCTTGTTCTTGCTGGGTTTTTACGAAGCAGGGAGTACCATGGTTAAGAAGACGTTAGATTTCGTGTAAATGCCACACCTAGCAAACAGTACTACTCTCAACATCCAAACGCTGTCCTCTTCTGCTGAGGAGTCAAAGGACCGAGGGGAAACAAACAGTAGGCGAGGTATTTGCACAGGATGATGTTTCTCACTCTTTGAACCTGCCTTGGTTTTCCCTATCTGGCTTACCCTGCTGGACTTGTTTTAATGACCATGGACTTTACACTTAACGGAGTTTAATTCTAGTGCAAAGGAGAAACATCTGTCACTTGAGCTCAAGATCTATGCTGTGATTTCTTTTAAAAACCAAAAGTCTTCGCATGAAAGCATAAAATGCTTATGGGATATGTGCACACAGCTTCATGAAAATAAGCAGGTCTGTCTTTAAGATACACCCCAGAAATCAGTAAGGAAAATAATCTCAAAATATACTGAATCAAAGCTTAAACACCATACTTATCAAATAAGAAGATATTTGGAAGTATGTTTTAAATAGTTAATACTATACTAGTGCAATTAGGATCTGTGAATTGAGTTCAGTTGAATTTATTTACCCCTTAAAGATATAGATGTGATGTAAAATATCCAGCATTCAGTCCTTTAGGAAAATGAACACAATTTTAGAGAGAAATAAAGTTATTTCTTTAATCCCTATCAAAGATATTGTATTTTATATAATAAAAATAGTGTATCATGATTCAGCTACCATTTATGCATTTATAATAAAACACACTTTTTAGTGAATATCAACAATACCTCTAATATAACCAGTAGCTAAAAAGTCAAATCATTTGTATTAAGGATAAATCATCACCTGAGATTTTTACACTTGACTTGGCTCCTGTAGAACCAGAGAACTGAATTTAGTCCCATCCCTTCTTTTTGAAGAAAAGTCAACTATGTGCAAAGCTATTACTGAAACCAGCTGAAACTCAAAAACAAATACAGCTCTCTGAAACCTCATGAGTTGATTTGGGATACCAAATAATATTAGCACTGAAGTCAAGAGGAGTATAGTCCCTAGTGTCAGAGGGCTTTGTAACAGCATATTTGAAAGTCTTCAAGATTCATTTCTTTTTTTACTCAGATCATTGTTGTACATAATTCAATTCACAAATAGCACAAGCTCCACACTTGTCTGTAGGTCTCTAGGCAAGTTCCAGGGGCTACTATAACTTGAGACACATATTTTAAATATCTGTGTGTGTGTGTGTGTGTGTGTGTGTGTGTGTGTGTGTGTGTGTGTGTGAAAACTACCAAGTTGTTTCGATGCAATATATATTTCTGCATCAATTATTTCTGCAGAACTGTGGGAAGGCTGAAGACGGAGCCAGGGAAGAAACTCAGCAGCAGAGCATACACAAACAAGAGGCCACTTGGCTTCCTGCCATGAAACATGACATTCAATTATTTTAGTCCTTTTTCATGAGAGTTGCTCTTTTGCCAGCTCCTCCCCCACTCTACAGACCATTGCATTTCTGCATTTGGTGTACTTTGCCTGATTCAGCATACATGCGTGTCCCAAGAATCCAAGCTTTACTCATAAGTTCCAAATTCTCTCTGCAATAAGTTGCTAAAAACTAAAATTTCTGGAGTCTTATCTTGGCCTGCCCACTATTGGTATACAAACATGGCATTTCATTTAATGAGTTGAGAAAGAAACGAGCGTTCCACACGTTGCCTTTTCTACAGCTTTTATGTAAATAGAAATATCTTAACTTTGCCAAAATGCATTTGCATATGGAAGAGCATGACTCAGAGCATCTTTTCTAGGTGAGACTTCCTTCTCTCTCTTTTCTTAAGTATAAAATGAATGAGGCTGCCCTATAAGGTCAATCACTCGCCTCGATGTTCTAATTAGATGCTCCTGAAGGGGAGTGTAAAATAATCCTATCAATGGAATTTTCAAATACTTTAGCTCATCTATTTATTCTGACTTTTATTCCTCGAAGGAAAGCCAAATAAAGACAATTTCGTAAATACCCCAATTATATTTCTATAGGGGAAGCTGCCAGCTTCAACAGTTAGCTCTATAGGAGTAATGAATGCTAGGTATGACTTCAGAAGGGAGTAGCAGTCATCTTCACTGATGTGTTTGCCCACACCTGATGCCAGAGGAATGATCTCCATTTGCTGCAACACATCTTAGTTACTGGAGGAGAGAACAGCTAAGAATTCACCCCAAATAGTCCTCTTAACTCCCTTCATCTCCTTGCTTTCTTTACTTTATACATTCCACCCTGAAGTCCTCCACAGGTGCTGAGGCTCCATCAAAAACTATGAAACTTCCAGGGATCTAAAAGTGCTAGCATCCTGAGACGTCCAGAATGGTTACAGGCTCAAAAAGAAAAACCAATGGCCCTCCATCGCCATTGGTAGCCTACCCTCAAAATTCAAATGTGAGAAAAAGGAGGTGAGAGAAAGATGCACAGAAACCTACTTCAGACTGACTTGCTGGGTGAAGTGAAAAGAAGCAAGGTGTGTCCTGAGTTCTGGTCACCAGTTTTGAACGTGCAAAGAAAAGTGCGGAACCTGAGATGTGAACCTGGAAATGACAGGGAGGATGAAGAGGAAAAATATAACCACTTAAATGTTGTCCTAATTAACTGGTTTCTCCTTCCCAGTCATCATTGACATTAGGTGGTTCAAATCAGGGAGAGTTGGGATGAGGCAAAGACTAGAAGTAGTCAATTTTAGAAGAGAGTTGGCACCCACGCTAGATCTGTCTGGAGTAGTTGCAAGCATTTATCAAAGACTTTCAGTCTGTTCCCAACATTATCTCTCAAACCATCAGGCAGAAAAAAAAAAAAAACACAGGTAAAATGATGTCCTATTTTTATCTCACCTTCTTGTGACTTCTAGAAACCACTCAATTATCGTTGCCTTAATTAGTATTTTGAATAGATGTTAATGACCTAATGGCTAGAGCTGTGTCATTTCTGTAAACTCTATCTCAACTTCTCAAAATCTATTTAATGCAGCGCTTGGCACCAAAGACCCACCTTCTTGCCAACAACTGCAGATTATGCATTCGTTATGGGAGTTTGCCATTAGCTCTTTCCTCTGTTCCGGGCATATGTGGTTGCGTGTCACAAAACACAAGGGGTTCCGTGTAATAGATTTGAGTTTCCAGGAGGTTTCGGGAGTCTGAAGTGGGAGGGTGACACCTTTTCCCCACCCTTTCAACCGCTTCAATCAGAAGTGGCCTTGGGTAATGGGGTGGGAAAGGCTTCTAGGCACCAGTGGACCTGGGCTACATTGCAGTTTCCACGGACTGGGACTTCTATTGGTATACAAGTCCTGGAGAGCTGGTATCATATGTCTTTGATTTAAAAGACACCGAATGTCTTTCAGGGGATTTGGAGCCCTTAAAATGCATATTTATAAACAGACCGACATGGCTGTACGACAGAGCTAAGTTTATAACTAGAAATTCTCGACATAGTTCTTCCATAAGTTATGGGAGCGGAGCGCTTGCTGCTGTGAATAGCTGAAAGACCCAGCAAGCGTCTAATCTTTCCGTCTTTCCCGTGTTTATTAGGGTAAAGCATGATTTGAAAATACCTAGAGGTAAGATAGAGTAAAAAGGTGAGATCCCGCAAAATTGCCAAGCCAACAAACTCAATCTACCTCCCCCCACATGGAACAATCGGAAGAACACGGCATCTCTTTTTGTAAGCAAGACTTCCCACACACATTTCCTGGACCTTTCCTCCCCTCTTCCACTGGCTCCTGCTAAGGTGAAGCAACTCTGGCCTCACAGGGTAGAGAGTGCCTAGCTTGGAGTCTTGACTCCTTTTTCCGCTAACGCGCTGTACCCAGGGGGCTTTTCTTTGATTACTCTTGAGATTCGTCACTTTGCCTTTGGTGCTAAAGCTCCAGTGACAATTAAGAACTAATAGGAGGTGTTAAAAGGCAGAACAGTGTCCTGAGCAAATCTCCACAGGAGCCCCTCCTTGGGAGAACTGTCTGTGGTGGGCCACAGGCACTGCGAATATAAATGCTGCTCCTGACTCTTCTGCTCCGGTTCCGTTCGAAGGAATTTGCATTTTCATCGCCGGCCACGCCTTTGGCAGAGTGCAAAGCAGCAGTTCTGGCGCACACTGTGCCGGGAATCTTCCCAAGTTTGGCCAGGTTGGGCATCCAAGAAAATCTCACCTGTGAGGCGTGGGTCAGGAGAACTCCGAAGAACGTGGAAATCCGAACCCTTGCTAATGGGCATTCTTCTGAACTGGGCTAGGCCACCCGCTGCGGTAGGGATGCCCCAAGTGTCTATGACTTTTGCGAAAGTAACCTGGAGAAAATGACACCCGCTGGGAAGGCCTGTGATAGGAAAGGCCGCGCCAGGACCGGTGAGCAGAGACCTCCCTCGTCCACAGTTTGTAGGGGAGCTTCACCAAATTTGTAAGCTTCCGTGATCTATTGCAAATGGCTGCTTGTATGTGCCAAGGCAACGAACACTTTTCCCCCAGTCGCCCCGGGTTCCTCAGAAGCTGAAGTTGGGCACAAGGCCAAGCAGAAAGGTTTGTAGCTCTAAAGTGCTGTTTTCACACGCCCTAGCATCTCCTTCAGCTGGACCAAAGGTTCTGGGCCTGCAACCTTGCGTCCAACAGCAATCCTGGGAGCCACTAACCCACCCCTTTACCAAGGCGCTGCCCCAACGCTTGAAAACTGCGAGTAGTAACTGTTTTGTTAAAACACTCTGAAGGCCTTCACACACACACACACACACACACACACACACACACAGCCACACACACTCACAATACTTTGTGTGATGAGCCTTCCTCTGACCTCCAGTAAGAACGGGCTTTTATGAGGCACAAGTCTTTAGGAATTTTCTGAAGAAATAATTTTTGTTCTCAGTAATTAAGGCGTAAATTAAGCGAAGAGTTGGGGACACTGACTGGTATTGGCAAACTTCGGTCTTTTCAAGGACTCTTACAACCTCCCATTCCCACCCGATGCCACCCACATCCACAAGCCCCAGCATCCCACAGCAAACTTGGAGACCAGGGCCTTGGCTAGTGCTCCTGTAGCCAGGACGCCAGCCTTTTAGGTTAGAGGCAACCTCGGCCCCTCTACCACCAGCAACCCAGTTAACAGCTGCCGCTGTATCCGGCTTCTTGGGCTCAGATTAATGTGGATCTTCCACGTAAACGATTTACGGATGAAATAAAAGCTCTTTAGAGCAATACTTCCTTTCAAGTTCTTAAGATGCCTCTAAATCTTCTGGGAGTGAGTGGCTGGCGTGAGGGCGGGGAAGACAGCGGGTGTTGGGGGGTGGAGGGTGGGATGGCCCGGCAGGGCTCTGGGAGTGGAGGGTTAACCACTGTGCGTTCTCACCAGGCTCCTCTGCAATGCCAGTCCACTGTTGAGCCGATTACGTTTTCTGGATGTCGGGTCTTGTCTCTCCTGGCATTTGTCTGAAATGGAGCTGTCTGTCTGAACTAGGCCGGGGCGCGCCCTGCCCTGGGTGGGTGAGTAGGGAAGATGGGGGTGGGGTGGGGGAGAAGGGGGGCCCTGGGGTGGAGTTAGTCCCTGCCTATTTTCATATTCATTAGGGCTGGGAGGTTGCCGGAGGAGCCCAGCTGAGTTTCAAGATATAAAAGCAACTTCGGGTGTCCCTTCTGCAGCCGGGACGCATTAAGAGGCTGGGAGCAGGGCAGCTCCTGGCGTCGCGGGGCTCGCTTCCCTTTCCCTCCTCTCTGACCCTCCCTCCTCCCGCCCACTGCTCCCTCCTCCCTCAGCGCCCTCCAGCCTCCGCGCCCCGAGAAGCCGCGGACAGCCTTCCTGGATTATGGAGTTTCTGAGTGAGAAGTTTGCCCTGAAAAGTCCGCCAAGTAAAAACAGTGACTTTTACATGGGCACAGGAGGCGCGTTGGAGCACGTTATGGAGACCCTGGACAATGAGTCCTTTTACGGCAAAGCAACGGCAGGCAAATGCGTGCAGGCCTTCGGGCCGCTGCCGAGAGCTGAGCATCACGTGCGCCTGGACAGGACCTCGCCCTGTCAGGACAGCAGCGGTAAGTCACCCGGGGCCGGGCTCCAGCCCCAACCTCATCCTTTATCCTTAGTTCCGGGTGGCCGGGCCGGGGCTCTAACCTTAGCACCAGACTCAGCTGTCCTTCCCCAAAGTGCTCTGCGCTGCAAGGTCGTAGTGAAGAAATGGGGGAGCTTGGATCCAGACTGTGGGGGGACCAAAAGAGGCAGCCTGGGGCCCCGCACTTTCTCACGCTTTGGTACTCCTGCACCACACCCGGGTCCTGGGCTAAATCTTGAGCGACCCCCCCCCCCATCCTGCTGACCAAGAGAATCTAAAACTGAATGGGACCAGGAACCCAGTATAGGTAAAAAGATAGTATTTGAGTCAAGATAGCGCGCCTCCTTGGGATCCCCGCCCCGCCGGGATGCCAGGGCGCAAGGACGCAAAATCCATCACTTTACGTCACAGTGGTCTGGAAATCAAAAAATCTTTGAACTCTTTTAGGTGGGGAGAAAATAAAAACAAAACTGGTTTTAGTGTCTAAGACGTGATGATATTTTCATTGTAAAGATGGTGTATATATTCCTGTTGCTCTTTATTAGCTTGTGTGCATTCCCGATATGTATGAATTTTATTTACTTATTTATTGTGTTTGCAACCTGCACACACAAAATTCTTCTTAAACATCAAGTCACATTGGCTTTGAGCAAAGCCTTCCCGACAACATCATTCGGATTCGGATTCTGCGTTGTCTACTTTTATCTTACTCCACATAAAAATGCCACCTAAAGAGCCTTTTGGAATGCTTCTGGACAGAATCTTCAACTTTGAATGCCAGAGTCTCTCCCAAGTCAAAATGTTATCAAAACAAACCATCTATCTCTTTCTATCTTGTAGCCCAGTACAGACCTCTCATTTCACATCCCAACCGCTAAAACGGGTTTACGATTCCAAGAGGACTTTTCCTTATCAAAGTGTATACTCCACCCCTAAGCTGTAAGGTGCGGGCTGCGTTAAAATAACAAACGAATTAATTGTGAAATATTTACAACAAGCCTCCGCCTTCTATTTTAATGGAAGTTCAAATATCTGGCAAGGCATTTACTCTGTCGGCTGCTCAATCGTTCGATACTTTGTACGCAGGTTTTAAACGAATCTCATAGCCCACTAATTTTATTCAGTGCGGAGGGCGACTTTTGACTTGTTCGGTTGTAACAAAAAGAAATGCATACGCTAGAGAACACTATTACTGAAGTGGATTCAGTCGTTTATCTGGAAAGACTGGAACAGCTAATTTTTACATACAAGAAAGTTTTGGCTTCACGGCTGCATTTCGGCGGACGCGTCTGTGTTTTCGGTGTTTTCAGATGCGTGCCTGAAGCCATTTGAACTGACAGGATTTTTCCAAATGGTTTTATAGTGGCCTGCGCTGACTGTTAGATAAATTCCACAGTGTTTTTAAATTGTCGGGGAGAGGGGAGAGCGCAACGGTGACCGATTTGGAGTGCTTCATTAACTTTTAAGAGATCCTCTCACTGTTTGGAAGAGTTTTTAACGGTGAAACAATGAACAAAATGAACACGGATGGTTACCGGCTATGTCTGAGAAAAAAAGCCAGTCTTTCTCCAGTCCTGCCCCTAGCGTCTTGCGGCTTCCCCTCCCCCAACTCTAATTGCCTCAGTTCCCGGTTCAACTCTTGTCTGCTAAGACAAAACCTTGTTGTTCATCAGTCATAACCCTCTTCATATTTAATTTTACATCGCTTCTTCCTTTGCTTAAGATCAATGTCAATTTAAATTATATAGACAGTAAAATTCAATACATTTGTAGAACTCATGAAAAGGTTCTTCAAACTGTTATGGGGCGTCCCACCCCTCCCACCCAACCCCCACCCCTTTTTCAAGAAGCAAATGAAAAAAAGTACAATCAGTGGTTGGGAATTAGTGTTCTGGTTGGATTGCCTTTGTTTTTCTTACAAGACAACAACAACAACACAAACCCCCAATCGCTCCTGCTTCCTATGTTCATGGTATTTGTGAATTTTAGCGTTACAATTAGTTTCTTGTTCTATTGCTAGCCTGAACTCTCCGATCTCAAGAACATCATTGAAATTAAAATAACTCTTGACAGAATGCAAAATGCCGGTTTAAATTTTACTTTATTTTTGTAATTTTCATTTCTGAGCGTTCCTAAAGAAAATAAAACAAAAAAGACCTTCTGACCTAAGCAGACACGAGTTAAACGGAAGGGAAGTATGAAATATTTAAGGGATGCAAACGTTTTTAATGTAAAGATGGGTTGGTTCACTTAAATATTATACATTTCTATTAAAAACACTTTCAGAATTTCAGCTAAGAATTTTTTTTAAAAAAATTAGTAGATCGTTTTCTGCAGGAAATTTAAATTCAGACACTAGCTCAAATGTGTGAATTGTAACAGAAATCATATGTAATGGAAATCTCTGCTCAGCATCATTTTGTGGGGGGTGGGAGATCTAATGTTAGTAGATAGGTATTATTTAAACTTGAAGTGTCACTTTTTTGAAAATCACTAGTCTAATTTTGTCTTATGCACTAAATAAAAGTATGTGCTATATGTTTTAGACATATTTCAAAAGTCCTGGGGGTTTAGAATTTTTTTTAAGTCTGGGGAGCAAATTTTCACTTGACTATTTTAATCTGATTATAAATTATGTGCATATGCAGTACATTTGCCATATAAAACAGTTCTATGGACTTTGGCAAATCATTAGTCCGTGTACATATTTATAACTGTTTTTAAGCCTGATCAACAGTGAATTAATAATTATGCCTTGCACACCGTGTGATGATAGAATACTGGTGAGTCATTAGCAAACCTATTTCCTGGTGCTTGAAATTAGTTCGCATTAGTTACTTCATCAAAGTATCTTTCACTATCCTGAGAATTCCTGTTCTCCCTTCCGAGTACAGTAAACTATGGGATCACCAAAGTGGAAGGCCAGCCCCTTCACACCGAGCTGAACCGAGCCATGGACAGCTGCAACAACCTCAGGATGTCTCCGGTGAAAGGGATGCCAGAGAAGGGCGAACTGGATGAACTTGGGGACAAATGTGACAGCAACGTATCCAGCAGCAAGAAGCGGAGACACAGAACTACCTTCACCAGTTTGCAGCTGGAGGAACTAGAAAAGGTCTTCCAAAAAACCCATTACCCGGATGTATATGTCAGAGAACAGCTCGCACTGAGAACAGAGCTCACTGAGGCCAGGGTCCAGGTAGGTCCCGGATGGTGGCCTTTCAGGGAGGGCTAATATAAGAATAAGAAATCTTATTTGGACCAAAGTGATGTGTGAGCAAACTGGCCCATTAAATTTTCATTTTGCTTGTACTAATTTTGACCCTCACTAAGCTGAGGGACCAGAGCTATTCCAGAAACTTAAAAATGAAGTCATCGAAAAGACAGAATATGGTACCATATCTCTGATTAAAAAAGGATAAACTTAAAAGGCAAAACCCAAATTTCATAGTTACCTTTAGTTAGTAAGTAAATATATCTAAGTTATATCTTTGGTTTATTTTCAACTATTATGATTTTGTTTTTTAATTATATATGAATTATTGGCAGACTGTTCAAATACTAGCCCATAAATCTAAATCTTTATTTAGGTTGGAATTATTCTGATGGAAAAAATGAAATAATAATACTTACTCTAAATAATTATGTATAATAATAAAATTTAAGAAATCTAAAATGACTCATTTATAATTTTTTTGCCCCAACCATTTTAAATACATACCATTATATTTGTTTTTTAAGGTCTAGGTAAGTGTACATTTTTTTCAGAGTAATTACTAACAATGTACTTTAAATATTTTTATGTACTTGATTATATTTCTTAACTATTTAGTCAAATCATTAAACCTTAAGTTGTGATACATGTAAGTTCTTGTAAAAAAGAATTAAAAGAAAAGTTTATACTGGATAAAATGTTACTTGCCTTCTCAGCAGTATTTTATTGTGGCTAAAGCTGATATTTTTTAACTATACTTTATCAGTTGTTAAGTAATAAGTACAAATCTGAAAGGCAGCAATAATTCAGAAGGCGTTTTTTCTTTATATATACTTTTTCCGCATTATTGAATTCCTTCTCTCTTCAATTATTGAAATAGAAAGATGAACAAATTTTGATTTTTTTTTCCTTTGTTAATGAAGTTAGTTTTACTTGTATGGTCCATTTGTCATTTCTGACCACATGGGGTGAGCCGGGGACAACAGACAGAAGGTTATGCTTAACATTCTTGAAGCAAGGGGTGATTCTATCTTAAAGTTTGCACTAATGAAGAACGTTGGAACTGTCTAGTATTAACAGCAGTCTTGCATGTGATTTTGGCCCATGACTGTTATTTAAATTAGTTATACTTGTTACCATAGAAAAATATGTTTACATGCAGACTGATTAGCTGTTGCCTGCATGTTTCCCCTTCAGGACAGATCCGTATCTGTTTGAGGACATACAGATCGAGCCAACCTGACCCGTATTAGTGCAGGTTATGCATTTTACAGGAGTGTGGAAATCGATGCCCATTTTAAAGACTGTCACAGAGCAGGGGAGGAGACAGAAAGCTTTTCAGTGCAGTCTTTGTGCTTCACAGAAAACTATGTGCTCTCCCCATATTTCCGCATAGCCCAGTAATGATGGGAACTATTTGATACTAGCAATGCAACTTGGGAATAATACTTAACAGGTAGCTATTAAAAGACTTGTGATTTCAGAACACAATTCAAACCATAATCTGCAATCTATGTGTAGGCCTTGAACCGACTATTAATAGACAGCAAATGCTGTGATGGTATAAAATATACAAAATTAAAATTTGGTATTTGAAAAGCTTATGCAAATTTCAAGTAAAATTTTGTGAAAAAAATTTGTAATTTATATTTATTTATACTTGATTTTCAATGTCTTTCTAAACCATTTAGAGTCTGCATGTAGTTATATAAAGAAGACTGAGTGGTTCCTGAACGCTGCCTAGATGGTGTTTACTCAAAACTATCAAAGTTTTTCACTTAAAATAAAATTTTCTGTTTCTCCTTTTAGAATACTGCAATATTAGAATTTTAAAAATTCAAGAGCAAGACCTGAGAAGTAAGGATTCCTCTCAGGGATACCGTTGTGTGAAGGAGGATTTCTAAGACATAATCTGAGAAACCGTAAAAGGCATTTAATGACCTGGGAGAAGCAGATGAACTCACAGGCATTCGTACACATGGTTCTGTCTGCCTCATTGATTTTACAATCTACAAGTGTTTTAATCGGGTCTAAGAAGCACAGTTATGTGTTTTAAAACCACAGTTTAGCGTCAGCTGATTGTACTTCACGGGTCAGCCCTACGATACTCCACAGAATATGCCACCTTATTTTCCTGTTTCTAAGTAATCAAGGTATCATTGTTTCCAATCATTTTAGACAAAATAGCAGTCTTTGACTTTTGTAAGATCATTTAAGTATAATTTCATCTCAGGAGTGTCTTCTGTTTATGACACATTTTCAAGAAAATTTGTCCATAGGCAAAAATCATAATTGGGTTATGAATTGGCTGGAGGAAAAAAAAGGATGGATATATATATATATATATATATATATATATATATTAGCAAGAATGACCATATGCACAAATTCCTTTTTTTATTTCCACAAATAAAAACACAGGCACAGATACATAAAATAGCTTGTCTAGAACCCTACTTTTTCTACTAAGTTACATTACCTCTTGGACATACCATGCCTCCTATCAGAATACAAGACAACACGAAACATGTGAATCCTGTTCTGATGAAAAGAAATTCCTTTGCTGTCATTTTGTACTGACTTAGTTTTCCTTTCTGGCATGAAAATTTTAATGTCAAAATTTGCTTTACCGAATATTCTTCAGCTAAAATTATACTCTTTTAAAAAAAACCACTAGGTTTGGTTTCAAAATCGAAGGGCCAAGTGGAGGAAAAGAGAACGTTATGGCCAAATCCAGCAAGCTAAAAGCCATTTTGCTGCCACCTACGACATATCAGTTTTGCCAAGGACTGACAGCTACCCACAGGTATGGTCAATGGCACAGAGGCTCATCAAGGAGAGTGGGTGTGACTTCACTCAGAGGGTGACCTTAGGGTTTACTAGATCTAGAACAATAGTGAAGAGTAGAACTTTGCCCTCCAGAAAACTCATGCTTAACACATTTTTATTTACTAAATGATTTATTAATTTTTTTGTTTCTTTCTTTCAGAGTCATTCACTAAAAAATATTTCATGATCTGTGTGCCCTTTGGGAATTTTTGGGGGAGGTTGTTATAAATTGGAAAAAAGAGAAATATTATTTAATGATACGTCTTAATTTCATTGAACATTTTAATTATCCAGGCTATTTTCGTTCATTAGATTTAAAAAAAATGTGTTGCCTGTCATAAAATCTCCCTGGCCATAATTTTGTGCAAAATACAAAATGGCTGCTGTCAAATGTGACCTTTTACTTCTCAAATTTTTAAAAAAACTTATTTTTTTTACCAACCTATTTTTTTCAGATTTGATGTCATTCATTGTTTCATGAGCACATTCAATACTTTACAATCTGGAGACATGTGTATAAAAGTCATCATCCATAAGATGTTTTTTATAATGGGAACACTCTAATCACAGCTCATAAAAACATTTGTATTTCTTTTTCTCACTTTTTAATCAATAACGTTTCTTCTTTTTCACACTTTGCATATACATGCCTGTGTTTTCTCATCTTCAAATCTATCATATTACATATTTTAAATATGGAATATTGGTATTCTGTGCTGCTTTGTTGATGCTTGAGAGGGGTGATGGGGATTGTCTGGAGAAAACTCTGTGTTGTTTTATACCTTGTTACTTATTGAAACATGCTTTGTGAGACGCTGCTAGGGAAGCAATATGAGATGTATCCTGGATAAACATTTTGATACTCCAGGAACAAGTTTATCTCAGCTTGGAATGTGAGAACAGCCATTCTGTTCAACTGTAAATTCTCACCTCCCCATGTGAGTTCAGTCCTCTAGTGATAATATTCTTTTGTCTTTAAAAATTCCTTTGAAAAGGATTTGGGAAACTTCACATTTGCATATAATTCTTTAAATTTATTGTGTCCCTTTGCACATTAAAAAAGAGTGTCAGAGAATGCCAAGTTTAGCTCCCTCATGTAAGGAAAAACAAGCCTAGCTGTGCCAAGGAGTTGGCCCATGAATACATGAATGGTTTCCTACAGGGCAGGCAACGAGCAACTGCCATGGCTCAGGCTATCCCCAGTAGGATTCAAGAGGCCAGTATTATGGAAATGTTTTGAATTATTGCCACATTCCTCCATTAGTATATCTTATGTCCTTTCAAACTTATCTGAAATCAGTTACCTTACTACTTCCTGGTTTAAACCATGGCTATCATTTGCTTTCTTATGGCCAGAGAGCTTGGGAAATTTCATTAACCTCATATTTTTCACGTGACAGTTGATTTCTTAACAAAATATTATGAAGACATTTCTACTACCGATTGTAAGCTCTGCCATATTTTATAGTTTTTATCACTTCCTGACCCTTGTGTACTGTCCAGGCCATGTCCTAAATGGGTTAAATAAGGACTTATTTAGCCAAAGTAACAGCCATCTATAATGGATATTAATTTTCTTTATTTCTCTCATAGGAAATATGGGGCAGTGAAATAGGATTATACATTTACTTTCACTTGTGATAAAACCCAAATTTAACCAGAGTCATCTTTGGCTCATTTGCACAAGATCTTTCTGAAAACATATTATTTAAACAATTTATTAGAATGCTATATTCATATTACATCATTCCTACCTTACCCTCCAGTTCCTCCCAAGTCCCTCATTCACTCTCACAATCTTATTGAGTTTTTATTGTTGCATTTATTCACACACACGGACACACACACACACACACACACACACACAAGCACACACGCATGAACAAAGCTTACTGAGACCATTAATTTTGCTCATGTGTATGGTGGTTTAAGGCTCATCTTAACTCATTTTTCAGCACACTGTCTTTCCTGGGGACCACATTTAAGTCTTGGAGCTACCAGCTACATAATCCTAAAAGAGCCATGAGTTTCATTGGTAGAATCTGTGATTTTCTTTAGGGAGGCAGGGAATGTATCCCAAGCCAGCAAAATAATCAATAATTGGGACAGTACATAACTCATATCATTTTGAAGCTATTAACTTTGAGATTTTAGAAGGCCAAGGTACCAGCTGTCGAACTGTTTTCAAGTAGAACTTAAACAATTGTTCAGTCAACAGTTCTTGACTGAAATCCCTCATTTTGAATACTGCTGGTTGTCTTCATTGCTTTGCCTTCGAGGCCTAGTTATATTTCCTATTTTGTGTTCCTGGCTGCCGGTTACTGTGTCTTTGGTTCATCTTTCTTATTTGCCGTTTCATAAAACATTTGGAATTGGGCCTGGCACCAATTAAAATCTTGGGGCGAGTCTAACACACTGACTAACCGTCTTTTCTTCTCGCGTTATTTTGTCATTGACTTATTGTATCTCACAGCTTTGAACATCAGTTAATAGATACGCTAGCCTCATAGCTAAGGCAGGAAGAGAATAATGCATGCCCAGGTGTACACCGAATAGTTTTATTTTTCAATTTCCACAAATTATGGGAATTTTATTCTTATTCTCCTTGAAACTTCCATGCCATTTAAATAAATTGGCCATACTATAGTATGGGAATACAGAAGAATTGTGCTAAATTTGTTTTGCCAGAGAAATTAATAAATGCTTATATAATGAGCACTGTGACAACCTCTCATACTATCCTATCTTACTGGTAAACCATTTATTTTTTTTCTATATGGTTAGAAATTCTGGAATGAAGCATATGTCACAATAAAACTGGCAAAAGCCAGGGTAGAATTCTTCTTCAACATAAAGAACAGAATAGATTTATTCTAGTTTCCTTTAAAAAAAAATCTGTGAAAATTAGGTCTCCCAAGCTTTAGCCTAAAGGAAATGTTTTCCTCTCTTGAAAATAGAAACATACAACAGGAGAAATAGGCACTGAAATAGAACCCAACAACTTAGCGTAATAAAGCATTGCATTTGGTACTGTTACTAATTACAGGGCGAGGGGAATGTACAAACTGCAAAAAAAAAGCTGAAAACTGGAAAATGTTGGAGGCAGGGCAGAAATAAAGAACTAACAATTTGGCAGGGAAGCAAAGCCATACGCAGAAATACAGGAAAAACAAAAACGGTTTAAAATGTAGTCTTTTAAAGTAGGCAAAAATCACTGTATTTAACAGAAAGACGTCTACATAGGACATAAACGGTAACTAACACTTGTATCATGCTTTAAAGACTTTTATTTCAATTGGTTTTTATTAATTTTTTAGTAGCAATATCACTCTAGAAATATCAGTAATAATGAACAAACCAGGTTTACTTTAACCCAGGCAATTCGGTTCTTTCTTGTCATAGTCTCGTGTGAGGCCATGTCATCTGAGGCTAGGCACCAAGGACTATGTTTGCAATCTTGTCTTCTAAATTTATCTCATAATAAAGCAGTCATTTTTGTCATCTATGTGACTTTCTTCTTGCAAAGCAAAATATTTTTTCATCTTCAAGTTAGTAGAACAATATCGCAAAATATTTTCAAACATGTTGAATCCATTTGGATTGTGATAAGTTCTTTTTTTTTTTTAAAAAAAAATCTGCTTATCTTTTGTTGCAAATGAACAAGATGAGCTGGATAATGTCTAGAGTCACATACATTAGGATAACATTTTTTTTTTTATGTGTTGAAGACAGTTTAAACTAAGCATAGCGGCCCAGACCTATAATCCCAGCACTGAGTAGCACATGGAAGCCAAATGAACACGAGTTCAAGGCCATCTTTAGCTGTGAGTTTGAGGTCAACCTAGACTTCAAGAAACCCTGTTCCAACCAATCAACCAATCGATCAACCAACTACTACACATACGTTAAACCAGGCATAGTGCACACACCTCTAATTGAGGAGGCAGAGATCATAGGATCTCTGTGAGCTCAAAGCTGGAGAACTGGTTTGGTAAGAGCCTGAGATTGATTCCCAAGCATCCAAGACTGAGGACTCACCGGTGCCAGTGATGTGGGCACCTGTCCTCACATGTACATGCCTTCACACAGGGACCCA
>NC_022024.1:21336453-21366298 GCF_000317375.1 Microtus ochrogaster
GAGAGAGAGAGAGAGAGAAAGGAAGGAAGGAAGAAAGAAAGAAAGAAAGAAAGAAAGAAAGAAAGAAAGAAAGAAAGAAAGAAGAAAGAAAGAAAGAAAGAAATATAAATATATAGTACCTTGGTTTTGACTACAGTATCAGTTGCCATTTGGGAATATTATGATCAAGTTAAATTATTTGGTGCTCAGGGCATGATTGTATAAGAACAGTCTCACTGCTTGTGTGGATTCTTTTTCTCTAAAAGAATTCCATTCCCACCCAAGAAATATTTTCTCCTTGACCCTATTAAGTCCTCTCTCTATTAGAACCTTCTTAGAGACAGTGAAGTATGTGGTATGGAAGGTCTTCTTGTTTCCTGTAATTTAGTCTTTTAAAAATACAGTTCATTTTTTTAAATCACCTCTGTATTACTTTGACAGTGAACAAATTATTAGTCAGTAGATGTTAATGCAAGTACTGATTTACTTCAATATTTTTCATTATTAGACCAAATAATAGTGCTAAGCAAAGCAGATTGTTTCTGCAGTCTCTATGAGAAGCAGCACCTCTGGGTGTAAGCAATTAACCTCTCCTTGCTCCTCTCTTTAATAGACTAGAAAGATTTCCAGACCCCCTTTCATCATAATGACCCCTCCCCCATATTCTTTACATTTTATCAAAAAATCTATGTTAGTTGCTGGTTTAGGCATGGAAGGTATGTAAATTATTAGGTCAAAATTGTCTGATCTATAGGTAAATCACAAGCTAGGTATTGTTTAAATTAAGTGACACACACATTTCTGCACAGCAACTAGACCCAGTTAACTAGAGACTTAAATGATTTTAGCCTTAGAGCAAGAAAGAACCTATCATCATTAGATACTCATTTATTTATAATTAACATAATAATAATAATTTTGAAGAAGGAGGTATTTTCTGTTCTGGTTTAAATAATTTCTGCCAACCTTTAATCTTACAAAGGTTGCTATTTCCATGTTGCTGGGCTTCATTTGGATCAGAGAAACATTTACTTTATAAAGTATCTATTATGTAGCTAGGTGCTTTTGGGTAATTCCTTGGTTTCCTTTTGAGTCCTTATTTGTAAACTTAGAAGTTTTTCAGGGACTACTAGTGCAGGCGGTGTTGGCACCACGAGTGATGATGGTATTTCCTTTATCTTGAGGCTTCAATTGATTTCTGAATAACAACAATAAAAGCCCTTGCTTACTTGCTTTCTTTGGCGCTGAATCCTGGGAGGTGAGGAGATCTTAGGGTTAACCTAATGGTTTGCATTCAAACCCTGACTTTGCCGCTTAATCACTTTCAGATTTTTGGCAAATGGATTAACTTCTAGGAACATTTCTCCTCACTTAGAGTAAGAGGATAAAAGTTCACAAGACATATGTGAGCGTTGAACAAAATGGTTTATGCAAAGTCCTTAGGACAGTCCCTTGCACACAATGAACTCTCTCTAATTGGTGGTGAATCTTATAGCCACTAGTTGTCAATATTTATTTTCTAAGTACCTACCTATTCTCTTAAAACTGTAGTATTTAACTTCATTCAAACAGAGTAAAATCACTCCTTAAGGACTTAGGAAAAAAATTCATGTTTATTTCACTATCATTAATTATAAAGTTGTGTTTGGTTTATTGGATAATGAGTGTTTTTAGTCTGTGAAATACCTATGGGATAGTCAGTTTTATGGAAGGATACAGCAACCAAATATAGAGAAACCATATTATCATTACAACAGCAAACCATATTGGTAGTACAGAACTTTCACTAACTGTAATATTTAGAGTCAGAAAAATGCAAGGTATTCTATGTTATCCAAATAAGTATAGTTTTATAATGGGTGAAGCTACTTTTAATATATAAATATATAAGCTTTCAAAAATATACATGAAGGATATTTCATATACATTTATATATGCTAAAAACAACTTATGAGTTTCATTAGATATTTTATCAATATTGTCTGCCTCAAAGTGTTAGTATTTAAAAATTTTTCATGAAGTCGAGAGATATAATCTTTAATTTAAATACTTATTATTTTAATTATGTTAAAATATTAAAAACTTGAATTTATAAAAAAATAGCACTCAAAGAAGTAATTCACACTATTTAAATTATGAAAAATTGCATTTATTTTTTTCAAATGTCAAACAATATTTTAATGTGATTTTATGGCTTTTCTTTATTGCTTAGAATAAGTTATTACATTAGATTTAAATAATTTTCACCACTTGTATATCTTAAGAAAAAAATACAATTAATTAAGTAGTTTACAAGAATAACATGAGGAAAATATGGGAGGAAATATAAAAATGAACAGAGAACAATTCTATAGGAAATAAAGCTTGGTCAGCCTACTAGAACAGATATGTGGGTTAAAACCTGCACTTTACTCTCTCTGCTCTGAGAACATTGCTTCACTTATGATTTATAACTTTCCCTATGTCCTACTTAATTTAATTTGTGTATATCATTTTGACAATGGTGTCTCATCATGCTGCCCTGGTGGGTCAAATGCTATTTTTAATTCCTCATGTCTTTATAGATTTTTAAAAATGAAAATCATAGCTATTAAAAATAATTGTATAAAAATTCAAGTTAATTTAAAAAGAATTACAAACATAAAATTCTAATTTGTCTTTAGTACAGTGTGTGAATGTGTGAGGGGGGGAGGTAGTGGGTGGAGAAAGCACACCAGCAATTAAAGAAAAGCAGTAAGTTTGGGAGGAATCCAGGGGTGGGACATAGAAAGTGTTGGAGGATGAAAAAGGAAAGAAGAAAGTGATGTGTTTTCTTTTAATCTCATAAATATTTTAAAATATTAAAAAATAAAATAAAAAGCAATTCAAAAATAAGTAGAATCGCCAAGTGGCTCATTCCGTTAATACCAGCACTCATGATGCAGAGGAAGATGGGTCTCTGCATTGGAGGGCAACTTGGGTCTACATAGGAAGCGACAGGACAGTCCATGCTCCATTGTGGACTTAAAAAAACAAAACAAAGGAAAACAAAATGAAACAAATAAAACACCAGCAAAAAAAAAATAAAACTAACAAACTTGCTCAGGCAGGAATGAATATATTCAATGATAATATTTGACTCCAAAGTAGAGTAGATAAGAATGAAAACTTGGAAAAATGAAGGCACGTGCATACTTGTTTCATGTTATAGATTTTTACATTGTATAAAGTCAACTTTATAAATAAATGGTCATTTTAGCTCTTCACCATAATTGTGAATTTCATAAAATAATTGTTATCAAGAATGAACTGAGTGCAGTTGGATCAGAGTAACTCATGTACACACCGAAATTGATGAAGAAACAGTATAAGAAATGTTTGGAAAATGTACTATCTGCACATAATTGCCTCATAAAAATAAAATAGTGAAAGTAAATTCTATTATTTACGCCTTCACAGCTGAAATAATTTTAAATCATACAGTATATTCTATGAAGGATTTGTCTTCAAGGCCAAGAGAAGTAAAATAATAATAAGCAGTAATTATTCAATTTGCTATCATAGAGCAGAGCCTTTGAATTACAAACTTGGAGATATGCATAAATAAATAAGCACTTATAACTTTCAAAAATAGTCACATTATTTTAGTATCTTTAGATTTCTTTGGGTCAGATTTGACCTTATTGGTCTATAGTCTAGCTAAAAGTCTCAGGTCTCTGTTTTTTATTTGTTTGTTTGTTTTTGTTTTTTTAGACTTACCTTCTAAAAAGGACAGATTGTAAAACACCCATGTATTTGTGCTAAAATAAAAGTTTTTGTAGTTTATAACAGACATGGCAATTAACTAACGTTTATTAGCTGTCAATCACTAGATCCTAGCCATCCTCGTCAGATATGGGAATACCCAGAGGAAATATTTTAGGGAAAAAAAATCACGTTTTCTTGTGATAATTTACACCTGATGTTTTGCTATGGAAACATAATAGATTCCTGAAATTGTATTTTTAAAATAAAGGCTCTTTGGGATGGGAGTAAGAAGGAATAGAGAGACAGCATGAAGAAAGACTATTAGAAAATGTTCCTGAGTGTTCTCTGCTCAGGAGATGAAGTTGCAAATTCTTCAGAATATTTGCATATCCAAACTAAACTATTGCTGTGAGTAATTGGCTGTGTCATTTTGGTCTGCTCAGAAAATAGACCTCCATGTTAGAAATTTTCTCTATCACAAATAATGCATTGATTTGCTTGATCAGATTCAGATAAGTTTATGCTAACGTAAAATCATTTGCCCTAGCTTTTCACGAGAATAAATTACAGACTTTCTTTTAAAGATTTACAAGTTGATTAATGCTACTTCTTTTCAGAATAAATATTTTCTTTATTCAACTTTGTGGATTGTTTAGTTGCCTTTACCACCTTCCTTTCATTGTGTAACTGGTTGGAAACATTTCTATGCATGAGGAATATAATAAATTTTAGTGACATTATGAATTAAGAAACACTTTAATAAGGAGAGGCGAGTAAATTTTCCCATTACTATTCATTTTTAAATAAGCAAACAAGTTTACCTTTCTTTCTGAAAGCTTTATTTTTAGTCATGTGACTGTGGGTTGTGCAATGTTTTACAAGTCCGACTGAATGTTGTGAATAGCTAGTTTGACGGAGTAATGACATTAACAGTCCTCTTGTTGGTTTGCAATACATAGCCCAACAATCATTGTGGCTGATGTGAAATTGGATAGAGGAATAAGCAGACAGTAAAACAATACAGCACATGGTGATTTAAGGATTAATCAACATGCAAATAATTATATACATCATACATAGGTACTGGTCAACTCTATGAATTTATATTTATACGTAAAGTGACATACATGTTTAAAATAAAAATTTAAATTTATTTCATAAGGAGTCCATTTTAGAACAGCACAGGAATAAGTATTTTGCTGTTCAGTAAATGTTTTTGTGAGGTACCCTACAAAAGTGTTAAAATCATTTGTGTACTTTTTTTTTATATTTTGGAAACAAATGCACCACCCAGTTTTGAGTCACAGAGTAACTGGTCTATTGATAAAAATATAGGTTGTCATACAGCGCTATTCAACTTGGGTTTTGTAAGACTATATCAGAGGCTATATGTAGAAGCCTGGGATATGGAAATGACAAGACTTCATATGTGTCAAAATCATTTATGATTCTTTATCATGACCAAAAAAAATAGAAGAAAGCCAGATATGGTGACAATACACATTGGTGCCATGTTTTGTTTAAGTGTATTATAATCAGGCTGTTGGAAGTAACACGCTTGGAGTCATGTGTATTCCTGTAATGCCAGTACTCAGGTAGCTGACTCAGGAGGACTGGGAATTTGAGCCTTGCCTGGATTACTTGGCAAGTTCTAGGCATATCTACACCATAGAGCCAGTCTCTGTTTCATAAAACAAAGCAAAAGAGCACAGCACCCTTCAAAGGCACCTCGTTTTGGTTTATTCATCTCTCGAGACTACATCTCCCTGCCTGGCTTTACTACATAAATGTCTTTACCCCTCCTTTGGCCCTCTTCCACCCGTCATGACTTTCCACGTGTATCCCAGTGATCTCTTTGGTCTGGTTTTTTGTTTTTGTTGTTGTGGCTGCTGCCTATTATGAATGAGATACTCTTTATTTAATTTTCATTTTAAAAAGTCTTTGCAGTGTCCCTTTTATATGCCACTAACTTTGACAACTTTGTGCTTGATGGTTTTCTTTAATTGTTTTCTATAGAGATTTAGTCATACGAATGTTGAGTTTGTTGATCACAAATCGTACCTCTCTTTGGACATCTGTTACGTGTGCAGCACCTTAATTTTTCTCACAGGACATCCTAACATTTGCAATTTTTTTAACCTGTACTTCTATTATTTGGTCATGATTGATGGTTTAGAATTATAAGTGTGTTTTGCATCACACATGTCAGTTTTGAATTCTCCATGTAATATATAAAATGTAGGACACATACCTCAAGTACATATATTTCAGAATCTCAGAGCAATTTATTGAAGGGTCGATATAGGACACAAGGAGCAAGGAAACAGAAAAGGACTTTCTGAATGAAAACAATGAAAAATATCATTTCAGACAAAACTGTGTAAAAGTCAGCTACAGTTTCCAAAAAAATGTTGTGTTAAGCGTCCAGCTTCAGAACCAGGAAAAACACAGTTCTATCACTGTGTTTAGAAAGATTAATATTATCTTTAAATTTAAGAGCATGCTTTATGCTCCTTCCCTAAATGCATGAAAAGAAGCCATGATTCATGACTAAATATCTCATGTGCATTTTAAATCATGACTATAACAAAAATTTTCACGAAAACTTTGTTTTCTGGGAGTTTTTCTGTGCTTCTGTGTGAAGCTTTGTTGACTTATTATAGTAAATAAACTTTAAGACTTTTTCAATAATTTTTTTCCAGTCATTGTTTTGTATACTTGAAAGAAATTATAGAGCTCCTATAATAGGGTCAAATAGTGAATTACTAAGCCAAGTTTGTAAACCTAAGGAAAGAAAGAATGCCAAAGTGAGAATGTGTGAATGTAATATTTGTTGTTTCATGTATTCCAGATTCAGAACAATTTGTGGGCAGGAAATGCAAGTGGTGGTTCTGTGGTTACTTCATGCATGTTACCACGTGACGCGTCCTCCTGCATGACACCTTATTCTCACTCGCCCCGGACAGATTCCAGTTACACGGGGTTTTCAAACCACCAGAACCAGTTCGGTCACATGCCCCTCAACAATTTTTTCACTGACTCTCTTCTCTCCGGGGCTACCAACGGACACGCATTTGAAACAAAGCCAGAGTTTGAAAGGAGATCCTCCAGTATCGCCGTTCTGAGAATGAAGGCGAAGGAGCACACCGCCAATATTTCATGGGCCATGTAACATACAGTACTCTTTTATTTTTTTCTTCTAATAGCAGAGTAAAACATTCTTATTTCTCATATTTAAAGGATACCACAATAAGCTGCTGTGTGTGGATGGGCTAAAGGTCAAGATATACAGTGAGACCAGCTCACATGAATAGTTGTTATTATTTAACATGAAAATCTAGGAGTGAACCCCTGGAAGGACTAAATAGGTTTACCATGCACTAGCCTCCACAAACTCTGTTTTAGTAGTAAGATTTTTTTTCCTATTGTACAAGTCAATGAAATATGGTCATGCAACTTCTTAAAGGAATAAATGTATTAAACAAATCCTTCTGTGATAGATTGATTTATGCTAGTTGTGGATAACAAGAAATTCCTTGTAAAATGATGCCTGATAAACGAGGAAAAACCCTGGGGGAAAAAGGCAATATTGAACCAGGGGGCTTTGAGAACTAACGCCATTTCCCCTTCTATGGCTCCAAGACATAATGATCATATACTCCGTTGCTCAGAATTTATCTTCAAGACTCAAGATTTTTTTTTTTAACCTTTCAATGTTTTAGTGAATTTTTACTAGGCAGGGTGGGGGAAATCTTTCTGAATGGATCGGTATTTGCATGAAATATCTGAGCACGGTTTCTTGCAAGCATATGGCTAAAGGTGACAACTGAAATATTCTGGTGTGATTTAAAGTCTAGCCAACTGGACAGGTTTTATAAATGCAACTTCTAGGTACAGAGGCCAGCATGAAGATGGTGACTTAGTGATTAAAACAAAGATAGGTAGCAAATGTGATGTTGTTTTTGTGCTAAAATGATGTTGATTGAATCGCATACACAGACATCTAGCAAATTCGGGGTAACTTTTCAATCAAAGGAACATGAGCTTGGAACTAAGGTTTGCTTTGTGGGTATGTACAAGCTCAGATGCACGCCTGTCTGGTTCTGACGCTCTGTGGGTTATGCACTTCTGCTACTGTGTTTCGCGTAGAGAATTAAGATGTCAGGAGGCTCTCCAACATTTCTAGCTTCTTTTTTTTTTTTTTTAGAGAGAAGGAAGAAGAAGAAAAATACATTGCATCTGGAAAATTGCTCACTTCTTTGATTTACTTCCCCTCCCTTTCCTCTGTCACATTCCAAGCTTTTTCGTATGAGTGAAATGTCAGCCCCTTTGAAAGATTCTTAAGTTCATAAAGGCAAAGTCAATTAATTGAAGCGAAGATGGCTTGCATGGTTCAGATCAGAGCACCCTCTACCCTTTGTACTCGGTTAGGATCTTTATGTGGTTCCTATGGACTTTAACAATCTTCTGCAAAGCCTTAATTTGGGTAGAGAATAGGAAGACATGATATTTTTTTTTAAAATTAAATTTGATGAAAAGTTACTTTTATCCCCGAAGTGTCTTTTGTTAGCGGGAAAATATTTGCTGTAATTAGGCAGCTTTTGTAATAAAAGTTTAAATCAGGCAGATGATGGAGATGAGCGATGTCCTAAACAAACATTCCTTGACTTCCCCGTGGCTCCATTCTTTATGGCTTTTGTGCTTTCCCTTTTTAGTTTTGCTCCCAAGAATAACTCGTTCAACTTTGGCCTTGAGAATTAGGCCCCAATGCAGGAGCCCTGTGAAAGGAGGGCTAGAAACAGCTGTGAACCATCTTTCATGCTGCAGAAGAAAATGACTGACTTTAATATTCATGCGGTTCATTTGAATTTGGGAACTGGAAATTTAAAAGTAGAAACTAAAATTTTTTGTTGCTAAACGTTTCACAAATTAACAATGTTCATTTCATTTTCTTCTTTTATGATTTAGATCTTGATCTTGCAACTTCTTGGCTGATATCACATATACATGTATATATGGTATTTTGCTTTTCATATATATATAGATCATATATTTGATAGTATATATCATAATACACACATTATATATATAATATATACATGCATGCATATATTTGAAAAGCAAAAGGCATGGACTATGAGTTTCACACCAATTATTCGTTTTACTTCTTAAATTTTTTTCTTAATATTATATTGAGCAATTAGTTTGAAATTTTGGAAGCTCTTTTTTTCAATTCAAAATACCTTTACAATTGATGGTTTATCTCTGCTATACTGTATAAACATAATATCAGAGTCTCACATATAAAGGATTTGAAGTACTGTTTGGATTAATGAAGTATATGGTAGAATGGTGGTTTCTGTCCTTCATGAATTCATAGCCTTCCTGGACAAATGCCTAATGCATATGACATCAACCAAGATGCGTATTGTATGAGAGAAGTAAGACACACATACATTGGCTAGCGCGAATAAACTAACACACTTTCCTTCTGTCAGAAATTCTATTATATATTTTAAATGCCACCATATTCAAAAATTAGTTTTGGAATTAATAGGTGAGGAAAAAGCTAAAGACAAAGAATTTAAGAAGCAAAACACCTTCTCTGGATATCCTTCCTTCCTTCCTTCCTTCCTTCCTTCCTTCCTTCCTTCCTTCCTGTGTTTTTTTTTCTAAACTGAAATTAAAGCTTCATTTACTTTCTTGATACTTACTGTATATGCAAATGTTGAGCTTATGTACCTAACAGCTGAAAGAGGGAGATTCACATTCATTACTGACAGTATGGGCGATTGAGTATTTCGGTTCAAGTATTATCTCTTCGATGTTGGTTCCTGCAACTTAATTCTTCTACATAATTTTTTCTGCGTGAGTGATTTAAAAGATGTTTCTTATAAACATTTTTTCTTAATAAGTAGGGACTGAACATCAGGATAAGAAATGTATCTCTAGAGAACTTCTGTAAGGGTCATGTTCTTAAGTAGGAAACTAAATGAAATTCAGAAAAAAAAATATTTGTGGATTTTGAAAATATCTCATTTATCATTAACGTGAACTAGTATATTCTTTTATATAATGAGTTAAGAAAGTGGAATAATAAAAGTCCTGCAGTCTTTGTTCTTAGTTTTGACAAGATATCTCAGGAGATACCTAACCTATGAAATGTTAAGGAAACTTGAAATTGGGTATATAAATTACTTCAATTCATTATTTCTTTTTTTTAAAGATTTTTATTTATTGTGTATATAGGGTTCTTCCTGCATGTATCCTGCAGTACAGAAGAGGACACCAGATCTTATTAAAGATAGCTGTGTGCTACTATGTGGTTGCTGGGAATTGAACTCAGGACCTCCTATTTACTTCTGACCCATCTCTCCAGCCTCTCAATGCATTATTTCCATTGCTTCATGTGCTGTTGATTCTTTTGCCTCAGTGTGAGAGAGCATTGCACTTAGTACTGTTTGTTTTTTGGTTTGTTTGTTTCCCCCTTTGGTTTTTTGAGACAGTGTTTCTCTGTGTAGCATTGGAGCCTGTCCTGGAACTAGCTCTGTAGACCAGGCTGGCCTCGAGCTCAAAGAGATCCACCTGCCTCTGCCTCTAGAGTGCTGGGATTAAAGCTGTGTATTACCACCAACCAGTTTTAGTACCTTTATATAAAGTTGGTTTTCTTTTCCATCTTCACATTGTCTAATCTGGAAATACCAGGTCCTTGTTTAAACCCCTATAACACAGATAATAGCCGGACCCTGTGTTCATGCAGTGCTGATTCATGAGTTTGTCTGTGGATGCTGCAGATGTACTGTATCAGCACCTAAATAATGCCGCAGAGAAAACAAGTGAAAAACTAAATTATAGTGGTCACATAAACTGCTTGAAGTTTCGATTTTTTAAATTTATCAGGGATCCTGACATTCCTTCACCCTTTAAGTAGCATTTTATATATAAATAATTTTATTGCGTACAGCTTTATTAAAAATAACTATACCTTGCCGGGCGGTGGTGGCGCACGCCTTTAATCCCAGCACTCAGGAGGCAGAGGCAGGCGGATCTCTGTGAGTTTGAGGCCAGCCTGGTCTGCAAGAGCTAGTTCCAGGACAGGAACCAAAAAAAGCTATAGAGAAACCCTGTCTTGAAAAAAATATATATAACTATACCTTATATTCCTTAATAATTTAGTAGAAAGACAGAAATGATCTTAATTTATGGGTTACTATCTAGGCCAAATTCTCATTCTTTTCTGATTAAAATAGAAAATATACATTCATTACTTAAAATGTAACTTTTCTGTAATCCAATTCTAGTTTGAGAAATTAGACATTAAAAACACATGTTGCATTTTATTTTAGCTACTCAAGTTTTATATGGAATAATCTAACCAATTTGCAACAGAATCTGTTTGATAAATTGGAATATTAAATAATCTTTTTATGCTTAGCCCCTAAGTTCTTTATCCATATTTTATGAAAGTCAAGACGTAGCCTCACTGATGCTGATAATGGGAATAAAGTCAGGGACATGCTGTGCAGCGGATCCCTTTTATATGACAAAAATGGAAAAAGCCTGATTAAATGTGGTATTTTTCAGAGTATAGTGAGTACAAAATAGAAGATTTTTTTTTTATAGTTTTGAAGTTTTACAATTGGCTCTGTGTGTATGTGATATGTGAACATGTGTGGAGATCAGGAGACAACTTTTTGAATTTTTTTGTTTTGTTTTTGTTTTTCTCTTCCAACTTAATTGAGGTCACCAGGCTCATATGACAATCTCATTGGTTCCATGGAATTAAAAAAAAATAAAAGCCAAAGCAAACGGTTACTAAGTCTCCTTTGAAATTAAACACATCACCATCATTTATCCTGTAAATCTGTTGTAAGATATGCAACTGGAAAATAGGATCTTATTAACTCCTCTGTTATACTGAGCAAATAATAGAGGGCGAAATAAAGCTTTCTTAACCATCTCAGTCTCTAAACAATATCTTGAATAAAATAAGTAAAGAAGAAAGAGCAGTCGTCATATTCTCATCATCATTCATAGCTTTGATTTTCGAAGTTAAATGTACCATCTGAATTTCTTAACTAAAAATTAAAAACAAATGATGTCACTCGAATTTCACTTCACAACATGTTTACAGTATGTTCCGATGTCCAGAGGCGCAGAAATGGTATATGTGCATCTTTACATAGTATATTCCTATAGTCTCTCTTTCTTGTTTATTTTGATACTTACTTTAAAGGTTCACTAGAACAACAGTTGTGCTCATTGGTAAAACCTAACAGGCTTCCTTCCAGTAGAAGGCCAAAGGAAGCCCTCTACAGGCTGCTGAGACATTGTAAGCTTTTGAACACTTTTCACGCACATTCAAAAGCTCCCCATGAGGACAGGTCATAATTTAAATATGAGAAGAGAGTGGGGGGCATGTTTTTACATAGAATTCAGAGCTTAGGAAATAGACAATCACATTTGCCTACCATGATCTCTTAATCACTGACTCATTTTTCCTGCCCCCCAAAACCATTCCATTTTAAAATGAGAACTAAGCGTGTTTTTTTTTTTTACTTTTAAAAACATATAAGGAAAAATTCAAGGCTTTACCAGACTCCTCTAGATGCATAGCATTAAGATCCACCTCATGGCAATGGCCTCCGTTTGAATAAAATTTTCGCAACAAAGGAGGCTCACATTATGAAAGGTGTAAAATGATGGTCTGTCAGGCTATCTCAGCCTAGCAGAACGAATGCATTAAAGATAATAGGTCATTTAGATAGGCGAACTTATACATACGTATGAATGAAAGAGTGGTCAAGGTGCGGTAGGTGAGAGTAGACATTGGGCGAGAACAATGGTTTATGGAATATCTCAGCAAGAGTGAGGCCTAAAGAATCCCTCTTCTTCCACGATAAAACCTTGGGTGGGTCAATCATTTCCCTGGGAAATTTTCTTACCAATAACTGTAAAGTATCACAAAGTATAAAGTTTCATCTGAACCCAGCTCTTCTCAAACTTATTTTGTTGTCTCTCTTCCATGATTTTGTGGCAGAGCATTTAATAAACAAAGAAATGAATGTCCAGTCAAGATAGAGAGTTTCAAAATCAAAGTGTTCACTGCTGCTTTATCCTATGGGCTTTCTTTAAAGCTGCAAAGGAAACATAACCTAAATACGGGTTTGAAAACTACTTGGTTGAAGTCTGTGAAATGTGTAAAGAAATATTAGCAGCTTCAGTTTTCCTGTTGTTCAGTCAAGGTTAGCCGCTTTCCTTATCACCCCTTCTATTTGCAAATCTTTACATTCAGTTTGATTTTACTTATTGAAAATTTTTAAAAAGATTCTTACTCTTACTCTTTTGCTAAGAGTTCACAGCCGCTAATATACTGGACAGAAGAGAAGAACAAGTAAAAGGAATAATGAAACTTTGTAATAGGTAACAGTGCAACTAATGAACACTTTATAGTTCATAGATGTCCATAGAGAAAAGACAGATCAAGGTCTTGTGAGATACGCAGAAATGGCTATTTCATATTCTTCTTTGAAAGAGAGACCAAGCAAATTTTAAAATACTATGTTAACTAGAATACTTTGGATTCTTTATCTACATTGTGCCAATACAACTTTTAACTATTTTTAATTTTTTTCAGCTACCAACTAGGTGAGAATTTACAAATTTAAAAGAAAAAATAATTGTTTTCTTCAAGGTTTTGCAAATTTCCTATTATCAAATTAATGCAGTGAATATGTGCTGGGTTCATAAATTAAAACTCTTGGCCGTACCAATAGAAATTATAATGAATCCAAGCCCTACAGACTGTTTTTGAGATGTAGCTGTTCTACTTGTATAGTTGAAATATGGAAACTTTTATATTATAAAAGATAAAATATTTTTGCTCTACTCTAAATATAAAAGAAGACAATAAAAAATGAAAATTCAACTGCAAAACAGACATCTGAAGAGCGCCGATGGAAAAGTTCAATAAGAAGCATTCACCCTGGTGTACCCCTTGATCTCTGACCAAGAAAAAGACTGCTAGAAGATTCTGAGGTTAATGTGGGGAAAACACTCCCAACTCCAGGCAAGAGAGAGAAAAAAAAGAGGCAGCTAGGAATTCCTGGCTCTGGGTCTTTAACTCATTGTTTGCTTCTGTTCGGCCAGCATTTGTCCCACTTTATCAAGCACTGCGGCCTGAAATTTGTAAATAGAAGTTTAATGGATGAATCTCTGTCTTATCTCCACCCTTCTCTTTCCAGCCGAGAAACTGATTGATGGCTTTGAAATTCCGAAGGCTTCTTCTAAGAGATATATTTTCTGGTTCAAGGGAAGGAAGGAAAACAAAGAAGACAGAAAGAGAGAAAGAGAGAGAGAGAGAGAGATGAAGGAAGGGAAGAGAGAGAGAATAGAAGAAAGGTAGGAAGAAAGAAAAAAATAGATGACCAGAGAGAAATACCTAAGGCAGAAGTTAAAAGTCTAATATGGAGCTAGACATGAAAAGGGGAAAAATGAAAATAAATGGCTAGAAAAGCTGGTAGCTGGGGATTGTTTGCCTCAGCTTAGCAAGTGTGGTTGTGCGGTGATCTGAAGTCCTTCATATTATGTGTCTTTGAACTGAGGCCGAGATCAGTTACAGTTTGAAAACACAGTCAAGTTTCTGATCCCAGACCTTCCCATCTCATCTCTCAGTCCACAGGGTTCATCTCAAGACAGCTAACATTTATTGAGTACTCATAGCTACTGACTTTTCTAAGTCAGAGAAAAATGATGAGATGTTAGTAAAAAATGACACAACCGCTGTAAACCGTATGTGCCCAAAGAGAACTAGTAGTAGCATTGTTGCTGTTTACATCCAGAAGTTCATTTTAATTTTCTGTATAGCACCAACAATATACATTGCTTTGAGGTGCAATGATTTCCACATTAGATTTTGAGTTTTAACTGCAGAAATCATCAGATACAAATTGTAGTCCCCAAGACCTGACTTACAGGTAAAAAAAAACAACAGCACCCCACAGCCTAAGATCAGCCGAGAAGCAGCATTAGCTATTACCTAAACTAACTGGGTTAATTCAGTCTGGAATTGAGGCAAACATTGTAACTGAGATAAACACAGGGTCACTTATGCTTCTACTTGTACACATTTATCTACACTTCATATTTATACTGCTAAATGCTTAAAACAACATGAGGCTATAAATTTGCCTTTTCTTTCTGATGCTCTTGGCAGGGTTTCTTACATGCTTAACTTTTAAAAAGTGGAGTTTGGTCTCCTCACAAATAAATAAGAATTCCATGGAAGGAAAGAACGGCAGCTCTACAAAGTAGTTCTTACCCATTAAATGTAGATGGCTCACAGGGGGCTTAATCATCAGGAGCAAGCACACACCGGCCTGAAATATAGAGCTGTTTTCTATCACTTGTTACCATTTGAATGTCTGTCTCAGGAAAGTGAAATCCATCTATCTTCCCGGCCATCAGATGCCCTTTGGATACTCTTCTCTCTGATGTAGTAAGGTTTCTCTTCAGAACTTTCGGAGATGAATGATCTCTTGCCACACATAGGAGTGAAAGAAAACATTTCTTTCCCCGCCAGAACAGATGAGATTCTTCAGTAGGAGAATGGATTTGACCTTGTAAAGTGGACCAAAGTGATTAACAAACAAACCCATCTCAGGCACTTGCCTTTATCCTGATGCTCCCACAGAAGCCGTTCTGTGTTTTGTTTGATTTTTACATGCAAGTCCCCGTGTTATAAAACATTGGATCTAACGACCTGAAAGGAATCCAAATATTGCACTAAAAACATATCTTCAGTTTAAACCTTTGTGTGGAAGGTTATTTGAAAACATTAGGAAATTATATGGATTGACATCAAGCTATCATATCGACAGCCTAAATTAGTTCACAAATTATTAAAAGTGATCTATGAAGCTAGTTTCATGAACAAAACTAGAGATCAGCATTAAAACCTGTTGTAAAGGGTTTTTCTCCTAAACCGAGACAAATTGGGATTCATTGTGTGAATCTCTTTAATACACTTATCTTCTACTTAAGGATTTACTCTCTATAATGTCATTTACTCCCTGATTAGGACATGTTTTCTTGTTTTAAAGTCTATTCTCCTTTCCTGGAGACTGTATTAAGTTGAAGTTTATTCAAGCCTAAATCTTGGTGCGATTCCTGAAATCCCTGGCTGGCTGAGCACAATAACACCAAATGAGCATTTCTTGTTTTGTTTTTGATTTTTAAAAAACGTTTCCTAGCATATACATCTAGCTCATGCTGTTAGAGTGTGATATGGTCTTGAATAAACCCAGCTGATAAGCCAGGAAAAGGCTGTTTATCTACCAATAACCTGCACTATTTGCTTTTTTTTTTTTTTCGAGACAGGGTTTCTCTGTGGCTTTGGAGCCTGTCCTGAAACTAGCTCTGTAGACCAGGCTGGTCTCGAATTCACAGAGATCCGCCTGCTTCTGCCTCCCGAGTACTGGGATTAAAGGCGTGCGCCACCACCACCCGGCTTAACCTGGACTATCTGAGTATCACTATTCCATTCGTCTTTCTGACTGAGTTTGTAAATAATTCAACAGTGTGAACATTTAGAGTCAGAATATGGATTTAAAAAAAAAAAACTCCTAACACAATCTAGTCAATTCAAGGCATTCATGGAAAAGAACACCTTTTGTTAAAATATCTGCATGTGTTTTAAATTTGTTTGATAAAGGAGAAACCAGTGAAAAATTGGAAATCTAATGCATTGAAAATACAGCAGTCAAAGAACATTATTGAGAAGAATATTAAATCTATGTATTATTTGTTTTATTACTTTTTTACCAGTAGATGGCACTGCATAGGTATGGGATTTACTTATACCCACGTGACTTAGAGAACAAGAGAAATATCACTTGTGCTGGCATGTATGCCATTCCCTCCATTAAAGCTAGATTTTCTAATTAGATTGCACCTCCGAGTCCCAACAGTTCTATGTGTCAGAACATACATTCATGAGCACTCATTTGATTTATGCAGCAAAGTGCTTCTCGGTGGCGGATGGATGGCACTGTTATTCCTCTACCCAGGAGAGAAAGCTGAAACCAAAAGGTTGCTTTCCCTAACATATACAACGAGCAAGGGGTAAGATTTGTGGTAGTGTATTCCCTCTCAGTTGACTAATGTGAATTTTATTAATCTAATCAACATTTTAAGAGGGTCTGAATCATTGCCATTAGGGAATCAAAGAAGTTCTAGGAGGCAATGATGATGATGAGTGAAACAGTATCCTCAAGGGGAAGAGATGAGGGTAGGAGGAAGAAAAAGCAAGCCAGCAGTAGTAAGCAAAATCAGGAAGAGAGAAATCGCCATGCAAACACACCTACAGGTTCAGGATTTTCCTTAGTGTAAAGCTTTGTTTTGCTTCAAACACACACACACACACACTCTCTCTCTCTCTTAAAATTTTTCAGGTAGGTTTATAGTCTTCCCAGTTTAGGGAAAACTTGCAAAAAGCATTAATAGTCAGATTGTGGCATGTTCTGTACCTAGGATACTTTATCACGTAACTGTTGCCTCTCCCATACTTCAGGTATCTACAATCATCATATCAGAAATTGTTTCCATTCTTGGCTGGAATCCTATACTACCCAAGAGGTTTGACTTGGTTTCTTCAACTTGGCTATTATGCAATCCCACCAAGATTTCCAGTTCCTTGACCTCTGCATGTGTTCTCTGACAGGGCTTTCTAACTTCACTTCCTCTCCTTTTCAGCTTTGACAAGGCAGTCCATTCTTTATCCTCAGGCCAGTGTCTTCACATTCCTGCTGCTTTTCTTTCATCACGCCCCTTCCCACCTGGGCTAATGAACAGCACTACAAAGACATCAGAAAGGTATGCAGTTGAGTCCCACATAGAGAATGTATTTTGACTTCTCTCAAAATATGGCTCATCAGCCCCAAAGGGACCCTCTGTATGCTCGAACTCATTCGGTGATCTTTCTTTCCTGCTTTCAATCATAAACACTGCCGTTTGGTCACTCCTTAAGTCTCTTACGTCAATGCTTCTCCGTTTTCTTGCAGATACACACAAAAATGAGATCTTCTGTAACACCGCTTCCAAGTCCTGCCACTATAATAATGATTGACACCGTTCCCAATTCATTTATATCCATATATCCATGGCTTTCTTTTCATGAATGTTTGGGGAAAAGTTCCATTCTTTTTGTAATTTTCACTGAGTCCTGTGTTACACCCCTCTCTCATCCCTTCATAAGCTCCTGTTTCTAATTTTTCTTCATGTACACTAGGTAAACTTCTACCATTGGGTTTTGAGAACTGCTAATCACGATCACTATATTTAGGATTTATTTTTTAAAAACATCAATTTAAATAAAATTGTCATATTCTAGTTCTTTTTTTTTCTATTTAATCAGTTTTTTTAACTGGGTTGAACTGTGCTTTCCCCAAAGACATGCTCAAGTCAATCTCCAATACCTGTCTGTGAATGTGTTCTTATTTAGAATTATGGTCTTTGCAGATAATCAAGTTAGGATAAAGTTATATTAGATTAAGATTGACCCTAATCCAATTATTGATTTCCTCACAAGAACAGACAAATTGGAATGTGGATAAGGGAAGACTGTCACGTGATAAAGGCACAGAAATTGGGGAACTGAGTCTCCAAGTCAAGGTGCACCAAGAACTTCTGGCCAGCACAGAAAAAGCTGCAGACAGTTGTGGAGCAGATTTCCCCTCAGAAGCTCTAGAGCCGCTGTTTTTATGAAGGAGTACCTCAAACCTCCAGCTTTGATGAGACCGTATATTTTTGTTGTTCTCATTCAATCAGTCGTTGGCACACTGACCATCAATGCAGACATAGAAATGAATGCAGAAAATTTCTGAAGCTCAGTTGACTCACTGATACACACTCCCTCCTTCAAGTGAACACGTACTACATGATTTTCTGTCATCCTCGTTTGCCTCCATCTTTCCCACTGCCCTATCCTCTTTGGTCAGGCATTGGTGATTCTCAGGTCTTTCGGTACGTTCTCCCCCTGCCTCACCTCCAATACCTACTGCAGGTGTCTTTGCTCTAGTTCCTGATTCCACGCCCCACCCTCGGTCATCCTTCTCAACAGCATGCGTCCATATCCGGTCACCTAAAAGTGAAGCACAGAAAGCTTACTGCTGGTGTTTTATGGGCTTGCATAATTACTAATTAGTAGCCAGCTATTTGAGAGGAATTGAGGGGCTTTATTTCCAAGCTTCAATAGTGTTTGGGGTATTCAGTACAAGGTATTTATCAGGTGGATGTCTTGTCTCTCTCCATGTTCTATAACTTGTCTTTTATATTCTCTTGGCAACGTCTTTCAGAGCCCAGATTTTTAATCTTAGTGATTGCAATCGAGTTTTTTTTTCCCAAAGATCAATTGACAGTTTCATATTACTGACCACCAGTGCCAGATTTTCTTTTATGTGGGGTTTCTAGAATTTTGTTTTTTTTTTTACAGTTTTGAGGTTTACAGTTAAGTCTTTGACACAATTATAGTTGATATTCATGGATTGCATATAGTTTATTCAGGGACTCTTTTTTTTTCCCTGTAAAGGATGCCCTGTTGTTCAGAGAGAAAGTGTTTTTTTTTTTCCATCTGTGTGTCACCTTTTCTTCTCCATCACAACAGTGTGCCAGGGGACATAGTAGCACATGTCTATAGTCCTGGTACCCAGGAGGTGCAAGCAGGAAGATTAGGTGTTCAAAAGCATTCTCAGAAACACTGTACGTTAGTCTAACGTGGGCTACAAGAGACCTTGTAAAAATTTTGTTACCTCTATTTTATTTATTTATTTATATTTTTTTATTATTTTTCGCTCTTTGTAGTTGTGTGTGTCTACCCGTGAGTATGCACAGGCAAGTTCAGGTGAAGGTGACACCGTCCTGCTTGAGATACGGACAGTCATGAGCTGTCTGTCATGTCAGCTGGGAAGCAAGCTCAGGTGTTCTAGAAGATCAGCAATTGCTCTTAACTGCTGAGTCAACTTTCCAGCCCCCTTCTCATGTGTTGATTATTTTCTATGTTTCTATCTTCGTAGAAAACTCTGGCTTCTTCTTATTAAATTATTCTATGCCCTGTAGTCGATCCATAGTGCCAGTTTCTGTACCCATTCAGTCACCCTCCCAGTCAATGAGCCACCAGTTTTACATGTTATATATGCATAATATGCTTTCAGTTTTAATATGGTGAAAAAAATCCTATTTCTTCCGGATCTCGTGGAGGAATTCTAGTTGTAGAAATAGATCAAAAATAGATTTAGTCTTAAATTTTATGATGCCTAGCATCACAGAGTTGATCTGTCTGAGCAACTGGATGCTGAATCTGAACTTTCAAGTATTATAGTTACTTCAAGCATCATAGCAGTAGATAATGGAGTCATTAATGTCTTCCTGTCCTCGTTAACAACAAGCCATCCTCATTCCGCAGGAAGTATACTGACAGCCAAGGTACTTCTTGTATTCATTCAGGTTTAGCTGTCTTCTTTTTAATACATAAGTCTGAAATCTCTAATCATAAAATTAACTCATGGACCCATTCCTTAGAAGAAAGTAAACTCCAAAATATGTTTATGACACCGCTTTTTGTCTAAATTCTTGCTCCTTCCATGGTGGCCTGCTTTCCCTGCTCTGTGGAAAGTGTCCTTAAGTCTGTATTGTGCATGTTTCTTTTACCTTCCTTAGTCTCCAATGTCTTTATTTGGCTTTTTATTTTTATTCACATTAAACTTTACCTTTAAAATATATGTCCCACTAGGTTTGTGATACATTTACCAAATGAAAATAAAGTTACAAATACTTTAAGGTATTCATTGTTGGTGTGAATGTGTCCTAGGGGAGACTTCCCTGAAGGAGCCTTGTCCCCAAAGGGGACATAGTGCTCATCTATTTTGTTAAGTACCCCTCTGATTATTCATAGTATTCATATTTTCAAAACCGCTCTTATACTTCTGCTCTCTTGTACATCAGCCACTGCAATTATTTTGAAAGGCAAAGAGACATCTTTTCTAGCAGGATGCTTCTGAAATCTCTACATCCACTACTTGGTATCAATAAGTATTTGTTGCCTTTTGTTGAGTAACTGGGTGAACAAAGCATTTTTGAGTCCACTAGGAGTTACTCCACGCTGTGTTATTTAGCTATGCTTTGCATTTCCCTTTGGTGTTTTAGCATTACTCCTTTTTTGCATTGACTTTTGTGTTGATTGTTTATGAAGTTAAAAGCCATAGAATTCATGGAATAGTTCTTAACCACCATTCTGTCTTAGTCCATTTTAATGTTTATAGCAATATAACAGAAGCTACCTTTAAATAACAGAAATGTTCTTAGAATACACAAGAATCTGGAAAGTCTAAGACGAAAGCCTGGACCAGGGCACACTCAGCGTGGGCTAGAAGCAGTCTTTTCAGTTCATGGATGGCCCATTGTCACCATTTTGGAGTAGAAAGTCTCCAGCTTCTTCATTGCCATTTATGGACACCCATCTCATTACATCCTGGCCATCCATCCCCTAGAGGTCTCCCTACCAACTGCCATCTCATTGAATACTAGGCATCAACATATGAACTGATCCTTAACTTCCCCACGAACAAACATAAAAGTTTTTTTCAATTGAATTGCAGCTTCATACATATGTAAATTGTCTAGACCTTAATAAAATATTGAGTTCTTTTTCATGTCCAGGGGCTGTGACAGCTGAAAAAGGAAATATTATTCACTCCAAATAACAGAGATAATAATTGTTTTCTATATGAGACAGCTAGATTAGTATTTTCCTCCACAGAAATTCAAAATGATGCTCAACTGTTATCTGGTTTCTTCTGCATCTTAACTATTTTCTTCTTCCAAACTAGAATCTGCTTAATTCTAAAATATTCAAACAGAGATCTGGATAGATGGCGCAGTGGTTGGGAGCACTTGTTACTATCTTAGAGGATTTGGGTTCTGGTACCGTCATCTATCCGGTGTCCTCTTTTCTCCTCTGCTGATGTCAATCACGCTTCGGGTACATATATATATACAGGAGGGAAAACACACACACACACACACACACATACACACACACAAAAATAGAAAATAATTAAACCTAAAAAAAAATAATTTTGCTCTGCAATATATTTTTAAAGAAAACTATTTCCTCAGGCAAATATTGGGCATTCATTAAAGAAAGCAAATTGTAAGCTTGTTTATCAGCTAGGAAAAACAATTTAAAATGTTTCTGTTTTGTAAATATCTCTAAAATCCTTAATAAATTAATTTGCATATAAACTTCAGCGGCAGTATAGAGAAAGGGTGATTTTTCTAATCTAATTAACCAAAAAAATCTTTTCACTAGGAAACAGATAATTTGGGGAATATTGATAGAGATTTTGATGCTCTCCTCAGGGTAAATCTATGTGTCAACCAGGTTTTTGTTGTTAAACACGGGCCCTTTGGAATGTCTGGCTCAGAAATGTGATTACATAATTTATCTAATCGACCTAGCTTTCTTTAGTCATATTCATCTGTTTCGAACTACAGTACCCCAAAGTTTCCAAAATAAATGTCCTTGGGATTTAGCATATGTAAAATAGAGTTTGTATTCGACACAGAAAATGGTTAAGTCCATGAGGAGGTATGTAAAACTTCTTGCATAGTTAAATACAATTCGGATTGCTGAACATTTAGTATTATGGGGTTTTAAAACAAGAACTTCAAAGGTAAAATACAATTCTCACTAATGAATAGCACATGTGGTATGGCCGAAGCCCCTGTAGGCAAGAGTCAGGGCCAGACTGATGTGTGATCAGAGAACACGGCCACCTGTGAGCTGCAGTGTGAGAGCTCTGAACCACCTATCTGTTTTCCAAAGCATACTTTCTCCATTTTTTTGAATGACAGGGGATTGCCGAAGTACTAGCAATACACACTGTTCACTGTAAATGGTGACAGTCCCATTTCATAGTTCTTTGAAGTCGTGCCATGTAACAGTAACTGTCCACTACCTCAACCCGATAATTTGTATCTCTATTGTAAAGTAGTAATTGCTTTTCATAACTGAGCATCATTTAACATCTTTGAGCAATGTCAAATGATGTTTTTTGTTTGTATTATTTCATTATACTAAAAACATTTTAAAGTTCATCTCCTTCTTACATCTATATCACAGACTAGAAAATTAAAGTTTAGACCTCAAGAAATATTGGAAGCAACTGAATTGCATTGACATGAACTCTATTTGATGTGAGCAGGAATTATGAAAATCTAGACAAGATGGAATTAAGAATAACACTGTGCGCAGCATCCTTGACAACTTTTGTTGAAGCAAACGACCAAGACTCAGAAAGTCTACATAATTTACTAATTGTTTGGATGCAACAGATACATAAGTTTTACTGGTGGAAATACAACCATCAATTCTATGAAACCAACATTAATCAGAAGAAACATCAAGTGTGAGTTTTGGGGCAACATGAACATATTTAACTTTATGAATAATTTAGCTTTGTGAAGAAGATATAATGGCAGAAACAATAATGAGTTCCAATGAACAAGTATTCCAGCACAACAATTATTGTATTCATTTATACTTTTCTGTGTATGACATTCACGTATGTTTTGTATGTATGTTGCCATGTGTGTTCACATTTGTGTTCTTCCTTATGTAAGCCCTAGGTTGATGTCCAGCAATCTTTTGGGAAAGCGTTTCTATCTTATTCATAATCACAGGGTCCTGTGATTAAACACAGAGCTAGCTGATGGGTCAGTTTGTTTTCTTGAAATTTATAAGTACATCTGGAAAAACAAGTGAGCCCACCTGGCCTGGCATTTCAGGTGGTTTCTATGACCTAAACTCTGGTCCCCTTTCATTCATGGCAAGCCCTTGAAGCTCTGGGCTATCTCTGTAACTTTAACCTATAATCCCGATTGAGATTCTAAGATTTTGAAGAAAAATACTGGCCACTTTTAAGGGTGTTTTCTCATTCATAAGCTATCTATATAATAAGACAGATTTTAGTAGAAAATGAGTTAAATACATTAAGAAATAGGCTATCTGAGGTTAGGGTATCATCAAGAATATTAAATATTAAAATGAAGCACATTACAGACTCTTCCTAAGTGTTTAGCGCTGTCCTGACTTGAAGCTTTACAAAGGAAGAGGGGTCTCTTGGGAACTTTGCAACCGGGAAGACTGTGCTGTAAAGAGGTATATTCAGCCAAACAGGGGTGATGCATGCCTTTAATCCCAGAACTCAGAGGGCAGAGGCAGGTGGATCTTTGTGAGTTCAAGGCCAGCCTGGTCTACAGAGTTCCAGGACAGCCAGAGATACACAGAGAAACTCTGTCTTGAAAAACAAAACAAAACAAACAAAAAAGAAATATATTCAAAGTATTATACCAAATGCTTTAGAGATTTGTGAGTCTCCTTACTCAAAAATAAGACACCATAAAAATATTTTATCTACTGAAATCAAAATAGCTTATCATCAGAAACGAGCTTGCAAAAATGAGCTTGCTAGAAGTTATATATTTCATATTTTATCTTCTATACTGATTTTGTTTTCTCTATTATTTTTTTCATACAAGGATAATAACTTTGAACATCTCACAGTTCTTCTGCATCAGCCTGTTGAGTGACTACGTAATGTCAGTTGACACCAATAAAACTTGACATTCAGTGAGATCACTCACTGCTCTTAAGATGATTTGGAGTACAGTAACTAGGAATTTTTCATGGTGGTTGTTAGACTTCAAACATTCCTTTCAACCAGACTTCCCCAGGATGAAATGTTAATTTCATCATTCATAGCAAAAGTGGAAGCAAAATCCTTCATAACAGTTGATGCATAACTAAAGGTAACGTAGACATTTTTTTTCTTTAATAAACACTTTGAAAATTAGTTTTAAAAAGTGCCCTGGAAAATACCCTCCTCTACCATCCTAGTATATAAGTGAGGCCATGTGCTTTGAAACTGCAGTCTCTTCGTGAAGTCCTCTGGCTTCAGTGGTGGGTACCGAGCTCAGTTACCATGCCCTACAGCCCATGTCTGAAATTCTTGTGATAGGAACCATCTGCTGGAAAAGGCATAGCTGGAACCCAGTTCTGACTCAAGTAAGACCTTCTTTTCTAAACGTCTTCAGTCCCCACTCTGTCAAAGAAAGTACCGTCCTAGTCAGCCCCCGGAGTCCATAAGAAGTATAATGTTTTATGAATTCCTTTAATTGTTATAGCAAAGTTTTACAGATACGACTACTTGTGCAGTATCCAAAATGGATCATAACTGGAAAAAACTAGAGAAATGAATGGTGATTTATGAAAGGGGAGGTAAAAAAATCATACATATTAATAGCTGCTGCAACACACTGGGTTTGTTTAGTGATCCCTGGAAAAAGGAAAAAATTGCTTTTGCAGATTCAGTCTTTGGCAATCAAATACTAGACCATAGAAGTAAAAACCTGAAAAACTTGTTTGTTGTTTGTTATTTGTTTTGTTTGAGGTATTTCAGTTCAGACAGTTAGTATGGAATGCTTGCTTTCTTAGCTCTATTCATAACAAATAGGAAATTAGAAAACGTTTGCCAAGGCCTCTCTAACTCCTTACTTCTAGAATATCTGCAATCTGACTGTTTTGGGTGTGACCAAAAAACTTCAGTCTTTGTTTTCAAGTGAACTTTTCCTCTCTGTAACTCCATCTTCCATTTTTATTAACCAGTCAAGCATGTTTTACTTTACAGTGAGATAAGGGGATCAGATACAGCTCCCCACATCTAAGGCGATCTTAATCAGTTGCAAGGGATACATGAGTGGTATAGTGTGGAAGCTTCCTGCCTCAAGGAGGAAGAGACCTCCTCGGGATTATTACTTTTGATTCTGTTGATAGAGGGAGAAAATTAGGTAACCTCGAGAACAAGGTACATTTTTTTTTCCTTTTTGCCTGTGAACTTTTTGAAAGGACATGAGGTAAGTTGTCATCCCCCTCTCGACCCTCAACTAACCTTTCCCTTTTCACATATGTTTTGAAGTGCTGGCCATGTTGATTTCCATGGCTGTTTGGGTACAAGTTTCCAAGAACCGCGCTGCCTCGAAGTCTTTAATCAGTGTTTAGAACTTTGAATATAAACACTAAGAATTCTCTCCTGGTTCACAGAGGACAGCAAGATGAGGATGGACATAGAAGTTGTCAACAAGGTGGGCTTTGCAGTCCCTCACTCTAGTGGATGACTGTGAGGTCTTATTACTTGGCTGAATAAATGCTGTACAAGATTTGTGAACACTTGGTGATACAGAGGAGATTGTGTGTGGAAAAGAGCTTGTCCTGTGTGGCCCAAACCTGGAAAGCCCACTGGATTTGGTGACACTTTACTTCAGTGTGGATTAAGCTATTGCATGCAAATATTTCTCAAGATCACAAGGAAGGAGAGATGGAAAAATAAATATATAATTAGTGTTATAAAAGACTCATATAGCAATTAAATAAATATAAAACACACACACACATAGACAGAAAGCAAGCAAGTGACTAATCAAGCAAATAAGCAAGCAAGGAAAAAAAAAGTGACAAATATTTTATTTCCCAGTAGTATCTTTCACTGAGGACCAATCTAGAAATGCCAATGTGCAATTAATCACAAGCGTCCATGCTACAGGCCTCCACAGCAAAGAAGACATTGCTATTCATTGATTTCTCTCAACTTCCCCATTAGCACGTGGTAAATAGCTTCAGTTCTTCCCACTATTGTTTTTTCCAACAATGTTTCACCTCTGAGAAGGTCACTACATTTTAAGAAAATAAGGTTACATGAATGGAATGAACTTCAACTCCGGCTAACACCCAGGGAAAAGGCTGGCAGCCTTCCAGAAATGCTCTTCCCCCACACCGGTTTCACGTTTTCAGTTTTCATTATCAAGAAGGAAGGGAACGGAGAGATGTAGGAATGCAGAAGACCTTTGGGGATTAGCACCTGATCAGACACCTCATGAGAGAGCTTTTGAGGTAGGGACCTTGGAGAGCCTTATGCAGAAGGACCCCGTGAACGTGGGAGTAAGCACAGGAGAACCTGGAAGAGAAAAGGAATGGCTTCCATCTGTGATATTAATGGTATCTGCTTCCAGTCCCAGTGCCACCCCAAAACACCTCTTGGGAACTGGCATATGAATTCTAATGAAAAAAAAATCAATCTAATCATGTTGAGCAAATGTGGTGCTAGACATGGCCATTTCAATGCTACAGAAAACATGTCATCATTTTTCTATGCACTTGAAATAGACATTTCCCATGGAATGGCAGATAGGAAATATTCCATAAAATAAGGAATTATTACTATAATTAATTCGCACGTATACATTCATGATACATATACATGCTTATACATTTACATGCATATGAACACACTTGCGCATACATCTGTTCATGACCATGTGTATGTATACATATGAAGGGAAGGGAAGTTGTCCATGGGTGTATTCCTCTCTCACTCTTCATATTATTTCTCAAGTCAGAGTGTTTTGCTGAAAGTGGAGCTTGCTAATTATGGGTAGTTTATGTGTCTTGCCCTGGTGATTTCCCATCATGGCCTCTAATATGCTGATATTATAGGAGGTCACTATACCAGGCTTTGATGTGGGTTCTGGGAATTGTAGTCATCATGATTGAACATCAAGCACTTTGTCCATAGAACTTCCTTATCTGAACTGAATTAATTTAGGTGAAAGAAATGAATGGACAGCAGTCACTTATAAAATCAGATCATCTACTTTGTGTCAGGAAATGTTTTAAAAATTGTGGATGATGCAGGGCATCATTTTCCTTACTTCTTTAGACAGAGCTCCTATAGTAAGGAAATTTGTAGTTTAACTACTATCACATAATAAGCTTGAAAGCCAGTCTGATGTAATGTTAATTAACCTGTGTTCCTAGGGAAAGATCATGCTTTAATAATACATGTTGTTCTTTTTTTTATTAGGGATATATAATCCTCAACTTTTAGAAACTTGATGTAGCTATGAAGAAACTAAAGTTTAATAAATGCATGTGAGTTGTTGCAGAGTAACTTTTAAACTCTAATAGCAGTTATTTAAAAGTAGATCTCAAAGTTACATGCATATGTGTATGTCTGTGATTCCATATACACATGTGTTATGTGCCACTGTTCCCAGGCTGGGAGCAGGGAGATTAACAAATGTCTGCTCACCACAGATAGGGAGCCAATGAAGGACCAAAGTAAGAATACCACTGAGCCTAAGTTGATGAACCAATGAGTTTTATTGATATTAATTTTAGAAATGTGGGTGAGGGTTGCTTTTAGCAGCAGAAATAACTGAAAGACAGCTGCATCACCAGAAGTCTATTAAAACATGAGTGGCATCCCATGACAGCCAGAAACAGAAACACATTATGATTTTAAGGTGTATCAATGTCCTTGATAGGTGTTCTATCTATGGTGCGGGAGAATTGTCTGTATTCTGTCAATCATGTTATAAATAAAAGCTGATTGGCCAGGCAGGAAATATAGGTAAGAAAACCAGACAGGAAGTAGAAATGATGTAATGAGATCAGGAGAATTCTGGGAAGGAAGAAGCTGATTACTCCCACTTCTACCCAGACCACTGAAGCAGCAGGATGTGAGCTGCCCCACTGAAAAAAGGTACTGAGCCACATGGCTAACATGAATCAGAAAAATGGGTTAATCAAGATGTGAGAGTTAGCCAGTGAGAGGCTAGAGCTAATAGGCCAATCAGTTTATAATTTATGGAGACCTATGTGTTATTTTCGTTTTGGCTAAACAGCTGGGGGTATGGGCAGGACGAGAACCCCCAACAACAAACAAGCAACCTGGCCCCCTCCATGTTACATATCTAGGTAGCTATATTGCTCTGAGTCTTTCCCAGGCAACTTGTCTTGTGTAAGAGTGTCTCTCAGCAGTCTGAGCTATTTATATATGATTGGAGAAGGTGAAACCTGGTGCATCTGGCTAGTTTGAGAAACTTTCGGAAGCTTTTAAGTTATTTGCTTCTTGAACCTTGAGGAGGCTCACCTTAGAATGGAATAATTTAACTCAATACAGAATTTGCTCTGCTTTAAAGAGCTTCCTTCCAAGGTGAAATCTTTCATCTCATAAGAAACAGTATACTAAACTCACATGAGGGAAAGAGAACAACATGATTTTGAAGGTAAACGATGGTCCTGAATGTTTTATGGAAACCATGATAGGGGAAATTTCTCCACCTTGGAATAGATATTTAACTCGTAATGACCTAATCTATATTCTAGTCATCAGTTCACGAAAAATACATTCAGTATAGCACTAGAACATCTAACTGCAAAATTAATCAGTCCTACTTGCAATTTTGTTTTTAATGTTATATGGCACAATCCATAGCTCATCTCTGCTTGAGGTTTATAACTGCAGCATATACTGAAATCACATCTTTGCTCAAAATTCTTTCATGTTTTCTTGTGTTTTAGATAAGCTGTCTTTTTGTGGTATACTACAAAGTCTCACATGATCTGGTACATGTGACCATCTTTAACCCTATCACCTGATGTTCTAGCTTTGGAGGTCAATTGTTCTTTTCTTTGATGTATATAGCCTTCAAATCCTCTTTTGGTTATGAACATTTTTTATCTATTATCTTTGATGACAATATTTTCTCACTCTCTCTAATGGTCTTCCTATCTACCAAGCTGCATTGTGGTTTCAGGAACTTAAGTTGTTAGCTTCTCCTTTCACATGAAACTTAGTAGTTTTTCTCCCCCCACCCGCAGTGACTTACACCCACATAGTAATTAACAGCATGGTTCTAGTTTCAGACCTGATAGGTGTCCTATCAACTACTGTAATCTTCAGGTGGATGGTTCTGGTGATGAACATTAGTTGCTTTCTTTCCTTTTAATTCTCTTTAAATTGTGCAAAGGTCTTTTCTCTTAAATGGAATTCCTATGAATATATATATTCATATATAGTTGAAAACTTCTCAATGAAGTAATACTTGTAATGTCAGAAATTTTTCCATTTGGCAAAATAGCTAAAAATTAAACCATGTCAATGAAAGCTAAATAACTTAATAATGGCAAGTACTTAACCATAAGACCTTTTGGGAGCAGTCAGTCCATTTATGGAGCAGCCATTCA
>NC_022024.1:21367291-21375093 GCF_000317375.1 Microtus ochrogaster
TCTCAATAATTGGCTAATAATCAACACTCCAGAGTCATTCTAAAGAGGATAAGCATATAGGAATACTTCTTATTTTTAGACTAAAACCCAGAGTATGTGGTACCCCTGCTTGCCATCATGAATGACATTTTGTCAAACCTGGCTCTATTTGTAGTTTTGAACCATCCAACTCTCCACTCTTCATGCCCTGCTGGCCCTTGGTTATAATTACTCTAGCAGAATACATTTTTTTCTCTATTTTCTCAGAAATTCTTGTGGAGTAGAGAAGAGAACTTGATCACCAAGTCATGACTATACTCACGCCCTCTTTTTGTATGACATGCACAATATTTTTTGTGTGTATAAATGGATGTGATTTGTGTGTGTGTGTGTGTGTGCGTGTGTGTGTGTGTGTGTTTCAGTCTCTGCAATTACAAAAAATGCCCTCAGTTTTTTCTTTTCTGGCATGACTAAGTAGGTCAAGGTGTCAAACTGGTAAGTGATGCAATGGCATAATTCTTTAGTCATGTTTGCTAAGACACATAATGGTTTTCCTGACATTTGATGAATTTCAGGTTACATTTTCTTTGAAATCTGCTGCTCCTCTTTTAGGAGGCTATCTGGGAAGTCTTGAGGTTTCACCCTGTTCCCCCACATGAGTTGGAACTTGCCAGTCTCTCTAGAATGTTTCGACTGTGCCTTGATCATACCCCTATTATATCAATGCAGCGCAGTCAAAGGAATACATAAGTGTTCTTCCCCTTAAAATGTGGATTTTTAATAAAGTAATTTATGTACCGTTAGCACACCATTGAGTTCTTTTTATTTAGTAAGTTTTAATGAAAATAGTCTGTACATGGCAAATGTCTGCCTCGTAATTGTACAAATAAAATAAAATGTTGAATTATCACTATGCAAAAGAGGCTATGACTAAGAAATGGCAGCAAGAAATACGATACCTGATTTCAAACAAAAACATCCTTTGTGCAGTTAGTTCTTTGATTAGATTATACTAAAAGTTGGAAATAGATCATCTTTGCTTATTCCTATTCTCGGATTCATAGATTTGCCGGAAAAAAAATACAGAAGAATTCTGAGACTTATTTATAGAAAGTGTATTTTTTTTCATTGAATTTCAACTAATGTATGTTGTTCAGAAGCCAACATGCTTTGAAGATTTTACTCAGACCCTAAGCTTATGTAACTTTTAATTGGTAGCATATGTTCTGTGGATGTCCATGCAGATGACTTGTACAAAGTAGGCTTCTGAATAAAGGTATAGAAATTGATCAAGCTACATTTTATCTGTTTGTATTGTTTTACTTTAGAGAGTCTGAAGTTTACAGAGTCCATGCAATTACTATGCTGCTCAAAAAACAACAAAAAACTTCTATAAAAATATATCTATGCAAATATCTATTTGACAGTGCACTGACAGAAAAATAAGGAAGCAAGAAGAAACAAGAAAAGTGTGCTTGAGACAGGAGGTATTGGTGAAGTCACGTATCTGTGCGTGTATCTCATGCAGTGAATCTGCATCTGATGAAATGGTTGCAAATACCTGTGCACCTTTACACCTCACTCTCTTTTATCGCTTTCTATGATGGTTAAATGACATTTGTAAAACAATGCTTTTTTTTGTTCATAGCTCTTTTGGTTGTAAATAAGCACATTCATGCCACCCAAAATAAAAATCATTAAAACCAGATTGTTAATAATCATGCTGAAATTACATGACATATACAGTTTTGAGTTTTAGTGACAAAAGTACAGATACATTAACCAAGATGTTAATATTAGGAGCCCTTCCAATTGCTAATGAATATAAAACAGTCACAATGCTCTTGGTACTTATAACATAGGGGTGAGGTGTACCATTGGAGTTATTACTCATTTAATTTTGTCATCTGAGTTTCCTTCTTAGAGCAGATAGCTTAGTATCCTGTGTAACCTGAACCTAATTAACAGGTTAAAAATTTGAAAGTGTTCTTGCTTTTATTAATGGTAATTACTTTTCTGTGATATGACCCTATGCCTTATGTGAAAATAATAACCTTGAGTATCATTTGGAGTGCATAACAGTGAAACTCATTCACACCAACAAGACAGGTGAAAGGTCAACACAATAAATTACTTAGTAAAATAGTTCATTCAGGAGTGGGCCTCATCTTTCTAACTTTTGAAATTCCTCTTGTCAGAAGCTCCAGCTTGAATTTGCTCATGGAGAACATCACTTAAATCTCCACGCATCTCTGGCTATTTTAAGAACTTGCGATTCTTGCAAGCTCGCGAGAAAACAGAAACATATTTGCTCCTGTACCTATTCTAGCATAAGTGATTTATTGATAATATAAATATGAATATTTCAGCTTCTGTAAATTAAATAGAAGCTGTCAGCCTTGAGAAGGGCATAAGGACAGGCTTTGTTGCAAAGAGCATAGGAAAAAGGATGTCTATTCAAAGTAGACTAGTTTACCATCAGACTAGAGCAGATTCATTGCTACAGATTTTATTCTGAGAACATTTAATGGATGTGAAATAGTATATGTTCTAAAAAATAAACAATGCCGTGGTTGTTTTCTGAGAGTTTTATTTTAAGACTTGGGAAAGCAAGGTTTGGCTTAGCTTCACATTGGTGAATATTTTTCTTTTAGCATTTTCCAAACAAATAAAAATAAAGATATTTTCAAAAGGTTTGGGCCATTAAAGTCTTTAAGTAATAGAGTTTTTGATGAGTTTCCTTTTTATGATTTGTTAATCTTCTTCAAGATTTTAGGTCAAGATATATTTAGATAGAATTATAAGCTAAGTGTTTACCAGTTTTTCTGAGTCTAATTTCATAGTTTTCTTGTTGATAGCAATGTCATTGGTACTTTTGCATTATTTAAATATAAAAGTACACTCATTTTACTGCAGTTAGGAGCCCAAAGGAACTGAAATCTGTCTTCCTCCCTCTATGTCTCCCTCCTGTCATCCTGCCTTCCTTCCCTCCTTCCGCTCCTTCCTCCTTTTTTCTTCTTCTTTTTTTCGAAATATTTCTGGTGAGCAAAAACACTGAAAAATAAAATTTCCTTAATTAAAACAAGGACTGGAAATTTTAAAACTATTTAAAAATCTTAGAATATCAACTAGCTAATACCTTTTATCCCTTGACTAGAATTAAGATCCCAGTGACCACGTATAGATACTTAAGAGTTTTTGTCTCAATGGATTATACAAGTGTATGGTTCTAATGCTCAAAATCTCTCATTCTTATGAAGGTCATTTCTTTCTCTGACATCCACTGCCTTTCTCACTTCAATAGACCCCTCTCCTCACTTCTCCTTTCCCCTCCTTTCCCCTCCCCCTCTTCTCTTGTCCTCTCCCCTCTGCTTTCCTCCTCTTCTTTTCCATTCCTTTCCTTCCTTCTTCTTTCAAAAATAACTGAGATAAAATAATGAAGGTTGTAAAACATTGAAAGAAAATTGAAAAGCAAAGGATGACAGCAAAAAGATGGTGTCTTTTTTTTTCAAAAAATGAACTACATGGACGATAATGTAGGACTGAAGATATTGTATATGTTTGTTTCATTTCTTTTGTCATTGCTTCCTTTCTTGAAGACTGTCTGAGAATAAACAGAGTAATGGAAAAGCAAGGATTAATTTTGAGTAGAGAATTCAGTATTTAGAAGCTTTTTGAAAAGTATGAAAGCTGCCAGGTGGTGGTGATGCACGCCTTTAATCCCAGCACTCAAGAGTCAGAGGCAGGTGGATCTCTGTGAGCTCAAGCCCAGCCTGGTCTACAGAGCTAGTTCCAGGACAGCCTCCATAGCTACAGAGAAACCCTGTCTCGAAAAAACAAACAAACAAACAACAACAAAAAAAAAAACCCCAACAACAGCAACAACAAAAATAAACCAAAAACAGAAAAGAAAAATAGAAAAGCTAAAGCATTGCCATATCTTATCATCTAATTATCATCTGATAAATTATCCCTCGGTGATTAGTTTTGTTATGTTTCAATAGTGAACACATGAGATTTATCACAGTTGTTGCTGGTTGTACATCCATAGTATTTAGTTAAAGAATTCCCACTGTGCAGTGTGGTGGTGGTACCTGTCATTTACCCCAGCACTTGAGAGGCAGAGGCAGGCAGATCTCTCTGAGTTCAAGGTCAGTTTGGTCTGCAGAGCAAGTTCCAGGACACACAAAAAACTAGAGAAACCCTGTTTCAGTAAACAAACACACAAAAAAGATTTCCCACTGTATATAAACAAAAGGTGTTTTGTACTAAAAACATCTTCATATTTTGCTTGTTTCGAACCAGTAGATCATTCTTTTTTTTCTTTTTCCCAAAAGGAAACAACGTTGAAATTGGTGGCAAGATTTCAAGATAACTTTTAAATCTCATTTTTCTTAACTCTATCACTCAGGTATATCTCCTGAACGTGTTAACAGACACAGGCCAAGAAAGAAATATCATATTTTAAGATCACCTTCTTCCTTTTCTCTTTCTCATTTCATGGTGACCCCTCCTCTGTCTTTTAAGATCATAATTGTGGCCATAGACCTTCTCACGGTTAAAAACATACAATGGCCCTTAACATATATATGCCAGCTTCACGGAGAAGAAGCTATTTTTCTATAAATATATAAAATCGTAGAAAGGGACGAAGAAGACCTCATTGTATAAATGACAGATTTTTAATGCATGATAAGAAATTTTCTTTCTCCTTGTATTTTCTCAGCAGCTATGTGCCATTGTATGTGTTATATCTAATCAGAGTGCACATGGATTAAAGTGGTCCCACAGAAGGCTATTTTACTGTGTGAATGCTACTAAGCATTCAAGAAACATACATCCTGCAACCACTCAAAGTTCTGTACATCCATGGAGAAATGGACCATAAAAGATGATTCTTGGAGTTGTTTTGTGTATGCATGTGTGTGTGTGTGTGTGTGTGTGTGTGTGTGTTTGTGTGTGTGTCTGGAAGGGCATTCTAAACCTGCAAACATTTTTATTCTCTCTTCTGATGCACTTTGTAATTCTTGCACGGCAATCATGATCTGGTTTATGTCCTTAAATGTTAGTCAGTTGTATCCTCAATTTAGGTTTGGATACAGTGGGCATGCATTTAATATCACATCTCTTGATCTAGTCAAGGTTTCCCGCCCCCCCCCCCTCAACTTAAAGGAAATAGTTGAAAGGAAAAACCCAGAATAAAATATCTTAGGAAGATTTAGACTTGGTCTGGCTATGTTTAGATTTCTTCCAAATTTTGGCTGCGTTTTAAGCTTTATTGGCAGTCTCATCCAGAACTGTGGCTTTATCCTATTTTTTTCATTTGGCTAATATGATTTGTTAAAACATTCTCTGTTTATTTCTTCTTGCTTAACATTTTTCCACACAGCGGGCATAATGAATTTTTGTTTATGATGGGCGGTGCTGCCTGAATTATGGTATGGAATCTGGGTTTGGTTTCTTTGCAAAGGTATTTTATTGCTCTTTTAGGGAATTTATGCTACTTCTGGTATTCTACCTCATAAGTTCCTCTGAAGTCAGTTGCTAAGGAGGAATTATTTCTAAGGAAAACTGGGCTGGATCTGGTAGTAAATAACCACCACAATTTATTAAAATTAGATTTACCAGATTTCTTGGTATAAGTGTTATCATATTTCCTTCTAACATATTTTTGCATTTGAATTATGTACAATTCAACAAATACTGTGCATCTTTTAAACTTAAGATCCTTAAAGTTCTTTAAAATGCCATAAGCATGGGGGCCCATTGATGCTGATCAACTGCAGAAAACACATATTAAGATATATTCTCCCTCCAGAACTAAAGAGATCATGTTTCTCTTCCTACAAAGAATACCACTGTGGGCTATATTCAGAAATAAAAGTAACTGAAGAAACGACTCTTCCTCTTTGAGATGCTTCACTGTCAACTTAAATCGCATAAAATAAATGTCTATAGAAACCAAACCACAATTTCCGGGTTAATGTGAAAATTTACCGCCGTCTTATGTAAACTGACTTGACAGGTTGGAGCCGCTGCTAGAGCAGAAGATTCATTAACCACTCACACGCTCATTCATTGTTAAACTGCTCACCGTATTTTTACCTGTGGATTTTTAAATGCAATAGCTTACTGTCGCTTATGACACTATTTATCTTGAGACATAATAGTAGTTGAAAGAGGTCCCAGCTACTAAACTGCTTCAAGTTTACTTAATAGTGACAGGGCACAGTGCCCGCTGTGCCATGTAACACAGATGACAGAAACCAAAGCAAGGATGACATCATTTGGAAAAATCCAGTTTTACTTCTAACCAAGTTGCTAAACCTATGGTAAATGTCAGTTTTCTCATCTGTGAAATAAAATTACGAATGTATGGTTGAATGATGTCTGTACAGACTATGTGACATGACTACAAAATGGCTAGACTTACAATATTATGTCTTTGATAGATGATAGCTGGCTCTATATTCTTCATTATTATAAATGCATAGTTGAGATTGAATTAAAACAGAAAAAAATTAAAGTTGGGCACTTATTACGTATTTCTGGAAATGCATACATTTATTAGTTGACAGACAAAATAAGGACCAGAAACGCAGCATTTGTATGGCAATGACCGTAAGAGGGTGCAGATGCTTTTAAATTTTTTGAACTAGTAGCTCAGTATCAAGGACACTGATAAGAATTTTCATGGAGAAACAGAAAGTGATAGAAATGAAAAGAAAGAAAAAACAGAGTTTAGCGAAATGCAGTAACGTTACCAGGTTTTGTTTCCCCGGGTCTAGGTTTGTCATCTTAGGACATCCTTTCTAGCAATTAAGCATATACATTCTAGAGTTGATTTGAACTGACTTTGGAATCCCATAGACGTTTTGTTGCATCTACTTCATTCCCTTGCCTGGTGATATAGACCAAGCCTTACTGTAACACCAGATAAAGCAGAGTCAGGTTTATGCTAATACAGGCGGAATGTTGAGAATAGTGCCTACACATATGACCTAGTTGACAAGCCCAGCTAATACATCATGTCAGGAGAAGAGCAAAGCCTGTATCTCTTCTTGATTATATGCACACAAAACAGGGCTGTAAGAAATTTCCCCTATGGAAACGTAACTTCTGCATCATACATGAGTATGGTGTTTTCTGCCTCTTACAGTGGTAAATGAAAATATAAACCAAACCAGAATGTAATATCACTATATTCATATTAATGATTTCTTATAGATTTCAAAGTCTTTATTTTTAAATTATCTTTTAACTGTTAAGGTTAGACCCAGAATACGAAACAAAACAAGTTTTCTTTCTCTGTATTCAAGAGTATTCCTCTTTACCTTAAACCAGCTTTTATTTCATGTTCCAGTTTCCAGAGACACTCAGTTCCTTTAGGTTTCATATTCTGGCTCCTTTTTTCACTTTAACAATAATTTAAAAATTCATGTCTAAAAATGTAAAGAATGCTTCACAACTAGCTTTGTATAAAACTTCAAAGTTGCCAAAATAAAGGACTTACAATGTAGTATATTAATGTAAGTGTAGTTTTGTGTATTCTTAGTATGCTTGCTTATATATGTTTGCATGCCAGCATGTATTTGGCTCTAATGTAATGAAAAAAAAAGTCCCCAAGTCTGGTAGCACAATAATAAGATTAGTAGGTTTGCATATACAGTCAAGAAAGTAGGTCTTTATTACATCATCCATTTCAAATGTTGATGGTTTTCAAGCCTGAGAGGTAGAGAGCCTTTTGAAGAATTTTTCATTCAAAATGAATAATTAGGAGGCTGGAATGGTGGCTATGAACATTTCCTAATCATGCAGTGGAT
>NC_022024.1:21375223-21403244 GCF_000317375.1 Microtus ochrogaster
ACACACACACACACACACACACTATTAAAAAATAATATTTGAATTGATATCAGTTCCATTAGCCAAGAGAACTTCTCCCATGTTTCCTTCCAAACCACATGCAGCACAATCCTTCTGTGTGCTTGATGGGAGACAGAACTGGAAATATTTGGTAAATGATTACCACGTTATGAGTCACTGTAGAAATACTATTATGGTAATTACAGGATTCAGTCTCAGAAAACCATCTGTGCCCTTTGCATTATGTATCAGATATATCATGTTGTTTTGCTATGTTCTAAAATAATTTTGGATGTCAACAAGTCAGTTAAGAATGAGTATTATGGTGAACTCTAGCTTCTGAAGATTAAGATATCTTTTCTAATTTTAGAGTTCATAGTCCACGACAGGAATACTAGCCAAAGATTTCCAATGCACTTGCCCCATATCCCATTGGTGACTTGATGAGTTTGGCTGTAGTGCTGACAGCTATGCCAAGAGCATTGGTTTGAGGTAGAGATAACATTGATGATGGGAAATGACACATGGTTCAATGTACAAAAATTATGATGCACTTTACTGATCATTTTAAATCAGTGTTTGCTGCATAAATTTGTTTTGTTCATACATGCTATGTACCAATTTTTTTTTATTGAAAACAGAATACTATAATAAATGTTGCAGTTGTTTACTGGTTAAAACTTTAATACATGAATATATGTTTTGGACCAGTTTCAGAACCCTATCCCCCCCTTCCATTCACTCCTTACTTCCCCCATGCCACTTTTCTCTCTCTTAAATCCATGTATTCTGATTTTCACTGATTCTACTTGGTGCTGTGTGTATATGCAAAGATACAGGAATAACTACTGAAACATCTGTATCCTCTTACTGGACTCATTTTTGAAATAAATAGACTCCCCTTTCCTCGGCAGCCATCTTTTGCCAATATCTCCTAAATTAGGCATAGGATTTCAGGAGCTGTTCTCTCATCATTGCTGGTGTGTCTGCTGGCTTGATCTTGTGCAGGTCTTGTGTGTGCATTCACAGATGCTGTGTGTTATTATGTACCATGAAAGCCCCTTTCCTGTCTGAAATGATGGTATGTAAATAAATGGGACACAGTAAACTTGTTACTGGTTGTGTCATAGAGAATAAGCAAAAACTGAATCTGACCATAAAAACTTTATGCTCTATTGTGACATGTTTTCAGATGTTTAAATGACATTCTTCAGGCAGGAAGGCAGTTACCTGTTTTTGAGGGTGGTACGAGCCATTTTATGTTTACAAATATAAAAAAAAAGCATTGAATACATTTTATTGTTGTCATATAATAAGTAAAGAACATATTTAAAAAACCCAAACCAGTCTTTCTAAAGTCCGGAGAGAGCTCAGTCAGTGAAGTGTCATCTTGGGTCACAAGCATGAGGTCAATTTAAAACACTGCACGTGCTAGCAGGTTTGGAATCTTACTGAGCATTGGTGCTGGGTAGGCAGAGGCAGGCAGCTGCCTGCCTGGTAGCATAGTCAGTTTTGTAAGTTTCAGGCTAACTAAGAGGATAGCATCCTCAAATACACTGGGTAGATAGCATCTGATGAATGACATTCGAGCAGATTGATTCAAGATTGTACTCTGACCTTCACATGCACCGCATACATTGGCACACCCATGAACACATAAACGTGTGTGTGTGTGTGTGTGTGTGTGTGTGCGTGTGTGTGTGTATGTATTCAAACACTCATGCACACCTGCAAAATCCATTCTAAAACAGAGAAAGTGATACAGGAATATCAATATCATCAAAAAGAATTATTTATACAAAGTAAATAAAAGTCTTCTGTTTTTTTTCAGAGTTTATAACCAATATTAATTCTAGTTTGGAACTCTGATATTAAACATCCTTGTGCTTGTCTGAGTAAATGGTTACACAGAACCGTTCCTCAGGCTTTTGCTGAGGCTAAGTTGACTTCAACATTTCCTTATGTACACCGCAAATCTGGAGTCTAATATTTGACACTCTATGCATTCTATCAGTGTTCTTGTATGTTATGATTCTTGGAAAATGTGAGCAGAACATGATGGATGAACTTTGCACACAGAGTTGCATGAACACCTCCTTAGGACAACAGCTGCGCTTGCACCAACGCTTGTAAAATTACAGGACGATCTGCTAGATGGGAAAAACATGAAAAACTGAAACCGTTTACATTTGTAGAGGAAACACTTCATTAAGAAAAAGATGTGGAATATTTAGAAATATTGAAGTCTGTTTTTAAATTAGAGTTTGCACATTTCTTGTAATTGTAGAATTTAAGAAATATATTTTCCAACAGAATCGCATATTTCTAAATTATTTAAACTGTTTCAAAGTATGAGTCATCTTGCTTACTTATTGTTGATAATATAGAAAATATAAAACACTTTCCTACAGTTATTTTTCTACATATACTTTTTTTGGATTAAGGAAATACATACCTCTGCATTAGTTTTCATTATTATTGCTGTAAAATTCATAAACATAGTGGTTTAAAGTGAAAATAAATATCATACAATTTTGGAGGTAACAAACCAATATTGAGTGGAAGTAAAAATTTTACAAAAACTTTTTTTATCCTTCTCAAGGTTATAGCACAGAATTTATTTCTTTCCTCCCCCAACTTTTGCTACTTGCCCTTTAATCGTTGCTCTCCCTTGTGTTCTGTATTTCCATCCTTGTCCCCTCTCTTTGTTTCTAATTCTTCTGTTAAACTCTCCAATAAAGACCTATGCAATTTCATCAAGACTACCTCAAAATACAAGATAGTCTTCCCATCTCAACCTTTAATCGTACCTGAAAAGCCTTTCACTTTTTAGGACCATGTGCAGAATCCTCCTACCACATCACTCAAGATTCTGGTTTACACCAACAATGTCCCTTAGCTTTTCATATTTATGTTAAAAAATAATTCACAGAATTATTATGCTCCTCAGGGTAAAGATACCTTCTTCTGTTCCATTCCTTAGCTGGCAGTAAGGCAATTTCTTTATTCACTGAAGCTAGAAATGCTTATGTTACCAATGGCTTTCCCTCTGTTCATGGTACACAGTGAAATGGAACTTCCCACTTTTCATCGGTGATTTGCATCCTACTGGAATAGCTATATTCAAATTTCAACTTTCTATTTAGGATATCAGGCTCACCGTGCTTCTTACCATCTAACATTAAAAAAAAAAATTCTGCCAAGCATTTGTGGTGCACACCTTTAATCCCAGGACTCAAGAGCCAAAGGCAGGTAGAACTCAGTGAGTTTAAAGCCAACTAGGGCTGTTACACAGAGAAACCCTGACTTGAAAAGAAATATTTCTTTTCTTTCCAGCAAAAGATATAATATGCACATAGTATATTTGTGAGCACTTAGCTGTATCATAGAACATTGGAAGGGAAGTCAACTAGGTCAGGAATTGGTGTCTGAAAGCAAGCCTACTATAGTCAAATAACCATATTCTCCCCTTCTGCCAGGCCAATGCTTAAAATCTTAGACACAATGGAAGCCTCATTGTTGATGCTACATATATAAAATAAAGGTATCTGGGTTCAAGAATCACCGATTTACAAAGAAATTATGTGAAATCAAGATAATTGATATAGAGTATGAGCAAAATTTACTTCTAGAATATGTGAGCCTGTGTTTATTTGGGAGTTTCTTTGCTCTAACCGTTACAACTTTCACCAATAAAAATATCCCACAGATTCAAAACTCTCTGACTTTGCTCTTCCAGCTTCTTCTTCCTAGAAGGAATTTTTACCCCATATCATTCTTAAATATTTAATACAGACATACGATCTCTAAAAAATGCCATTAGGACCTTTATTTATGGGTGAACTTTTCTTACTTCCTCACAAAGTAGGCTTGGTTCTGTCAGTATGTCAACATTAAAATGAAATTATCTTGTGAACAACCTCTGCAATTAGAATTTTGACTTTATTCAGGGTAGACAACAATGATATTGTACCTACAGCCAGAGACATTTTGCCAACGTCACTATACAAATTTATTGTAAAAAAATTGATTGCCGTAAGATTGAAAAATGCTTGTTGGAAGGACCTCAAAACAATTTCCTTCCCTATAAAAACAGTGCCATAACTCAGCCGCCATATGGTCTCTGTGATGATTAAGTGATGAAGTACACGCGCAGCACCTGGTACACAGCAGGGCTTAAAAGGTGCTGGAGAGGTTTTTCATTTCTTTGCATCTTTGACTAATCTTTTCTCCTTTTAATTCTAATTGTCTCTATCCAGGATCACAATTTGTTTCCAAAGTCGGTGACAATGATTTGACTTGTGCTTTAGTTTTCTCTTCCTATTCAAGGTTCAAACGTCTACTAGAACCCACTACTCTGTATCCTTCTTTTTAGCTTCATTGCCTTTGGACAGAAAAGGTGTTCAATATACATGTTGTAAAATGGTTGAGTACTCTCTGTATGTGTTCTATTATATTCCATTAGAGTCACCTCTAAGCTCAGGTCTCCATGAAAGAAAAAAGAAAAAAAGAAACTCTGGCCAATAAAGTAAGCCAGTGCATAAAACATGATGTCAACTTGGCCTTAACACTAACCTCCATAACTATGCCTCTTGTTAGGGAATGGAATATTATAAAATACCGATGTCAATTTAGTGTGTATGTTGTGAGGGTGATGTGAGGGATGTGTATGTAAAGGAATTCTGTAAAATTGCTGAGTTCATTGGCTATCATTAACACAAGCACACATGCACAAACACACACCAGAACCACACAAAATTTATCCAGAATTTGACATGGGGTTCTCCTACTTTTCATGTTTTATGTGTCTCCAGGAATACACTCTCTCTTAAAACTATCCTGTATAACCACACTAGTCTGCATGAGTTCAACTAACATGTGGGGCTAGAGTTCAAATAGGAGAGAAAATCTGGAAAGTAGTCAATGGATGGAGACTGATACAAAGAACTCATATATGGAGTTGAGATGATCATTTCAGGAGAAACTTACCATGGATGCAAAGAAAGAGCATTAAGTTTTCTTCCATAATTTTGTTAAAAATATTTTCTGAGCCTTTGAGCAGACAATGAGGACTACTGAGAACTCAAGAACAATGGCAATGGGTTTCTGATCCTACAGCACGTACTGGCTTTGTAAGAGCCTAGGCAGTTTGGATGCTCACCTTACTAGACCTGGATGGAGGTGGGGGTTCCTTGGACTTCCCACAAAGCAGGGAACCCTGATTGCTCTTCGGGCTGAGGAGGGAGGGGGACTTGATTGGGGGAAAGGGAGGGAAATGGGAGGGCGGTGGCGGGGAAGAGACGGAAATCTTTAATAAATAAATAAATTAAAAATAAATTTAAAAAAAGAGAGAGCATTAAGTCACTCAAGTTCAGGTGTGGCATTCCTCCTTACTGTTTGAGACAACATTGCCAAAGGTTCTAATGACCAAAACCTGGTCATTAATTCCCTAATTCATTCCAAACTCTGCATTAGGTACTTGGGAGAGAGTAGTCAATCATAAAGGGAAGCATTGTGAGTAGTTTTTTACAGCCTAAGGGAACACCCCAATGAACAACAATAGCAAGACGTGTAGAATGCTACCGAGTGAACTTCTCTGAGGAAGAATAGATGCTGAACTAGGAGGATGGATAAAAGGTATATGAGTAAATGGGATTGTCTCTTCACTAGGGATGTCCTGAAAGACCTCAACGGGAAAATGGGATTTAAGGGTGAGTCTTAAGAAAGTGAGTGTTCTGCAGAGATGGGGCAAAGATTCTAATAAGGGAGTAACAGATGTGAACGCTTTTGGAGGATGCAGAAAAATGTAGGATCTCAAGACCTCTTTGGCAGTTCCAGGATTTTTCATTTTCCTCTGAGTGATCAGCAAAGCACTGAACACGTTTTGAGTGAATAGTGTTCTGTTGCAATGTATGTTTTCATTATACTGTTCTGTTGGAAAGAAGAAATGAAAAGAATAGAAATAGAAGTGTAGTTTTTATTTATTGTCTTTATTTTTTTATTTTTTTTGTTGAAAAAATTTCTGCCTCATCCCCGCCTCCCATTTCCCTCTCCCTCCTCCCACTCCTCTCCCCCTCCCCCACTCCTCTCCCCCTCTCCCCATTCCTCTCTCCCTCCCCCCACTCCTCTCCCCCTCCCTCTTGAGTCTGAAGAGCAGTCCTGATTCCCTGCCCTGTGGGAAGTTCAAGGTCCTCCCCCCTCCATCCAGTTCCAGGAAGGTGAGCATCCAAACAGTCTAGGCTCCCACTTTGATGAAATAAAATTGTTCAGAGTTTAACTAAGATGGGGATTGGCTGGTTTATGTCCCAGAAAGAAGCAGGATAACAGAGGGCATATTAGCTCATGGTATGCTTAGATGATAATGAGTAGAACAGATTGTATATGTTCCTCAAGATTAATTTCCCATTTCCCACAAAAATTGGGTTATTATATTTTCAAACAAGTAAATAGGCAATTATATATTTATTAATAAATCCACATCAAACTATTTGTTAAAACATTAAAAATAATAAAAAAAAGAATTCTGAGAATCATAACATTTGTTAATGAGAATATGGTAGTCAAATATTGGTTTCAAATTCCCCGTTAAGAGAGTTTTTCTTTCAATTTTTTTTTATTGAGAAAAGGAAAAAAAAAAACAAGTTTCCACCTCCTCCCAGGCTCCCATTTCCCTCCCCCTCCTCCCACCCTTCTACCCCTTCCCCCACTCCTCTCCCCCTCCCTCTCCAGTCCAATGGGCAGTCAGGGTTCCCTGCCCTGTGGTAAGTCCTAGGTCCTCCCCAAATTTTTTGTTTTTTGTACTTTATTATTTCATTATAAGTTTTGACTATCTAATTCAATTTTCCTCTTCTTGCAATTATGATTGTCCTTTTTCTTTTGGAAGCCATTGATCCTCATGTAGAACAACACCTTTAACTTACATTATAATAGCTTCAGAGATGTATATTTCTTCCTACTTTCTGTTGACGTCATTCAAATTTAGCAGTGGAAGTTATATCTTTGCAAGTCTCTTATAAATAAACATAATTTCTAGACTAGAAATGCAAGGAGCAGGAGGCATAGTAATAATCTCTGCAGTAGTAGTGTTCCCAACACCTGTCTAAACAGAAAACCAATAGGTAGTGACCTGCCCAAGACTGTCCTAAAGCACAGAGTGCTAATGTATGTGTATTAGCTTGGCATTCACTATCAGTCCTAGAAAACACAGCCGTTTGACAACAACTAGAAATTTGGAAGGAGTTGTTTAGTTTTGTTTTAGTCCCCTGCATTGGGATATTCAACGGATATAATTTTTAAAGTTTAATATTTTAAAAGCTTCTGTATCTGCAAATGTCTACTTTCACTGAACTAGACAAATGTCCAATATAAATAAATTTAGGGATTAAAATACACATAATAATGCATTAAGTAGAAGAGAGTTAAAATCCAGACATAGTGGTTCATGAGTGTAATCACATCATTTATGAGGCTAAGCTTGTCATGAATTCAAGGCCAGTTTGGTCCAGATTATGAGACCTAATGCCAAAATACATCAAAAGAGTTTTAAAATAACAACAACAAAAAATGTTAAGGTAGCAAGTTTGAAAACCAGGTTATTTTGAGTATTTTCCATCATGAGTAATATCTGGAATTTTAATTCCAAAATCTATCCAGTAAAGAGAGAAATGTGAAGCAATTATGAACATCTGATAAAGTAAATTTAGTTACAACGAGTTTAAAAAGTATTTAAAGCAATTTCAAATGCCATGGATTTAAAGTCCAGTAAGAATTTTTACACGCCCAGCTCTGCTGTGTGTCTGTTGCTGTCCCTGAACCCCTTGATGGTCTGCTTTGGTTTTTTCCTCCGATGAAATGCATTATTTGAGAACCTGCTGACCTCTGACAAAGCTAAGGATGGAATTAGGGTCTAACAGGAGGCAGCTGGATGAAATACTCACCTTTAACACTTAACGTAATACTCAAAAAGGCCCTGGCAGTGGTGAAGAAGTCACAGTTTGACTTCCCTGTGAAAAAGCCTAATAATAAAATAGTCAAGTCCAGTTTTGGAATACTAACTACAGTCTTGGAAATAAAACAGAAGTATCAGGTTCTTTAAGCCCAAGTCAATAGGGAGCAGTTTCTTTGAAAAGATTCAATCTGCAATCCTATTTCTTGTGGCTTCCACTTTAGTCAATTGGTTTAAAAGCTCATTTCACCAATGGATTATCTATAATGCAGTAACTTCTCTACAGAGTTTTAATATTTCTCACATGTAAAACCAATTCAGCGAGGCCTCAGTGAGCATAATAGTTGTAATCAGAAATCTAAAATGGTCATTTTCTATAAAAGTGTTGTCGAGAAATCAATAATACAGGTTTTTATACATGGGGCTGTATTTTTCTGATATGTTATTGTATTTAAAATGTGTGCTTTTCAAATAACAATTCTGTTATAATCATTCTTTAAAAAAATCCCAAGTCCATTAAATATATAGAAAAAAATCATACCGAAGTAAAATGTAAAGATTTATATTTACCACATGTTATTTGATAGACAATTTTAATAATAGAATATATATATAATTTGATAATATATTTACATAACATAGTAGTCTTTTTTTCCAGGTCTCAGGATATCTAATATGTTTGAGTGCTTGTTTTGCTATCTGCTACTCTTCTCTAGCTATTGTGACTAAAGCTCATTTCATAGAGAAGTACAAACATCATAATATTTCTTCTCCATTTTTCTATTTCTTAACTATGAGGTTTTCCTATGAACAATTTGTATATTTATTGCCTCATTTCTAGCAGGCATCCAATGACAGGTATGGACTAAAATGAAATATTTGATTAGTATAAGTTAGAAGCATGTAGAATTGTTATTAAACATATCATAACTGGTTGACATTTTTAAATTAAAACAATTTTCCTAGATCCTTCAAAAAGTGTCAGTGGATACCAGATTTTAATAAATTGTATAGTTACATTGTCCTAAAAGTTTGTCGCTTCCTGCTAAACTCACAACTGAACCTCTTTATTTGCTAATATATGCATGCTGAATTTTGAGTAATTAACATTCCAGTTGTACATATTAATCTTGGGATCTTGTTGCATTTTGTGAACAGAGACAGGATGATCAATTTCAAACAAAAAAGCATCATTTTCCTTATTTATAAAATAAGACTTTTGTATTATAACCTAGTATATAACTCAAGCACCTTCCTTCAATGTCATATTTTTGCAGCTTAGCATGGAAATTGTTATGATCCTGAACATATGATCAGTCCATCTCAATTGATGCCAAATGTCTACAATTCTGTCTGTCCACCTCTGCCCTGTGAGAGTGGAGGAAAGTGGGAAAATCTGCTGGACATCACTAGTTGGTGAGCTTCTGACTCGTTGCTCAAATACATAATATTGAGATGTTCTAAATAGCCAAATGTATGGGAACTGAGAATTCAGAAGCTATAGAACAGGTGGCAATGTCAGCAGAGACTGTGAGACACTATTACAAGTCAATATAACAGGACTCATGTGTGTTAATGGCAACTAGAGGCTACCTTGTAAATTCTAAGATCCTACTAATTTTCATAGTATCATGCATTAGTACCTTTAACGGACAGCTTTGTTTTATCTCTATTACGCTATTCTTCTCTCATATTCTAATATTACTGTAGGGAACATTTTTGTTTTGATGTTCCAATTTAATATATCACAGACTAGATAAAAATAATATCACCTGATTAACACAACTAATGGACTAACTAATTGTGGAAATTTGAATGTAATTGTCCGCCATAATCTTATAGGTAATGGCATTATTAGGAAGTGGTCTTTGTTGGAGTGGGTGTGGTCTTGTTGGAAGAAGTGTGTCACTGTGGGTGGTGGGCTTTGAGGTTTGCTATGCTAGATACTGCCCATTGTCTCGGTCGACTTCCTGTTGCCTGCAGATGTAAGATTCTCAGCGACTTCTCCAGAAGGATGCCATTCTCACCACCAGGATGATAATGGGCTGAACCTCTGAAACTCTGAGTGAGCCAACAAAATTAAACGTTTTCTTTACAAGAGTTTCTGTAGTCACAGTGTCTCTTCACACCAATAGAAACCCTAAATAACTAAGACATCAATATATTAAAATTCTCCATAAGTCATTTTATTTGAGCAGGAAAAGATAAAAATACTGTAATAGTTTAAGAAAGACCAAACAGGGAGACAAATAGCATTAGTTCAAAAAACCAACTTGAGAAAGAATAAATATGGGGACACACACAACAGTAAAGGGTTGGACGTAAACTCTTGGTAAAGACAAGAGATCAAAGTGGTCTCTGCGAAAATAGGAAGAAAAGTAGAAAACATGGGAAAACTTAGTGAATGATATGTGATGGGATTGAAGGGAAGTATTTTCAAACATTCTGACTGTAGAAACAAAAAATGTTAAATTACCAAATGTTCATCTTCAAGGGTATCAAATATCTCTAAGGTCATACTGGGTAAGGACTTATAATAACTAAAAGGCAGTTATGCCACTTGTCCCTTCTCTGAAAATATAGATTTGTATGGGCAGATATCATATTTTATTGTGTATGCTATTTATTTATTTAATTATTATTTTTGTGAGGGGGTTTCTCTTTGAAGCTTTGACTTCCCTGGAACTCACTCCATACACCAGGCTGGCCTGGGACTCAGGGGTTCGCCTTCCTCTGCCTCCAGTCTGCTGGGAATATAGGCATGCACCAACACCACCAAGCTAGAAAGTCACATTTTAGAATAATGAAGAGTAAAGAATAGATGAGAAGACTTATGTATATTATAAACTTCTTCACTGGAAGTTTGCTGGAAAAGGAATAATTCTAGACAGAGTTATTAATGATGCATTTTGTAACAATGTCTGTGCTAATAACTGTCCCAATTGGCATTTTCTTTGGGCCATCAACCACCTCCTAAATAAAGAAATGAGGACTTATTATTAATTATGAATGCTGGGGCTTAGTTTAGGCTTGTCCCACTAGCTATTTTAAATTAATTTAATCTGTTTTTATTTTTCTGTATTTCGTCCCAGAAAGTCTTAACTTTTTTTTTTTTTATTTTTATTCTGTATGCTCTACTTTCCTGCTTTCTCCAGGTCTGGCTGGCTGCTCCCTGTTGTCACCATTTTTTTCTTCCTTGAACCTAAATTCCTCCTCCTACTTACTCTTTCTGCCTGGAAGTTCCATCTACACCTCTTCCTCGCTATTGACCATTCATTTTTTTATTAGATTAATCGGGTGCCTTAGGCAGGCAAGGTAAAACAGAAATACATCTTTACGTAACTAAACAAATGCAGCATATCCGTACATGGTTAAACAAATATTCTGCAGCATAGCCAAATGCAACAGATTTTTGCACAATTAAACAAATGCAACAGTCTTTGAATAGTTAAACAAATAGTTCACTACAAAGAGGAGCTTATAATTCCAGTGGAGAAAAATGGCAATTAATCAGATAAGTTGACTTAGCAACTGAGCATATGATACAATTGGTGACGAAATTAAGTATAGACAAAGAAAGACCATTCTAGTAAAGACTGTTAGGAAGAAAGTTATGTAAACAAAGATTGATTAAAGAAATGCCAGAAAAGAATTCTTCTATATGCCTAGATGAAACTTTAAACTTAATGAGTTGTGCCCATATTATGCAATATTTTGCCAAGAGGGTAGAATTTAAGTGTGTTTTCACCCAAAGTACAAGAATTAGAGAAAGTTTTTAAAGATAATATTGTGTATCAGGAAGATGGTCCAACGGATAAGCAGGTTTTCTGCCAAGCCTAAAGATCTGATTTGGTTCCTAGGACCCCACATGGTGGAAGACAGGACATCACCCTCATATTGCCCTCTGATCTCCACATGTATGCTTTAGCATGTTGCTGGCACAAATACATACAAACATATATGCATATACAAAATAAATAAATGTAACAAAATTTAAAGATGTTACTGATTCAGAAATATAAAGTAAGGCAGACATAAAAGAGAACATCAAAGATTTAAATTGTAAACATCATAATAATTTGAGATGTAACTTTCATGAATTTACCAGTTTATTTTACAAATAATTATTAGTAATTTTGATTACTTCACTGTTACTTACTGTCATATTACTTCCACCAATATATCCACTAAATTTAATATATCTTTACAAAATGTATAGATACAATATGTACACAGAATGTTTAACATATAACTACTATTATATACATTGTTAAATGTTTCACATTATATTAACAAGTAAATATCATTTGACTTAACATTTTAATAATTTTTTTAAGATCTTAGTTTATGAAATCTATAATCAGCATGATATTGAGCCATAAATGTCAATTTTTATAGTTGAAGTAAATTAATTTTATTATTGTTTCTGGGATAGACAAACTTATCGATGCTGCATTTGGTTATTTTACTTGATAGATTTTCTTTGTTTTTAATTATTCTCTTGTATATATTCTATGTTCTCATTACTGAAGTGTTATGGGATATTAGTTTAAGATTTGTTTATGAGTGGAATATTTGTTTAACGATGCAAAAGTATGTTGCATTCTTTTATGTTGCATTTGTTTAACTCTGTAAAGCTGTGTGACTTTGTTTGCCTAAAACACCTGATTGATCTAATAAAGAGCTAAGCTGCCAATAGGTAGGCAGGAGGGAGAAATAGGCAGAGCAAGCAGGCAGCGAGAATAAATACAAGGGGAAATTTAGGTTAAAGGAAAACAAGAAGAGGGAGAAGTGATAATAAAAAAAAAGAGAGAGAAGAGAAGGACGCCAAGGACCAGCCACCTAGTCACACAGCCAGGCACGGAAAAAAAAAAAAAAAAAGATATATAGAAAAGAGAAAGTAAAAAGCCAAGAGACAAAATGTAACTAAAGAGATGGGATAATTTAAGTTAGGCTGACTAGATATAAGTCAAACTATGCCTGGGATTCATAAGTAAGAATAAGTCTCTATGCATTTATTTGGGAGCTGGGTGATGTGGCTCCAAATAGAAAAACAACAACAACAACAACAACAACAACAAAAGAACAAGACAAACAAACAAACAAAAACTTCACTTAAGTTTCTATTATTTTGCCCCAGAGAATCAGTTTCTTTATAAAATGTGTGTGTGTGTGTTTTCACATTTTAATAATCCTTTACTGATAGTTTCAGAGGGATTGTTCCCTCTTCCAAATCTTTGAAAATGAATTCTAGTGCTTTGTTTTCTGCGACTATTGGAGGCCAAATAAACTCCAATGACTTTAACGTGATTGAGAACCAAGCAGCTAAACATTTGGGAAACACTATGTGTTTTATATGGTATAGGATATGATGTATGCAATATCTTTAGCACTCTGCATGAAAAGTTTCAAGCAAGATCTGTCTGGTCTCCTACTATATTGTAACACCTTTATATTTCATATGAGATCATCAAAATCATATGTGCATTTATGTCTTTGTAAAAACTTCCACGTGAGTCGCATATTGAAACCCAACATGATTTTTCCGTTGCTTCCAGCTCTAAGGTCACAAGCAACTCTGACCTCAGCCAGAGAGATAACACTTTATTTCTTAAGTTCCTTTAAGAGTGAGAGTTTCCATTCTCTTCGTAACATGGGCCACATCAGAAAGGATCTGTGAATACAAGTTGTGAGAGAGTGTTTTATTCTGGCCCAAACTCCTGAAGTTCATACAGATTTTATCTCGGCCTTCTTCTGTATTTAGCTTCCCATGGCATACGCGCAGTCACAATACAATACAAAATAGTCTTTTAAAATTTCCCTGCCCACTCCAAATCCGTGCTTGGAAAATAAAAATCATATGACAAAAATCGAAGCTTTACAAAGCCCATCTGTCCCGGTTTCTAACGGAATTTGGAAAGGATCCTGATATAAACTGAACAGTTATAAAGTGGCCTCCCCGAACTAGCCACTGATAACCTGCTTCATCTGTCTTCTGTCTGAGGGCTGGCTAAGCTTCCCTCAGAAATCAGGCAATCTTTTCAGCTCAGAAGTCAACGTGAGAAGAAACAGGGACAGCATAGGTAGGAGATGATTTATAATCCCTTTGACTCCTCTTTCCTTCAGCAGACATGCACGGAAGGCGGCAATCTTTCTTCCCTTCTAACACACAGTGTTCTGCAACATTCTTTTCTTGTAAATCCGTAGGTACCCGACTTAGTGAATTTTATTTACAATAACATATTAAGTAATTTCCAGTGTATGTCATCCGTCACGTCCTTTAGCCACTAGATGACTCTAAACGAACCTTGCATTATTGTTACTTGATTACCCGAATCGACTAAACATTATTATCTTAGTCTCATACTGCAAAACCTAAAGCTAAAATTATTTTAAATAACCTTCTCAAATCACATGTCTAATAATAGATACTGGAGTAGAAGTCTAGATTTCTGATTCCATCTGGTGCCTGTTACTTTGTGTGTGTTTTCTGATACACGGGTAATACAGAAAAAAAATCATTGTTTTAATATTCACAGCAAGAATCTTGCTTTGACATTTGATGTTCAATGTCCTTCTTGGTTACAATTATTCTTAGATAAGTATGCTTAAAGCAGTTCTCAACTACACAAATGCCTCGATTTGTATTAGTGTAAATCAATTAACTTACCTTACTTTTTGTTGAGGGTTTCAAGTTTCAAATGAAGTGCCCATTCATTTTGACGATGGGCCCGCTGTATTACAACAACAAACACAAGCAAAGTGTTTGGCCAGTGCTGACTGGCCAAAGTCTATGCGATTTTGTCAAGTGTCTGTTTAAAAGGACCCAAGGGGACCAGCCCAGATGTTTTTCCACATTAGCAGTTTAGGTGATAAATCAACCGTGATGAGTGACCCTTTTCAAAAATCTAACTGATTTTTTTTTATATACAAACAGCTTTCATTAAGTCTGCGGATGCTGGAGTTTTGATATTCTTTGTACCAGGTGAGCAGGTATCTGATTCTCACAGATGCACAATGAGAAGATGAGCGCACACTGCAGTTTCTCAAAGCACCCAGCGGATGACTCGGAAAGCTTAGTGGTTTCGGTCCTGCATGAAAGTGAATCTGCTCGATAAGTTTTACTGATCAAAGCAGGCCTCTGACTAATGTACAGTTAAAGGGAAAGACTGAGGGCCAGTCAGGCATAGAGCAGAGAAGCTGCCCTGCTTTAGGAGAAGACATGCTTGATGTTTTATAACCCTTTCCTTCTCTTCCCTCCCCCACTCATTCTTTTCTTGATAATGAATACAATTTTTACTTTCAAACATAAACTGTTCCAGTTCTGTAATAACTCAATAGCATTCTATAAGCATATCACTGCTGCATATTCTGTGACTTAGATAAAGTTCCATAAATAATCAGTTTTGCTCTTTATCTTGGTTGTATTAAGAAATATCACCAGGAAGAAACCTGGTGATAGATACATTCGGGTTTGTCTATGGTAGTATTTCTATGAATGGCTATATGACCTGCTCAATAGATTGGTCCTTGATGGATTCATAATTGCCTTAGTGGGAGATGGAAAAGTTAGGACCTTGAAGGAAGTAGGTACCTGGGACCTCACTTTGAACCTGTACCTTGCCTTGAGCTCTTGTGTGCCAACACCACCTCACCCACTCCCCTTCCAGTCAAGTAATTAAGAATATCTTTCCACATGTTTCCATGACCATGAGGTGCTGCCGAAGCCCTCATGGAATAAAACTTTGAAATCATAAGTCAAAATAAATCTTCTCTCCTGGTGTTTATGTTGGATATTTTGTTAGTGTGATAAGACACACAAGTGGCCAGATAGGATTCAGTTAAAAACACCATTGACAATACACAGCAAATGATTGGCACTTCAGCACTAATGGTTGCACACTCAGAGTTTGAACAAAGCCTGGAATACATAGTATTTGTTCAGTGAATCAACTACTTGCAGGATGGGAGTGATTGCTTGTGGTTATGAGCTTTTATTACTCTTGCAGGGAATTCAAATTCAGTTCCCAAGACCCATGTTGGATGATTTACAGCCACCTGTAACTGGCTCCAGAGGATCTGATGCCCTTGTCTGGCCCTGACAGGCATTGACACACAGACTTACCTTAGACACACAGAAACACACACACGCGCGCGCGCACACACACACACACACACACACACACACACACACACACACACACACACTACCTAATTCTGTAATGGCATTTCAGTATGAATCAAAACACTTTTTAAAAAGCAAGCTTGCTGAGCATGGTGATGTATGACTTTTTTCTCAGCAACGAGGAAGCAAAGGCACGCATGATTTCTGTGAGCTTTAGAGCAGCCTTATAGTCTACAAAAGTGAGTTCTAGGACCTCCAGGGACACTCACAGTGACCCTGTCTCAGAAAAAAAAAAAAAACCTCCAAAAAAATCTACCCAATCAAATGAAAAGCTTGAAGTAGAACATTGAAGTGTCTGGTGAAGAGAGGGATTGGAGGAGACAGTTATCAACCGCATAAGGATAGAACTGGTTAGGAAGACAAATGTCCTGTCCCAGTCGGGAAACTCTGGCTGACAACAGTTAATTAATTACGTACTTCAAAAAATTTAGTTGAAAATTGTGAATGCTTCTAAAACAAATGAATGCTAAAATGTTGAGATGGTGAATATTGCAGTTATCTATATCTGATATGACACTTTGTTTGCATGTGGGCAAACACATTGGTATGCAAAGCTTCTTTCATGGGTGACAAAAATTTGCTATCATTTGATAAAAGAATTTGGGGAATTAGGGACATATTAAAAAAAACCATTGGATTGCAGACTTTAAATCAAAAAATTCCATGATGCGTGAATTATACTCAAAAGATCTATGAGAAAACAATACAAGTATCTGGATATCATCCTCATTTTGTTATTTGTTCAGACGAAATGAGACAATATTTACAGTCTATCTGAAACAGGATAAACAATTTGAAAAGAGAATTTCTAAGTACACTATGCACCTTTTTCTGTTTACAAAAGTTCATAAAAAGAGGCAATGTGTTATTATTGTCTTAAGACTTATATTTGACATTTGAATTACAGTTATTTCCCACAGAATGGGATTCCTGTGGTATCATTCTGAGTCTCATGACACGTTTTTGTTGAATTAGGAACCAGAAGCAGCCAAATACTTGTGGCAAAGCTACTGAGAAAGAGTGTTTTTGTGTACAAGAAATCTGACTCTTTCTTAGCCCCAGAGAAAATACTGGTTAGTCTTAACCAATCATAACTCTAGCATCTCACTAATGGAATCACGAAGCAAGGACCAATAACCTCAAAAGAACAGACACAAAGGAGGCTAGTCTTCTTGTCTTTAAACAATGTCTCAGGAAAACAAAACACATGGGAAACATGACTGTAAAGCCAGATGCAAAAGTTATATCTAGAATTTCCAGAACTCTCAGGTCTGGGGAGAAATTAACAATACTTTTAAGCAAGACAGTAATTTCCAATCAATAATGTTCACACAAATCACTTGTAGAAGAAGATAAATTTGCAATAGAATTCAGTTCACTAGATAATAGTCATGCAGCTTGCCCATAATCTATGTTTTTGGCGATAAAAGTTCAGTCTTCTGTATAACCCCAAAGACATTATGCATCCAAAATCTGCTTAAATGTTGAAAACCAGATTTATCCCTATCTCTATGTGTCAATAAATACAGATCGCATAATTGGGGTTCAGTGTGTATGCATGTTTTGTATATGTCTGTGTGTAATCAGATTTCTCTCTACATCTATGTCAATAAATACAGATTGCATAATTGGGGTTCAGTGTGCATGCAATGCTTTGTGTGTGTGTGTGCATGCATGTGTATATGAATAAATAAATATGTATATGCTTGGAGTTTAGAGGTTGATGTTCAGTGTCTTCTTCAAATGCCTTATTTAATTTTTAAAATTTTCACTTTGTGTCTATTGTGTTTTGCCTGCATACATACCTGTATACCATAGTGCTTATGGAGTCTAAAAGGTGTCAAACCTCCAGGAACTTGGTAGAGTTACAGATGGGTGTGAGCTGCCCTGTGGATGCTAGGAATCTAACTTAGGTCCTGGCAGAGTAGCCCATGCTCCTAACTCTTGAGCCATCTCCCAGCCTCTGTTGTAATTTTGAAAATGCCTCTCACTGAAAATGGTACTCAATGATTCAACTAGATTGGCTGGCCAGCATATGCCAGAGAACTTTATGTATCTGCTACCTTAGTATTGGAAATTCAGGCATAAATCAAAACACTCACTTTTTATGTGGGTATTTGTGATCCAAAGTCAGGTCTCTCTGTTTATGCAGCAAGCACCTAATTGAATAAGCCATCACTCTTGCCCAATAAGGTGTTTAAATCACAGAGTTTATCACTGAATCTTACTCTAAGCTCTTTTTTTTAAGAAAACAATCAAAGGGCTCCATTTTGTGAAAATTTGAGAACTATATAAAAAAAGGTAGTTTCTTTCAAATTTTCAGAATTGTGAATGTAGAAAGACCGATTTACTATTATGTGTGTCCATTAGGACATTCAATGAATTAAGAAACAAATGTGTTAACTTGTGAGTGTCTGGAGATCAGCTCAGACATTATAAAGACATTCCATTAAGATCTGAGAACTCTGATGTTTCCCACTCTATGCACATTGTACAACTGTGGGTCTCTGTGCTAAATAGCATTCATTGCAATAAACTTCTCTGGAAAAATGCACTGATCTATGGGTATAGTGATGGCATCCAAAGTCACTTCACTGTTCTGTAAAAATGAATTTTAAGTCCAATCTTTCCCATTCAGACCTTTCATTTTGATGCATTAACAGCATTGTCTTTATGAGGTGATGCAAATTTTATGAGGGTACCAGATATGAGGAGGGACAGAGAAGAAAATGGTACCAGTGCCAAACCTGAGAGAATCTGACTATCCTGCTGTTTACTAGGAGTTTGGGTTCCATGGAAAACACAATCTTCAGGTGTTTACTTGTAATTTAGAGGAAAAAGAATGTTCTCTGCATACATTGTGGCTATTGCTGTCAGTCCAATATCATTTATTTACTACATAAAATACAACTTGAATAATTAAAATAACTGTTACAAAAATATAATTGCATCATACTATTTTCCATATTTCCCCAACTGAAGTAAAAGTTATGTTAAAAACCCAAAAGTCCATTCTTTTCTGAGAATGAACACCTCTCTAGATGAGCAGCCAATGCAGACACTAAGCCAACCAATGGGGGAGGAGAAAAGCTTAGCAACCCAGGAACATGATTTTGGCCATCCTTTCAGGAATGTTTGCTCCTACATTCAGGGTGGAGCTGCCTTTAGCTGAACAAGATGCTTAAAGTGAAAATTTCTTTTGCAAGCCACCTATCTATAAATGGTTATTCCCCAATGGGATTATTTTTTAAATTCTTTAATGAATTTTTTGTAAAACCCAATGTTTTGATCTAAGGGATATGGAAGTGCAATAATTGTTTAGACTGCAGTATTTTTTAGATGCATCACTATTAAGGGTACATTTGCATTTTTCTTGTCTTTATAGAATTAATTTTGGTTCAATGCTCTAATACGAAAACCAGCAACTTATTTTATGCAGTCCATCCAGTGAGGTAGATAAGCTTACTACAGATCTTCCCCTCTCCCTCCATTCCTCCAAGTCTATTCAGTCAGTCTATTCCAGATCTGGAGTAGACCACATGATGTGGACTCACTGTCCCCTCTGCCACCAACTCCAACAAATGGCTGTAGACCTTCTCCTGCAACCATCTTTGCCTGAAATCCTTACTTTATCATAGCACCTAATTCCAGCAGATAATCCCAGGAAACTAAGGGAAAAGGCAAGATAAGTGCACCAATACCTCCTATCCTCCAAATTCACCCCTCCGCTCAGCTCTCATCTCTATCTCTAATCCCACTGCTATCTCTCATTCCTTGCTGACCTCCATCTCCAATGGATCACATAGACTTTCTCTGGCAGCTTTTCTTCACCTTACTCTTCTCACTAAACTAGCCTCTACATAAGCGGACATTCCATGGGAAACCCACAAGCCAGTCCCTCTTATGAACTCCAGGAAACTGAACACCTCATCACTGAATGAAAAAATATTAGAGACAGAAATAAAGTAATTTAAGACTTTTTACAGTGAGTCAAAATACATACACAACATATTCAAACTTACAGGACACAATGAAGTGTGTTCTAAGAAGAAAGTGCATAGGATTAGGTGAGTATATTAAAAAAAAATAGAGAGACTTCTCATACAATATCATGCTAGTATCTTAACTGCACACCTGAAATCTATAGAACTGAAAGAAAAAAATTACATCCAAAAGGAATAGATTGCAAGACATAATCAAACCCAGGCCTGAAATCAGTAAGATAGAAACAAACAGGCCAATTTCTGTAGCCAAGCAAGGCTTCCGGAGATGGACTGAGGTTGCATTCAGTCCATTTGTTGACTGAAGGGCTTCCATGTAAATGCCCAAATAACCCAGGCTAATGCTGAAAACTGACAGCCGGACCCTATTACTGATGATAAATCCACACAGCTCATTGAACATAGAGTGACTGAGCTTGTGCCTGCAGCGAGCCTTCAACCCTACACTCTAGGCTCTTTGGTACGGGAAATTACTCTGCAGGCTATTAACTTGGTGACTTTGGGGAACTCCTAACAGTATGGATGGGAATGTCTCTGACGCTTCTGCCTCCTCTTACGACTATTCTCTTGCTATTGGGTTGCCTTGTCGAGCCTTGATACAAGAGATTTTGCCTTTCCTTATTATATCTTGTTTTGCCATTTGTGGTTGTTTTCTCTTGGAGACCTGCTCCTTTCTGAAGGGAAGTGGAAAGGGAGCAGAACTCGGGGAGGAGGAGGTATGCGAAAGCAGGGAGGAATGGAGAGTTGTAAGGCTCAGAAATTGTAGCCAGGTTGTCTTGTATGAGAGAAGAATCAATTTTGATAATTTAAAAAAAAAACACACACAAAACAAAAAACAAAAATTTTTGTACTCAACTGAATTTGAAAATCTAAAATAGATAATTTTCTCAATATTTCCCATTTATAAAATCAAGAGAAGAAATTTAAAGAGATCTGTAGATCCTAATGAAATAGAAGCTGTTATTGAGAGCCTCCTAGCCAAAAAGAAAGAAAAGAAAAAGAAAAGAAAGAAAGAAAGGAAAAAAGAAAGAAAGAAAGAAAGAAAGAAAGGAGAAAGAAAGAAAGAAAGAAGTCAAGGGCACATTGTTTTAGTCCAGAATTATACTAGACTTTCAAAGAAGTGTTAATACCAATACTCCTCAAATTATTCCACAAAACAGAAGCAAGAGAACTGTTGCTCAGTTTGATCTTCGATATCACCAGTAACCTGATCCTATGAAAATAAATATACAACGTACCTCAACTTATGGGACACAATGAAAGGAATTGTTTAAGAGCCAAGCCATTAGTGTTCAAAAAATGGGGGGGTGTGGTGGAGGAATCTCATAAGATCAACTAATAGGACACCTGAGAAGTCTGGAAAAAAGAGAAGTAATCACACCCAAGAAAAGTAGAAAAAGAGAAATAGTCAAGATAAAGGCTGAAATCAATAAAATATAAACAAAGAGAACAATGTAAAGAATCAACAAAACAAAGTGTTGGTTCTTTGACAATCAACAAAATGGACAAACCTTATGCAAACTAGCTAAAACACACAGAGAGAATATGTAAAATAACAAAATGAGAAACAAAAAGGGGGCATAACAACAGACACTGAGAAAATCTAGAGAATCATAAGGACATACTTTAAAAACCTATATACCATCAAATTGAAAAGACCTTTGGTGAATTTCCAAAACTCTTCATGATAAATTTCCTAGAGAAATTAGGGATACAAAGAATGTACCTAAACATAATAAAGGCAGTTTCCAGCAAGGCTATTGCCAACATAAGAACAAATGGATAGAAAATCAAAGCCATTTCATAAAATTAAGAATAAGACATGATTGTACACTCTTTTCATATCTGTTCATATTTGAACTCTTATCTAAAGCAGTAAGACAACTGAGAGAAATCGGGGTATATAAATTAGAAAGGAAGAAGTTAAGGTTGACCAAGAACCAGATACTAGAGTACCTAGTAGTTCTGAGAACTAGAGTAAAACCAAACACTACTGGTCTAAAAGAAAAGTCTACATCATATAGCAAACCATTAATGGAATCAAATACTTGACTGAATATTAAAATTGTTGGTAATAGGTGAGAACAGGTGGTTTTAATTTAAACCTCTTCAATTACACAGCTGAGATTCATTCAAATTCAGCCAGCAAAGTTCCTGCTAAGCTATGTCTGTTGACTCAAGTTACATAATACCATGTGGAGATATCATTGCTCTTATAGGCTTTTTAAAAATTTGGCCTATTTGTTTATGTGTGAGTTTTATCTGTGTGTATGTATGTGAACCATGTGCATGACTGGTATGTACAAGAGTTCAGAAGAGAGTGTTGGATCCCTGGTTCTTGAGTTATGACTGTCTCTGAACTATCTCTGCCAAAGTTACAAGTTCTTTTACCTGTTTAGCCATCTCTCTAGTTTCTTCCACTGATGTAGTGGGTCTTCTATCTACCTGTTATTTCATTGGTTAATTAATAAAGAAACTGCTTCGCCTGATAGGTCAAAACATAGGTGGGTGGAGGAGACAGAACAGAATGCTGGGAAGAAGGGAAGTTAGGTCAGATGCCATGCCTCTCCTCTCTGGTCAGACGCAATGGAGCCAGCCGCCACATTAGACATGCTGAATCTTTCCTGGTAAGTCACCACCTCGTGGTATTACACAGATTATTAGAAATGGGTTAAGCAAGTTATGAGAAGCCAATAAGAGACTGGAACTAATGGGCCAGGCAGTGTTTAAATGAATATAGTTTATGTGTTGTTATTTTGGGTGTAAAGCTAGGCATGCCCACAGCTCCCTCTACATTTCACAGAACCTTTCTGAAGGAGATAGGATTGTCTGTGGGAAAAATGGAAGTAAGATTGGTGCAGTTGGACTTTCAGGGTCCCACCTGTGTTATATCCTCTGCCTATTGTTGTCATTGTCAGCAAATCATTGATAAGAAGTGATGTAAGTGAGGAAAGATTTATTTTAGCTTATGATTTGAGAGAATACAATCCAACATTTCGGAGACATGGTGATAAATGGCACATGGCTTCATTTTCCTGGGACTCCTACTGCTTCATTTCTCAGGAGAATATGTTTCATAGACCAAATAAATAGCTCTTAAATTATCTGGCTAGCTAAGACCAAGGCAATGCTTCCCATTGGGAACCACAAACCCTAATGCATGAGCTTCTGAGAGACGTTTTACGTTCAAACTGTAACACCAATTAACACAAAAATTATATATATCCCATTACCTTTTTATAAATGCATACATACTTAAAACTCTTGGTTTCATTTCCCTGGAATGTTTATTATCATATTAAGATATTTTTAAAAATATGTTAAATGATCAAGACATGGCATTATAACAGTAGACACTTAGAAAATAGAGGAATAACTAATACATGCCTGTGTCTTGTTTCAGAATCTCCAGATGACATTTTATTTACAGTTAGTCTTTGCTTCCTTCATACCATAAAATATCAAGTGAATAAATCAATTTATGTTTAAGCTTTAAAAAATGCCACAAACCATTGTTACACTCCATATTTCTACAGCTATTACAGAAGAGAAGTAAAATTATAAGCTATTTATTTCTTTTTATAAAGAAAATCAATAAAAGCAATTTTACTTGAGCTGTGATTTTCAAAATTATAAATGACTTCTTCAGATTCCCTGTTCAACCAATTCCATGATGACTATAATGTGATCATCAGAAAAGCTTTATCCTAACAAGCTGTTAAAGAAAATACATTTACGCATCACAGGGAGTTTTTATACATTAGCTTTTTTTATAATTAGAGAAGCATGCTTAACAGCAATGACAGACCTGCATGATAGTGCACTTTCTAGAATAGCACATTTTACCTCTGGATGCTCTAATAATGTATCTTCAGGGTTGGCTTGGAGAGACTATCTATAATGACAACTCATATCCTTCATTGAGACCTTGCTAGGAACCAGATGCTGCACTGGACTCATTGTGTGAATCATGCATTTTACAATGCAACAAACTCTGAAATGCGGCTGTTCTTTTGTTGTCTAAAGGTCTTGAAACTGAAACTATAAGCGTTTGCATAACTGGCTCAGAAGTACATTGTTAACAAGTATTTGTAATCAGACTTGAAGGCAAAAATTTGGATTCCAAAATGTAGTGTCTCCTGTTGGTTGGTTGTATCAATATTCTTTTCATTGTTGTTATCATCCCCTTCTCCTCCTCATAATCATGTATATGTATCCTGTGCGTGCGTGCGTGCGTGCGCGCGTGTGTGTGTGTGTGTGTGTGTGTGTGTGTGTGTGTGTGTGTGATTCTGAAAGTGTGCAATGAGCCAATTTTCCCTCCACTGTTGGTTTTAAGGATTGAATTCAGGTTATTAATCTTTCAGAGTAAGGGCTTTTGTACACTCAGTCATCTTGTTTGTTTTTTTTTTATTTGTTTGTTTTTCAAGACAGGGTTTCTCCATAGCTTTGGAGCCTGATATGGATCTTGCTCTGTAGACCAGGCTGGTCTCAAACTCACAAAGATCCTCTGCCTCTGCCTTCTGAGTGCTGGGATTAAAGGAGTGCACCACCTCCGTCTGGCAACTCATAGTCATCTTACTTGTGCTATTTTTTATCAGATGAAATTACTTCTTTCTCAGCTTGCAGGGCAGTGAAACAGCTTTATGTTCACGCTTAAATTTCATTTCTATTATGCTTTCTGAGCCTGTGCTCTCTGTATCAATGCCAATTACCCTAAGTCCAAGTGTCATAGAACCAGGGACATCCCCTATGTCCTGGAGCATCAGAAATTATTAGGTTAGCCAGCCACAGAAAAGCTCAGCACATAGAAAATTTTATCTCTCTGGCCACACATCAGCTGCTTCTTCAATTCCAGCCCGGTGTTTTTCCTTCCAAGGGAGCAATTCTCCTTCCCTTGAGTGGCAGGAGGAGCTGTAAGCCACCGAATTCTGTCTTTCATCTCTCTACCCATCCTCTTTGTGTTGTGTCTTATTGGCACAGCAGCCTTAAATCTTACCAAACACAGGGCACACTCCTTCCACCTCTGTTCTCCCTCCCAACTTGAGAATGCATCATGAAAGTATTTAAGAAGGTTATTTATCTCCTAAGATCACTTACTGCCACAAGCACTAGACCAGGACCATAAATTTTAAGTCAGTTAATCCCCTTTTCCATATATACTAGGCTAGCCTTGGTTCTTATTAGCTAGAATTTGTTGCAAGCATTTCACTAAGATCATTTCTCCAATGTAGGAGTATAGATCATGTTTAAGATAGCATTAAATTTCATAAGACAAAACAGGAGTTATGAAATTAATAAAATAAGCAGGCCTTAAATAACGTAACAGCTTCTGTTAGGTGTATGAATAATAAATTGTTAAGCCAACTTATCAGAAAGGAAAAGGAATTATTATTATGCATGAGTTACCAACAAGAAAACATGAGGTAACTAATAAGAAATATGAAAACAGAAAAATAACTTCAAGTAAGTTCCTTGAAGTTCAGCAAAGTTTAATGTATTAGTGACAATTCCCTAATTGGAAGTATGGAAATGAAGTACCTTGGCAAGGTAGCCAGCGGCGAACTTCTTTAGCAGAATGATAGCAGATTAGAAGACCCTGTGGATAGACATAATTATAAGATTTTTTTTTAGTTACTTTAGCTCATGAAGTATCTGTGCCAATTACTTCACTATGACGTTCTCATATCCAGGTGGTTGTGAGCAGATGTTAATGAGCAGTGTGTCTATCGTCTGATAAAGCCCTGTAAGACCTATCTGCAGGTTGGTGTTATGTTATATGTTATATTTTGCTGATCTTAGTAAGATATTTTAAATTATGACTTTCAGGTCTCTTTCATATGCACTGACATTAATATAAAGACCAGCAAAGAAATAATTGATTTTTATTAATCATAGTAATTACCCCTCCTTTAGCAGCTTATGTATTAGTTCTTTGTATATAGTTCATTTTATTATATTTACCTTTCACATATGCCCCCAAATCCTCAAATATGCAAATCCTCCTGCCCACCCACTTAATGTCCTCTTTATTTAATTTTTAAAGATGCTATGTCTTGGTCCTCTGGGTCTTATTATTAGGTATCAGAACACAGAATTTATTCAACTTTACATGCATAAGGTGCAGACTTTGCCCAGTTCCTAGAAGATTCTTCTGCTTATAAAATAAGAGTAGACATATATCTCGGTCAGTTGGTTTCTTGAAACCTTTAGGAATCTGAATCAAGAGGCCTGCCTAAGTTTAAGCTATATGAGCACCCCCAAATCTTTCCAGAACGACCAATGAGCTCTCTATCTTTCTGAGTGCTTCACTCTTGAGCTTACGGCTTGGCAAAACGCTGTGCAGTTCTGTCTTGTGGGTCTGGACTTATTCTGACTAGAAGCTGATTTGTTCACTCTTGGGTACAGGGAAGCAAGCTGGAAAAGAAAGACGATGAAAACAGACTGTTTTCCTTGTCTGATGTCTGCTAGTTTTGTTTATCAGTCTGGGAGCAGGATGCCTGTAAATACGTGTGCAGATAAGCTACCAAGAGCGAAATCCCCATTTAACCTTGGCACAGAGTGAGTTGCTCCCCAAATGCCTTTTACAATGTGCTGACTGTAATACTTTGAAAAGAAACCACTGGTAATAACAAGAAATTAGGCTCTGGTTAGAAACATATTACTGCTTTGCCAAATCTTTCGGTGGAATTTGACTGCTTCATATTTTAGGCTTTAGAAAACTCGATCTTCTGCACTTTGGCCAAATTTGATTTAGGCTTCAAACTATCTCAGAGGAAAATTTTATCTGATAATTCATTTTATGTGATTTGTTTCACATGGAGATATATTTGCAATATGCTTGGAAAATATATATCCTTATAATAAAAAATGTTTTAAAAACACACCTAGTTTTACTAATAACTGATGGTTCCTGGGAGGGGGGAATGCTAGCTGTCTTGGGGGTGTGTGGTAGCAGAATTAGATAGATAGCAAGGTTGATATTTTCAGTCACTGGATCTAAAGTACATGTGGGATCAGAAAGTGGAATAGAAACTACAAAGAAAAACAGAGCAACAACAACAACAAAAAAAACTCCGCAATCCCCACCGAAACATCTGGAAACGTCTAGAACCTCATTCTGAATTAATACTTCATTCTCTAATACTGATTGTGGTTTCCGGGTATGTTCACCAAGCCACACATGCGACTTCTATATTTGACATTTTAAAAAATATTCTATTGGCTCATTATTTCTCTTTCATTTTGTATGGAACGCTAAAAATATGAAAACAGACATCTAGGATAGCTCCCTCGAATGCAATGAGACAAGATATAGTCTGGAACAAATATATATTTCTCTACCAATTTATAATCTACTGCGCTGATTCAGTGAGCATATTTTGACAGATATTGTATGAAGTGTTCGCTTGAGAGAAGCAGGTGAAGGTAATTCATGGTCCTTTCATGGGAGGGGCTGCCGCAATTCTAAAAACAATTTACAATTGACATTTCCACATGCTGCCTTCTCACACAATTTCCCTCCCAAATTCCAACAAAGATTATTATTTGTGATAACCCAGAACGCTGACCTCTGTAAGTGTAACTTCTTGGTCAATCATGCAGTTCATCTTAGTTCATGTCTTCTGTATTCTTTGTCAGTCACTCCTTGACAATTTAGCTAACAACCAAATAAATTGTCTAAACTGAATTGCCGTGTGTGCTTTAAGCTAACTGTCATTCTAGGAGCTGTTAGTGAGCAAGAACAAGTTTAATTTTTGTAGCAAATGCTTTCATTTTAGTTAAATTAAATACTCTTGCTTTAATGTTAGTATTTATTCATAGTTCATTGTCACCACTGGGATTCTTTATTGTAAACACTCTCTGTATTTAAGGAATAAAAACTATTCCAAT
>NC_022024.1:21403924-21421048 GCF_000317375.1 Microtus ochrogaster
TAAATTAACTTGCGGTGCAGTCTACTCCTTTCATGCTCCCAATAAAACATTTAAACTCAACAGAAATAGAAGTAATTTTAAACGTCAGTCCTCCCCAAAATGTTTCCTATTCTTTAATATTTACTTTTAATACTAGTGTATGTACCATTTGTTTCTTTTTTTTCTTTTCAGTTATGTTAAGAAAATGCCAGAGATCACTGACATGAGAATAGACTGAACTTGGCTCATAGTTGTAAGGTTCCAGCCTACAGACCATTGACTCTGTTGTTATGGGCCTCTGGAGACACACAATATCATTTTACGAGGATGTGGAATGGCAATTTGCCTGAAAACAGGTGAAAGGCGTAGGGAAAGCATCACAATCACTTTTCAGGGTAACACAGGAAACCTGTTGTTGGTGAGTCTTCTTTTTTAACTTGCAGTCTGGTCTGCGCCTAGATTAATCATTCAGTTGTTCATCAATAAGTCAGCCCTATGATCTACTCTTGTCATTTCCATGTTCTTTTACCTCATTAACATTAATAAGGAGATGGATAAGAAAATAGATGCCGTGGATGGCATTTGATTTCTTGGCTTCAGTATAGAGATAATGCAATAATAAGCCTTTATGGATCTCAGATTTTATTTACAATGAGAGTACTCAACAAGTACAAGAAACAAACCCAAGTTCCGTTCCTTGTGCTCAGTTAAACCCTATCATGCATAACACTTTCACCAATGGGGGCGCCCTCTAATTTCTAAAACAATGTCTGTTAGGTTTGAACTCCCTACCCCACTTTGCCTATGGAATTTTCCGGGCCTAATCTGCACACTTTCTGTCTAAATAGGCCCCCTTCGGTTAATCTTGAACCATTGCAGGAGGCCAATTAGAAGCCACTTGCTAATGTTTGCTTAGCGAATTAAGAATCTGTGATAAACTATCTCAGGATAATCCCACTAGGCAACTTGAGAACTTCAGTGACTGTTAAGAGCAGCCCCCAGTGACAAATATTTGACACCCATTTCTTCTCTAGAGTAGTCATGATATGAAAACACAGCAAGACCTCTCATTAGGTAAGAAATAGGCTAACACCTCCAATACACATTGTATTCTGGTTAGCTGCCATCTAATTAACTGTTAATCTTTTAAAAAAACAAAAAAAAAATTGATGACACTTTTGCTCCTATGCTTACTTGTTTTGAAAGCATGAGACTTAAGGATGCTTCCTTCAAATTTGTACTTTGATTATACCCTAATTACACCAAAGAAGTTACTAATTTTTTTGGCATAAGCAACTGTTTTAAATGACTCGGAAAAATTTTCCAGTTATTGAGCATAATAATTTGCTATTAAACATTATATTAATGTGATAATAAAATGATAATCTAATCAGAACAACAGAGTAGAACATTAAATAATAGATTTTATTGAACTTGAAAATTATTTGATACCCTCTAGAATCAGCTTTACATATGTATTTCTTTCATAGTGAAATTTCTGAAATAAAAAAGTCAATTTTTCATGGATTACTTGCCGGAGGCATTTACTTCTAAATGAATAAGGATTTCTCCATAAAGTCCTCAATTATCACTACTAATTTTAGTTTAATCAAATTACCCATTCTGTATATTACTCAAATGGAAGACAGTCACAATATTTATTGAAATAATTTTAACTCTTTGCTGTTCAGTTTTCATTTTAGAACTTTTTCTTCTTTTTCGTGTATTGATTGTTAAATTGTGTGTTTCTTCTGGTACCTATGTGTGTGTTTTACGAGTGTGTGTCTATATGCAACCCTGTATGCATTTGTATGTTTAATGTTTCTTGAGTTAAAAGAAAACAGGTAAATGAATTCACAAGTGTATGTTAAATTTATTTCCTTTTGTTATGTACATATAAAATGTAGGAAGTCATGTACACTGTTCCATTCATGTATGTACAGATAATGGATTTATTTTCATATTGATTGTGTTGATTTGTTGATTTTGTTGTTTGTTTTTGAAATAGAGTTTCTCTGAGTAGCAATCTTGGCTGTCCTTGGTATTTGCTTTGTAGAGCAGGCTGACTCAACATCACAGAGATCTTGCTGCCTTAGGAATTAAAGGTGTTTTTTATCACCAACCGCCTACCTGCTTTCTCCCCTCGCCCCGGCACAGAAGCTGTTTTGTTCATTTGTTTCTAGCTCTGTAATAATATCCCATTGAGTAAATGCATTGTGGTTTATCTTATCATTCCTCTAAATTCAGATATAGGGATTATATTGGTACTATTTAATGATGGATATTATAATGAATAAGTATATATGTATGTTGTTTCAAAGATATGCTAGCATGCATATGGGATCAAGTATTCATAGGTGAACGAGTAAATCTACTTTAACTTTGTTTGTCAGCTTACTTTCTGCAGTTAATCCGATTCTGTATCCAGCGTCCTCCTTCACTAGAGCCTTGAAAACCTAATGTGTTTCACATATTGAATTTTGTTAATGATAATTTAAAAAGTAATTTTTGAGTTTATAATTTTTCAAACTCTGGTCAGGAGTAAATAATTGTATGTATTTAAAAGTCATCTGATATAATTTTCTGGAATATATGAGTAATATACTTCGCTGGCTTCTTTCAACCTTGCCTTTAATAACAGCATGAAACTTCTGTATGTGAGATAAAATCTCTTTGCCATTTTGTTACTGATTTTCAATCTGATAACATTTGACAGACCTAAGTTATTTACATTTTTATGCAAAAGTATTAAGCCCAGTTCTTTTGTAATTTTGAATTTTTGTTCTGGGAGATTCTATGCCTAAATGACTACAAGAAGTTTCCTTCTCCTCTTTTGTTGGACTGCCTTAGCCACACGACCTTTGAGTGTGACTGAATAACCAGTTCTGCCATGAATCCATGACACGGATGATATCACCAATGAAAATTTGTTGCTTTTTGTTCACCACTCTAGAGTCTCGAAGTCACAGATTGAGGAATGGTGGAATGGCTTTCTTTGGAGGCCTATCATCTTGGTGGATGATTCCTGTCTCTCTATGTAATCTACATTGTATTCTGTCTCTCTATGTAATTCATTCCTGTCTCTCTATGTAATCTACATTGTCCTTCTGCTATGTGCACACTGTATCCCATTCTTCTTTCCTTATGAAAGGCTAACACTGGATTAACTTGGAACCTAATGGTATGATGAAATTTATTTACCAGCACAAAGAAGCTGTATTTCAATGTACTATAATCTGGGATCTAGTACATGAATTCGAAGATGGGTATAGTTTGTTTTATACCAGAGAATGATCATTTTATTGCCAGAAATACAACCCATTTACTAGCTTTAAATGTGAATGAAGCTTCCGCCAGTGGATTAAAGCGGGGTGACACTATATGGCAATGAAGAGCAGGTCCTAAAATTGTATTAGTTTCCACTTGGTCCATTAAAAAAAATTTTGTAAGTGCTATCTCTAAAAAATATGTAGCCATTATATCACAGGAGAAAACCAAACTGCCATCTAAATAAAGCTACTACCTGGAGCTACAAATCAGCATCAGTGTCAATGGGAGCAAAAAAGCTCGATCCCTGAGCTCAAGTATCATGTGATGTTCCCAGAGGCATACAGCCTGTCCCTCTGTGCCCTCTGAAATCATGGCCACAGACCTTACAGGTACAGCAAAGATTTTAAACATCTGTGCCTTCTATAGCTGCTACACGATCATAGTCAATCAGAAAGAGTTGTACAGTATTCCGGTTACATGAATACATATATGTACCATTTCTTACAGTGCAGTCTCAAACGTTTTTAACATTTGAAGATTGAAAATCATGTGGAATTTATCCTGAACCATACAGTGTAGTGTGAATCAAATTTATCCATTTTTTTTCTAGAACAACAGTCAACTCTCCTGATAGAAAATGAATGATTCTCATCACAGAATGTATGAAAACAGTTGAAATAAATACTCAGATCATATAGAATTAGTTAAAACACTGCATAGATTTGCATGTATGATTTTGGAGCGCATTGGACTCATTATCAGAGATGAAAAACAGAGATCTCTTTAGGCCTGTACTACAGGAAACTCTTTGGTACCTGTTTCTGAGCTAAGTAAATGAACAAGTACAGGTGCTGAGTACCATTGCAAAGACAACGATTCTACCTGCACAAGAAAATTTAACAGTTTCTTTATCAGAACTTACTTATTTATTGCTTGCTACACTTTTGATTGAGAACCAGTGCAAAATACTAGTACAAGTATTGACATTTAAGAGGCAAGATTTGCCTATCTATGAGACAATTCTTCAACTATGTCTCCTCCATATATCTCTATATATGTATAGGGAAAATAAAAGAATAGAAACAGGGTGGACTTCATATTTATTGCATCCACATATGAAACTATCAAAAAGTAAAATATCTTCCAATGTACATGTGGGAAATTTACTTATTAATAAAATTCAACCAAGCAGCTAGAGAGGCAGAAAAAACATTTAGCATAATTTTTATGCAAATGCAACCTTATTTCAGTAATTTAAAAAAATCTTTTATTTATTTGTTTGTTTTTAAGTCAAGGTTTCTCTGTGTATACCTGGATGTCTGGAAACTTGTACTGTAAATGATGCTGGCCTCTGACTCAGAGATCCCCCTGCCTCTGCCTACTGAGTGATGGTATTAATTGCCTGGATTCATTTCAGTAACGTTTAAAGAAACAATTATAGCACTTCAAAATTGTTAAACGCAAAATTTCTCAAATTACAAAGCACTGTCAAATTCTTTGTCCTGTGTTGAAAGTTGAAAATTGAAATGTTCACAAATGTTTGTACATTTTGTATGCGTTGTGTCTTTTGACTTGGAATTAAAAGTTTGGTGAAATAAACTTCCTCTTTAAAAATTTATGATTTTCCATTTTGTCTTTTTGGAAAAAGAAATAGCGATGTGCAAGTTTCTCTTTAAGAGTACTGTATTTGTGTTTCAGAGTCAAACCACACTAAAGTCATCTGGGGAGTTTCTATGCCTCACCCTTTGAGGAAAAGATGATCCATGATCTCATTGTTTTGGCACTTGAAGTGAGTGCCACTTTGACTGTGTCATTTTGGTCTATCTTTTAAAAATTTCCTCTGTATCCATCTATCTTTTTATCTAAGGGTGCTTTAAGTTTTTAACAAGACATCTTTCTTTTTCATTCATCAAAATTATTAATATGATGGCAAATCACATAACATAACTTAGTGCTTACCTATGAATTCAATTAAAAGTAATGATCCACAAAACTCAGATGCTTTTAGCTTCCAAGTCTAATAAGAAACAGTTGAAAATACTTACTCTAATAAGTATAATAGAGTAAGTTAAAATGACAGTACATTGCTGCAAATCTCTCCTGTTATTTTCTCCTCTTCATGCCTATTCTAGTCCTCAGTACTCAAGAGATTATGGTCAGCAATAAGGATACTGGCTCCTCCATTGTGGAGATCCAGACTCTTAGGAATGGCCGATACAAAAAGTAGTTTAGAGATACGTAGAAGAGTGAAAAATCATGATATAAAAATGTCTTCAGCTATAAATGATAGATGTCGGTGGGGAGAGGAAGGTCTGTGTCTTGTTGGCTTGTCATGATGACAATGTGGAGATAGATTCAAGATGAGATAAATAAGGTTCCACAGTGTATAGAGCTCTATCATATGATGCAAGAGACACATATTAAGATTCCCTTGCAATGTTTTCTTACTAAATGAAGACTCCCCCACTACTGTTGTAATATGAGTGGCGGGGTTGCGTCCCCAGCACCCCGGCCGCCTGGCTAGCTTATGCCCCAAAATAATTACACGGAAACTGTATTCTTTTAAACACTGCTTGGCCCATTAGTTCCAGTCTCTTATTGGCAAGCTCTTACATATTGACCTAACCCATTTCTAATAATCTATGTAGCCCACGAGGTGGCTTACCAGGGAAGATCTTAACCTGTGTCTGTCTGGAATGGAAGAATCATGGCGACTCCTCAATCTGCTTCTTTCTCCCAGCATTCTGTTCAGTCTACTCTGCCTACCTAAATTTCTGTCCTCTTAAAGGGCCAAGGCAGTCTATTTAACCAATGAAATCAACACAAAACAGCAGACTCCCACATCACACTACCTTCCTAATTTAGTGTTTTTAAGAGTGCCCTTGTTTTTGTTTTTCAACAATGTGAGGTTTCACTGTAAATTCTGGTACTCATTAATAAGTAGTACATACCGACTCATTTCTACTCTGGTTTCCTGTCTTCCCTCAGGGACATTTAACATAGCTGCTAGGAATACCTCTATCTAGCCAAGCTAACTATTCCTACCTAGTCTTTATGGTCCTAATTGAGAATCTTTACTTAGTATTTTTATCCATGTCAATATGACTAACTTTTGTAAGAGCTAATCTCACCCAAGAAAGACATATTAAAATACATTAATGGGATCATCATGCCATTTATAAATTTCTATTTTAAACCACTTGCCAGATTCATGGGCTACCTGTCACAAAAAACAAAACAAAAAAAAAAAACAAAACAAAAAACTTGCTAACAGAAGTGGAATTGGCTAAGAGAAAGAAGTTGCAATAAACAAAACTGAAAGGAGTTGGAGATCTGAGGAGAGCTTTGACATCAGACATGGAGATGCAGAATTTGGAGTTTGTCCAGCTGGTTTTCCATCTTGCTTTCATCCAATATTTCTTCACTATACTCCCTTGCCTACCTTTTGGGACTGTATATACTGTGGCATTGACCTATTTCCTTTATTTATATTTTACAATGAGACTTGTGGCCTACTGGCAAGGTTCCAACATGTCTTTCTCAGGTGGCAGCTCCATGACTTCCTGACTCCACCTCCTTTCTCCCAACATTCACCTTTACCTTTAGTTTTCCCCACTTAGCTAAGCTCTGCCCTAATACAGGTCCAAAGCAGTTTATTTATTAATTAATGATAATCACAGTATACAGAGGGGAATCACACATCAGGCTTGAGTGATCCTTTTGACAGGGGTTGCATATAAGATATACAGCATATCAAATATTTGCATTACGATTCTTAAATGGCAGAAAAACTTGAGATATGAAATAAGAGTAAAATAATTTTATGATTGAAAGGTCACCACAACATGAGGAACTGGATTAAAGGGCAGCAAAATTAGGAAGAACCAGTGATCTATAACATTTATATTATATGCATGGATACATGTAGGATTTTATTCATAGTTCCTGGATCATGATTCTTTTTAAACTCAGTCCATAATAACTTCAGTTTCTTTTCTTTAAGGCAGGTAACAGGGACTCTATCATTCCCCCACTCTTACTTTACTGTGACTAAATTCTGAATCCCCCCATCTTACAGCATATCAGTACATATCAGTAAACACTACCCATTACAGAGAATCCATGATGCAAGACCTTGATGAATTTTCTAGCTCAGGTACTAGCAGCAGCGCTTATGAAAATAACTCCCCTTCAAATCCTACATTAGATACAAGTCACATTATGAGGACTATGAGAAATGAATAGGATTCCCATTTGACATCACGGTAGAAATTCCTTCTTTACTGCCATGTGTGATGGTGTATGTATTGCAGGGGAGTTTCTCGCATTTTTCATTGTCAGGTAAATCTCCATTTTTGATTGCTTTGATGAGCGGACAGGAAACATGGACAGTTAATTTTTCCAGCAGAAATATCTTCCTAAGTGAACATAGTTTTATCTTTTTCTTATCTTGTCTTTTCTTCCCATAGAGTCTCTCTCTCTCTCTCTCTCTCTCTCTCTCTCTCTCTGTCTGTCTCTGTCTCTTCTCAGTCTCTCTCCCTCCCTCCCCCCCTCTCCAAGCTAGCCTTGAACTCCATAGACTCCCGCTTCAGTAGCCTGAATGCAGAGATTGCAGATGTCAGCCATCATGTCTGACTTGGTTGTAGATATCCCGAAGAAAGTAATTATGTCTTCTTTGTCTTCCTAAACCAGAGAGCAACTTCCAAAGCACAGAGCCATGCACTCAGATGTTTCACATAATGTTTTTTAAATAATGGAATTCTCATGTCTCTGTGTTCCCTGCACTGCTAAGTGGGGCTGAAGGCATTGTTGCCACTCAATAAATAGTTGTTGATTGATTGATATGTTAGTGGGACATAAAAACTAAAAGTAGTTGAAAATCAGGCTAATATTTTATTGAAGTGCAATAAAACTATCTTCAGTTTTCAAGCATTTTAATGCTTTCAACTGCTGTTTCATCTTCCTATCACAGCTCAGTTTTTATGCAATGTCATGAGGCTGTTGTCTACTCAAATTTATACGATCCTTAAAAATGCACAAGCCCCATAGCAATGCCAGGATCTAGGAAATCTGCAGTCATTTATGATTAACGATGCTCTGTGTTTTATGAGGCATTATTGAAAACAGAAGCCTATGACTTCACTGTTTCTGACAATAACTTTGAACACAGGGTCAGTCCTTCAATTCGAACATTTCTTTGTAAGATTAATAGGAAGTAAAAACAATCGCTTTGGGAGCTTCACCCAGATGGGACAAAGTGGGAGACACAAGTTTTCAATCTGTTTCTTCCAATGAAACGTCACCTGATTTCATAGAATATTGATGAGCAAATGTTACTGAAGGGCAAATCTAGTCATCGGGAAAACATAGAGTTCAGGACTCTATCAGGACCACATAGTGAATTTGTAGAAGATGTTAACCCAAAGACAGGAGAATAGTGCATATGTGACTCATAACATATGCAGGGCAATAATTCTATCACGTATCAATGAATACTTGAAAAAAGGATGACCATGCTTTAAAAAAAATAATGCAAAGTTATTTTCGAAATGCAATCAATTACTGGTTGTTTCCTAAAAATAGTTGTATAAAATGTCAATATTTTTATTCAACTTCTTAATAAATTATGTGCTCCAACTAATAAAATAGAGGTAGACCATAAGTTGGTACCTGAATGAAAATATTAGGTACAAAAGCATACCTACCTCTTCTCCCATAATGGACAACTATAAATATGTCTAAATAAATGTATATAAACAGCTATGATGTTTCTAAAAGGAAGATATGCTTATATAGAAAGTATAGCTCAGACATGTCACCACTGCCTATTAAGAGTCCTATCCAAGGCATAGGAAATAAAACCTTATGTCTCATGAGAATCAGTGCAGCTTACAAAACAGAGCATCCCACCAAACAAATTTCATCTGTCCTCCCTTCTTTAATCTGTCTCTCAATTGCCAGGTTAACAGGTATAGATTCTTCAAAGTAGTCGCTTTTGTGCAACTTTGTCTATGTAACAGGAGCCTCTGAGGTTGCTAAACCACAGTCTGACCTTAAATTTGTATGAAAAATTAAGTGGAAGGGCCACAGACAAGTTGTGGTTTTTCTCAGTATAATATGATTGCTCTGGAGTCTGGCAAGAGAAGGAAAGAAAAAGAAAACACACACACACACACACACACACACACACACACACAAAACTGTTTGATAGGACTTGTCACTTTCCACCACCCTTCTCTGCACAGCAATGAAAAGGATTTAGCTGGAGTCAGCCTGCAGCCCACCATTCCTCCTCAAAAACGTGATGATGTGAAGATAGACAGTCCTAAAGGCAGCAGTACTCCAAAGTTTCCCCCTCAATGTATTTCTAAAAGTTAAGTTTGTGCTTAAAATAAAACGTCAGCCTGCCCTGCTTGCTTCAAAGGAGTAAACTAATGAATCAAAAATAACCCGGAGTTACTAAGCTCAGAGCTACCAAGTCATGTTTCCAGTGGTTACAGGAGCCCCCAAGAAAGGCAATCCAACAAGAACTAAAGGAGAACGGGCATCCATTCATAACAGTGCAGGTTTGAAGCTTCTTTTCTAGGTAATTGCACAGGATTTGGGAATTAGGGGGCGCTTTCCACATGTGCTGGAATCAAGCTCTGCAGTTAACACCACAGAGGAAATCAATCACAGCTCTTACAGCACAACGTTTTCTGTTTAAGTAACAGTGGCTGGGGTATCTATTTTTCCTCCAGTGAAAATGCAGGTCTCAGGAGCAAGATTTAGGGGATGTTCTTTTTTTTACTTAGCTTATCCTGGCTTCCACATCTTTAATATTTACCCAGTTATTTTAAAAATACAATAATAATGCTATGCTTTTCTAGATAGTTTTGAATGTGGTGAGCATGGATTTGGAAAAGGGTTGGATAAATGCCAAAAATGTGATACTATATATAATTGACTCTAAATTTTATTTTTTTGCCAGAATTTCACCTTTATGTTTCAAAGACCAAATGCACTAGAAGCAAATGAATAGAAATAAAAAGTGCTTTGATGTGGTTTGATAAATCCTCCTGACACATAAAATAAATGAGCATAAGACCCCAGTCCCCTACAAAGGATTTAAGTTTTATAGAAAATGACTAAGCATTTGGTACTTCCTTTCTTTCCCTTCTTCCTATAGCAAATGTTTGTTCAGCAACTACCCTGAAGAAGTATTATGCGAGATCCAATGATATAACTGTAAGGAAGCAAGTTAATTATCATTTTAGGGTGGTAAGGATATGGAAATGATTATAAATATGTCCTGCAGAAGTTTTAGAGGTCTACTGATACCAAAATAACTATAAATAATTAAAATTGACATATTAAAAATTTAAAGAAATAGTAAATTCTCACTGTGGAGGTGGCTTTTAGATGAGATATAAAGACAAAAGATAAAAAAGTTATTTGAATATCTTAGTGAAAATTCCAAGCAAAGGACACTGAGCCCTTGGAAACACTTGGTGTGCCAATGTATTAGGAGATTCATAGGAAGGGAGCAGAGGAAAGCTTAGAGAAGATGGTGTCTTGCCTCATTGACTGTGGAAAAAGATTTAAGCTGCGTGTGGTGGCACATGCCTTTAATCCCAGCACTTGGGAGAAAGAGGCATGCAGATCTCTGTGAGTTCGAGGCCAACCTGGTCTACACAAGCTAGTTCCAGGACAGGGCTCCAAAGCTAAAAAGAAACTCTCAAATATCAAAAACAAGCAAACAAACAAAAATCTATAAAAAATATCCTCTTGTCTTAGAAGCTATAGAGTATAGCTTCTAAGGAGGATGAGGCAGGATTCTCTGGCCACTTGGTTAAGGTAGTGGGTAGTTTCTCTGTTGTTCATGTGTGCCATGAAGGTCTTTCCCACGCTCTCTGCAATGCTGTTCCTGCCTTCTCTCTCCTGTTCCTATCAACTAGTCTAAAATCTTCTTCACAAAATTTCTCACTATCGTGATAAACAAAATTCCCTTTCCATAAGCAATTCTTCATTAGCAAATTATATTTTACAGAAATGTATTAGCTCTAAAAATCATGAAAGGCAATTCAGTTTATTTGAAGTATACTCACCAACAAAATAATGATGAAAATACTCAATAATATGGCCAGTTACAATTTGAACCCTGATTTTAAAAAGTATTTTACTTTTATAGTTTATTGTAGATAATATGAAAAATAAACATACCACATATCAAAATTAACCATAACCAAAGACTACATAACACAATGGACAGAGTTAGAATAAGCGCTTCTACAGAGTTAGAATAGCATTCAGAATTGATGCTGTGAAAGCTTCATCTAAATTTTACATGCTCATTACTGAACAAATTTTATGCATTTATCCACCATCCACTACAAAAATTCCAATACAGAATCAGAACTAAAAAAATGATTAGTTTTATAGACAGCTTTGTAACGTGTGACTTGCCTGAATTACCTGTATTTAGTCCTTATTCTCTTATATTTAGACTTTCTTGTTCTCTTTTATTCATGTTATACAGTGCTCTTATGTACTGTGTTTGTGTGTTTATGTGTGTGTGTGGTGTGTGTATGAGAGAGAGAGAGAGAGACAGAGAGACAGAGAGACAGAGAGACAGAGAGACAGAGAGACAGAGAGAGGAAGAGAGAGAGAGAAATTTTTTGACAAAATTTTAAGTCCATCAATTTTCCTGCAAATTTCCTAACTTCTTTCTTTAGGCCAGGAAAGTATATATATGAATATGTATATACACCTATATATGTATAATCCATACATGTATATGTACATATATATATATATATCCCATTCATTTGTTGAGGGACAACTGTTGATTCCAATTCATTATTATGAAGAATAAAATCAGACATGAACATTGGATTTCAAATATCAAGAAAGCACATAGAAAGATACTACATTTAAAATGACTCTTCGCAAAATTAAGTATTTATGAATTTATCTAACTAAAAAAGTGAAAAACCTCTAGAAGAAAAAATGCTAAAATATTGGAAAAGGAAATTACAGGGATAATAGGTAAATAGAAAAATACTCTGTGTTACTGGACAAGCAGAATAAAAAGTGTGAAAATGTATAAACTACCAAAATTAATTTAATGAATTATGGAAGTACCTATCAAAAATATCACTTTCATATTTCCCATGTTTAGGAAAAATCAACAACAAAAGATTTCGTATGAAACCACAAAAGACCACGACTAGACAAAACAACCCTAAGGATTAAGAACACTGAAGGAGGTATTACAATATCTGACTTCTTCATACAATAGAGTTCCAGTGATAAAGACAACCAAGTATTAACATAAAGCAATACAGGAACCACACAGTGGAATTGAATGGAGAACTTAGAAATAATACAACAATCTACACCCACTTAATTTTTGACAAAAGAGTCAATGGCATATTTGGGGGGGGGGGAAGTCTGCTCAACAAATAGTGCTGGCAAAACTGTATTTCTCTTACAGACAAATTAAATTAGATTTCTATTTTTCACCTTATACAAAAAACAATTCAAAATGGACCAAGGATCTTAGTTTAAAACTCTGAACTCTGAAACTTTCAGAAGAAAACACGGGGTGCATCACTCAAGATATTGGGATATAAACAACTGGAGACATTTTGCACTGACATGAGTGGGAAGGGGCATTAGCATTTAGTGGGTGGAGACCAGAGAGGCTGTTAACTCTCTTCTATTGTATAGCACAATCCTCTGTCACAATGAATGAGCCTTCTTTATTTGGTGACAATGCCAATGCTAAGAAATTGTGAAATAGGAAGTCATTAAAGTACCTAATCCTGGAGATCATATTGACAGTATGAAAAGAATTTATACTCTTAGAAAGCCAGTCAGACTGCTTTCTTTCTGGCTAAACTTCATACGTTACACATAGGCAAATATTTGTGGTATAAGTGCATCAACAAAGAGGCAAGATGCAGACATTTGATACCACTGCACTTGTTTAGATTACAAATTTATATATACACATACATATGTATATATATATGCACACACATTTTGTACATTATACGTGCGTGTGTGTGTTTTGAAAAGACTCAGGCAAGTCATTAGCCATTTCTGTGTATCAACATATCTCTGTAGAGTATAGGAAGTATTCATAGGATTACATGCATCCTATTCTTCAGAACCTGTGCACATAAGCAAACAGTCCAAATACCTTTCAACTCCTAGAATATGGGACACATTAAGATGGATTTGCTAGGACGTACATATAGCCACTTTATTATACTATGAAATTACTGCTCCTTCCTATGAAACAATAAAATTTGTGGAAAAGGCCCTTTTATAATTTTTAGTCATAAATGATAGATTTTTATATGCCCCAAGCAGTAATATTACTGATAAATTTACACCATTCATCACTTTAGCTTAAACTTTTTTTCCTCTATTAAGGCAACTGATTCGAGTCAAACCACATGCCGTGCAAGTTGCTTAGGGAAGTCTCTGGAGCATTGCAAGAATAATTGTTTCTACTTAATGGGGTTACAGAAGAGAATGTGGCCCTGGATTGTACGACATATACAGTATAATGAAAACCCTCTGCTTGAGCCTCCAAAGGCTGTGCTAAGAGATTTGCAGTTTTGTGGATTTTCTCTTATTGAAAGAAAAAAATAGTTGAAACCTCTAAAAGAATAGGTGGATGATAAGGTTTCAAATGTTCCTTAAGTAGGATGTTTCATTGCCAATTAATAAAGAAAACATCTTGGTTCTTTGGGAAATGAGCTGAGAGAAGCACGGGGATTTGTTTGAAAGTGTTTCTCAAAATGTATTGCGTAGAATGTTTCTGTCTTTGGAAGCTAAACCATACGCCTAGACTCTGCATCCTTTTTAGAAAATTAAAATATAATGACATCATCTTCCTCCATTCTTCACTCTCTAACATCTCCCATGAAACCCCTCTCAAACTCATGGTTTCTCTTTCTTTATTATTGTTACATATATATCTGTTCATAAATATATAAATACAATCCTCAGGTCCATTTGTGGTTATGTGATATATGTGATCTCAGGTCTGACAGAGATGACTGTTGCACTGACCTCCCAAGTGTCTTTGGCTCACAATCTCCTTTCTAACTGGCCCCCTCTTCAGAACTTGTGTCAAATGAGCAGATCTGGAAATGTTTCTCTCTGACCCCCAGATCTTCACTCTTCGTAATGTGACCTAGCATCTCTCTTACTGCCTGCTCTTCATTCTTGCCAGCCACAGTCCCCTGCCCCATGCTTCAACACACAGGTCTCCCTTTCCTCTACAAAGGTCCTAATCTTTTAGGTTTTGTATCTTGGCATTTTCTTTTCTAGCTCGATAATGTCAAATGATCGGACAACACCAAATCCTTAAAAACACTTTCTAATCTCCCTTTGACATCACTTTACTGGCTTCCTAAAATTGAATAGTTATCTTCTCATTAACCATCGTGTCTGTAGCAGCAGAGAAACAATTTTTCATAAATTACAAAATTATTAGAAAAAAAAATTATTAGAGAATACTGATATTTCTAATCACAAAGAATAAATATTAAAGAGGTGATTATTACTCTGATTTGGTCATTATTCTTGTGTTAAATTTGTGTACTTTATCTCCCATATACACTTATCATAGGTCATTAAAACAGTAAAATCGTGTATAAAACAATCGATAAAATATACTCCTCTGTAATTGGAAGTAGAGCATATGATTCTGGCGTGAGACTTGAATGCATCATGGAAGGTTGAGGAACAAGGCAGAGAGGAGGGAGTAAACAAGGTTCTGAAAGGTGTCTGGAGTGATGAATATGTTCACTATATTTTGGTGATAGTTTCATGGATACAAACATGTCAAACTTATTAAGTTGTGTATAATAAATATATGGGACTCATTCTAAGACCCTAAAAATTTCAATAAGGATTTGTTGAGAAGTAAAGTATCTGCCATTTCAGTGAAAAGATATTTTACAAGACAGATTCATTGACTTCATCAGGCTCCAACAGTATAAACATATGTTTATCAAAATTATTAATAGCATATGCTTTCTTTTTATAAGAGCTGACAGAATTAGATTTGAAATGATATAAACAGAACAGTATTATTCATTTTCAATTGTCTTTTATGTTCTCCATGAATAGAATAAATGATGGTTTGATTTAATATTTCTATTGAATAAGAGGCAATAAGAAGGAAAACTGAATCAAGCTTGATTCTACCAGGACATACTATATGGTCTCTTAAATTACTGCTCTTAGCAAGTAATTTAACCTTGTTGAATAAGACCATGTTGTTTTTTAAAGCGATGTAGCTAATGTACCATGAGTAGATCAGTAAGTATGTTGGAGCGCTTATAAAATTACTTAGAAAAAGTGTTAACGTTGGTGGCATGTTATCACAGAATCTCCCTTGATCTTAAACCGACAAAATCAATGAGATTGTCAACAAACAATTATCAACAAGTACCAGGTAGAAGTGAGATATAGTGCAAAAAGCTGGTGTCCAAATTCTCTATCTGGAGACCTCAAAAGAGCTGTGAACAACACGTCATTGGAAGCTGCTCGTAAAAGGACAGATGCAATTCCAAGAAGTTAACATTGTGACTTGGTGACTTTGCACAGTTATGAATAATATTAACAAAGCAGACAATAGAAGGAAAAGCTCAGTGAATACAGCATGGTCTTCAATGTGTTTGAGTAAAATAATATTGGCAAATCTTTTAGCATAAAATACTGAATGAAAATGATTGGCAGTCTTCATTTCTGAAATAATTTTTAAAATTGCTGAAACTCATGATAATGTTATTTTGTGAGTCATTCACGGAATCAAGAAGTTTTCTGGTCACTGCTGAAAATTATTCTCTGGTTAAAAAAGAATGTGAAACATCAAGACGAGACTTTAAAAATAGTCTAAGAATTTCTTTCTATGATTAAACTCACCTCATTCATGGTTTGGGGTTCACTGTGGAGGAGACTGCAGTAGCGAAGGATTCCTAACTGTATGGACATTGCTGTCATTGCTGGACTTAAAAGAGAAAGTTGTTTTGTTCAAGATCTTTGTGTATTTGCATATATAGTGAAGGCGAATTTCCATTCTCTGGTGGAAGCTTAAATGATACTTAAAACATCCACAGTATGTGATGAGACCGAATATCAAATAAATTTTGAAATGATCAACTCAGTTGTCTGACTGATTAGCTGTTGTATCTATCTGTTTATTTTTACCTATTATTTTCAAAACTGCAGCTTGTTTGTTAAAAGGGAGAATTGCCATAGATCCCTTCTGAGCTCACTGTAAAAGGACAGGGATACAGGCAGCCAGCACGTGCTCTGAGAAGCTTATCAGCTAAACTAGCGAAATTCGAACCTGCTGATGTCAGCTTTATTTTCAGAGTGTTACTGTGTCAACAAAAGAAGTCACTAGGAGAATCATGTTTGGGAGTTTTTACCTCATTTGAATTCTTAATTTGTCTCTTTAGTTTAGAAAAGGGCACCCAAGTGTAGTCCTGATTCCCATTAATGGGCCCCAGGAAGGGATTAGTTGACCCTTACTCAGTCTTTCCAAAACAGACTAACCTTGAATCACACAAACTCCAAGCAAAGGTAAATACTGTATTCTGATTCAAATTAACTGAGACAGGAAAGACAATCCCGGGTTGTTTATTTTATGACAGCCTAAGCTTAGAGTCCCAAATGTTAAAGAATAGAAAACGACAGTTTGTTGAGAACTAAAGAGGAGATGCTGCAAATTTGGCCCTTTCTTTTCTCCACCTTTACATCTTCCTCTTCTTCTTTATGCTCTCTCTCTCTTCCTCCCTCTCTCCCTCCTTTTCTCCCTCTCTCCCTCCCTTCCTCCCTTCCTCCCTCCCTCCCTTCCTTCTTTCC
>NC_022024.1:21421148-21429059 GCF_000317375.1 Microtus ochrogaster
TCTTCTTCTTCTTCTTCTTCTTCTTCTTCTTCTTCTTCTTCTTCTACTTCTTCCTTGTCCTCCTTCTGTTCCTCCTCTTCCTCCTCCTCCTTCTTTCTTTTTATCCCCTTCTTTCCATTTCCTAAATGCCTGCCACTTCTATCCATTCAATAAAATGTCACCCATTACTAAAACGTGGGTAGGAGAAAAAGTCCAAAATGTTAAGATTTGCCTTTTGGATTTAATCATAGAGAGCTACTTGCAAAATAATAGTAAATAATTCTATCATGAGATTTTGAAGTGTGCATATTTATAAAGTGACCTTGAAGAAATACATGCATCATACTAAAATAACATTTTGTTGGTTTTCATAGATACCAAGATATCTGATATCAAGTTACAGTTTTTTTTTCTTTTTTTTTTTCCCCACCATTCTCTCAAAACTGCCCCTCTGTTTACACCCAAGAAACAAATAAAACTCAGGGGAAACTACAATGCTCTAATGTGTAAAGTGTATTTTAAGAGGTCATTTTTAATGCTAGTGCACTTCTGCTAAGTTCCTTCAGACACCCTTTTCTGATTTAGTGTTAATTCAATTCCTTCATTTTCTATCTCAGAAACAAATGTCTGGCCATGTTCACAAGAATTAAACATTGCAGCCTATTCCACAGGCAAATTGAACTGCTAAGTTTCTATAAGAGAAAAATATAATAAATCTACCCCTAATCTAATTGTGAAAGTCTGGCTATTTTTCAGATGTTATGCTTGCAATAAGAGCTCATTTCATCTCGGTTTCACATTCTTATTTCGTGTAAGTCCTTGAGCCTAAAGCAAAGCGCAGGGTTGTAAATGAAAATATTATTGAGTGAAAACAATTATCTTGGTGCTCTTCTTTCTTGCCTGGCACAGCAGGCTCTAAGCACAGCCCCAACTTGATGTGCTGACACCTGTAATCAGCACAAGTGCTTTCCTTTAAACTAACAAACCGTTCTTCCCACTGGAAGTATAAACAAAACCCTAATTGGTGAGTTTGCTAACTCTTCTCCCTGCTGTGAGCCAGGGAGCATTTGGTGTTTAGACCGTAATGTCCACCACAACTTAGAACTGGCGAATGACCAAAACACTAACTCTGTGCTTAAAGCCTGCACCGTTCATTGGCTTTCGAATTGCTAGCTCATTGCAAACATCTCAAAAACCATATTTTAATGGCAAAGAGATAAACTGGCAACCAACACAAAGAGTGCTGCTGGGGGGTCAGTCTCTGAGGTTTGGTTATTGTCCTTTGTGTGGACTTCTACACTTTTCAGTTCATTTCACGTTTTTTCCACACACTTAGGAGAAATGTCAGTCTTAGCCCCAATTTGCTGAGGAGGAAACTGAGGAAAAAAGTAGCCTATATAAACCCTATGTACCACTAAAGGCTGAAGATGAGATGTAGCTGCCGGCAATCTCTTGTCTGCTTTACCATAAAAGAAAATGCTACACAAATAAAAACTGACAAGTATCCCATTCAGACAATTAAATTTGGTGTAATCTATGTACAAGTTTCTCCAAGCAGGCATCCTGAGTTATATGGAGCTGCATGATAATCATGTCCACAGTTTATAACTAAGGAGTAGCCTTCATTAAAACAAAATAATTGGTTAGGGGAAAGAACTGGAATCTCTGTGTACAATGAATGAACATGAATAAGGACAAGTGCTGCTAACTTGGCAGTGTGTGCTTCATTTCAACTCAGAACACTGATTTTCTTGCACTATTAAGGAATTGATCTTTCCTCTCTACTTGTTTCTTCTGTGACTATCATCATGTTTCAAGACCACATTTTCCCTGTCCCCTTCAGCAGCTAATACTAGATTTTAGCTCTAGAATATTGTAAAGTAATCAAATAAATAAAACCGGATAAAAGTAAAATAGAAATTAAAAGTAAGGAGAGTGCCATTTGGAAGTTAGGTCACAGAGTGTGGGTCCCATACTTAGTCCACAGGTTAGAGACACATCCTAATCTAGATTCTCAGGTCTCCAGCAACCAAAGTGGACATTCTCAATTGCTTTATTTATAGACAAAGATGAACATTATATTCTTATCCAGAAACAGTGCAATTATGACTAGAACAGGAAAGGGGTTTTTCATGAGTAGTAATAAAGAAACACATTATGATTTAGAAGAAGTATATCAACACACAGCTCACCAGAGATACAGGATAAGTTTCATCTTACTATTTCTCATCCTTAGCCTACTAAAGAATAAACAGGTCATTGTGAATATACCATTACATGGCAGACAAAAAATAAAGAGGAAACCCGGCCAGGACAATTCTTCCTATAGAGTTATCATACTCATAAATATGCATAGAGATATAGAAATAAACACGAAGACACAAACTATGCCCAGATAATACACAGTAATACTGACACTCCTAGATTTTATAGAACACTGTCCCCTACCTTATAATCCAACATCTTTTGATGTATGGTACTGTTTATTCTTCAAAGTCATAGATGAAATCACTGAATAACAATAGAGCAAAGCATTATATGCCACAATGTCCCCAAAGTATGTCTTTCTGTTGGACATGTAGTCCATTTACAATTTCTACATGATGTAATATTAGAGTGTAAATAGATGCTTTGTGACAAAACATAGATATTTTAGCATAGTTTTGGCATATTACTATGAATAAAATTGAAGTCATTAGATTTAATCATGTTAAAGCTTTTGCTAAAAATATTATTTTAAGGACTACACTAGGCTTACCAAATATAAAAATGTTTTGTCTAATTAACCTATAAATCCCTAGTACATTTATACTTTCAAATAATTAGATACAGAAATGGTTGTTGTTACTACAGATGCTTGCCACTGGTGAACTTTCACTGATTTAGGGATTGGCAGAAACCCTATAGATCATACATCTCATTTTCTGTATGAAGTAAAGAGATATGTTTGCCACTGTTTGCCAGATAACCCATCTTTCTCTAATCTCTCAGAGAACTCAAATTTTTGTTGTGCTATGGAGTTGAACACAGGGTCTTGGCCATTCAAGACAACTGCTCATCCAGCTAAGCATTCTCCATGCCTCCAAGAAGTATATGATATATTTTTGGTTTCAATAATATGTTTCTGTTTACTTGTGTTTAAAAAGAAACAAAAAACCCTGTAAAATTATAATTACTGTCAATAAAATAAGTTTATATTTTACTATAGAATATAACTTGGATTTTTTGGGTGGGGTAGAGGAGTTACTCAAGGAGCAACTCCTTGATTAAATCTTTGCCATTTTTGATAATTGCTTCTAAAACTGCCCAAGTGTCCATACCAAGCTTGCGATGCCATAAGAGATATAACTGAGAAAATATTCCATGACTTGACCATAGAGTGGAAGAAATCAGTGTATCTTGGAAGACCTTGAATCTGTGGAAATAGTGAACCGCAGTAATGATCATGGCATGTAATTAAGGGGAACAATGGGAAAGGAGATTGAAAGTGTGGCTTCTGCACTAGGTTGTGGGTGGTATGCCATCACCATGGTTGGGTCTGAGGACTTACCAAAACAAAACAAAAGAAAAAAAAACAAAACAAGTTTGCAATAATTTGAATATGAGTTGTCTTGACATGCAAGTTTATATATCATACAATTATTTGGATGAAAATTTCAAGCCTTTAAACAGCAGCCACTTGTATAAAACGTTAATGCAAAGACACGTAGGTACGACCAAAAGTTAATCAGATGTTTCTTAACTTCAGCTTTGCTGTGTTTAGGCCAAGGATTTTTTGCTGTTCGATGCGTTCCTGTGACTCGTGAAGGGTTTAGAACGTTCTGAGCCACTGTCCATCAGATGTCAGGGTCGTTTCTCAAGTCATACCTGCCAGAAATGTCTCCAGACCTTATACCAGCCAGAAATGCCTCCAGTCCTTACCCAACAAGCCATCTGAAAAAGTGATTCTCTGTGAAGTGACACTACTTTAGTGTTAGTAACCAAAAAGAAATAGAGTAACCAGGAAAAAAACGTATAGCCTTGCTGACACCAGAAACCTTAAATTTAATTTGCTCACAAAATATATGGTTCAGGGAATTTTCTTTAATTGGAATAATTGTCATGGGTATAAGTGGAAAATGCAAACAAGAGCAGATTTTTGCATTTGCTGTTATGAGTCTAGTAGAAGGCAAATCCAGAGGAGATGGAGAAAGGACTCAAGAAGAGTTAGAGATTGCAAAGTGGTTGAAGATGGGATTTTTCTAGAATTAAGAGATTTTCAAAGGTACGAACTTCTAGTAAGTTCTAATTTAGCAGTTTCTTGTCTTAGTTCTAACCCCACTTAATATTGCGTAAGTGTGAGTGGGCCTGAGGGTTGAACTTTAGGCTGCTTTTTCTTTTCAGTAAAGAAGCAGGCGGATCTGTGACTCCAGTTTTTACCATGGCACAAAGTGAACCAGAGTCCTTTGTCTTTGTCTCTGTCTGGTTATGGCTTTGTTTGTTTGCTTTAAAACAAAAACAAAAACTAACAAACAGCCTCACTCCTTATCCTAGGTTACCTGAACTCATGGATTGCATCTTGGCCTCTCTCCCTAACCTTCTGTGTGTTGGGATTACAAGTATTAGCTACTGAGCCTGTTCAGCTGTCTATGAATTGCTAATAAGCTTTAAGGTCTTCATAGAGAATTTAGTATCTGTAATGCTTCATAGAGTATGAAGGTTTTGTTGAACAATTAATGTTGAAAATATTATTAGCTACTTAGTAAGATTAATAGAATTTTTAATACATAGGTTTATTTGTTGCATAAGTTCAGCTTTAATTATGTAAAATACAATTTGCATTGTTTACCTGATTATTTTGTCCATATGCAAAGTATTTATTTACACCATTGCTAAACACCAATGATTCCTTTTGATCAATGTAAGTTTATAATTGTTTGCAAAATAGCTGGTTATTAAAATGCATGACTTTTTGTGTTCTTTTATTAAAATTATTTTCTTAATTTACAAATACCTAATTGTACAATGTCTTCTGAGGAAGTCCCATTTAACTGTCAGTTGATTGTGTTAGAAAATGCTTGTGATGTATCAAGTCAGTTTCTTCTCTGTACAGCGTTCATGTGGAATGTTAGCATGGAAAGCTGTAATTTGCCTGCAATTGCAAACTCCTTTGAAAGTGAGAGTAAAAGCAGAAAGAAATAGAAATCTCTTTTAAAATTATTTAAAGATCTTTATTTCCCCCTTTAATGACCAGATATTACTAAAATTCTGGTTTCTCAAAACCATGCCATTTAAAAATTTCCCTGGCGGACAATATTGCTTGGCTGCATTACATGTGGTTAAAGTTAGTCACATCCTTGATGTAACATAACACAAGCTGGCTAAGGTAATCCGATGTGACATATGACAGCATTGTGAACCAGTCTAGAATATTTGAAAGTATGCCATCTCTCAAAGGCCGTGGGTAGATAGCATGGTAAACCCAAATGGGGGATTTTGGTGCTGGAGTTTGAAGGACACTGTAGTACGGCTCTGTGACAATTAACAGTGATTTCCAACCTGGTAGATTGTAGGTTTTTAACTAAAGCTTGTATTTTTCTTGCAAGTGAGTTTATATACTTCAGACCACTGAAGTTAAGTCATTGAAAAAAGCCACCGCTAAAGAGCTGTGATTATACAATATTATAGGTACAAGAGAAAATCTCTCAGATAATTCAGAGATGAACTAAAAGCACCTAGCAATGTCTAAAGAGGTGGCATGCAGACCTGTGAGTCTCAGTTACACTCCATGTGCTAAAAGGGCTCAGTTTGAATCAAATGTCATGTTACTAGCATTAGAGGAAAAATAATCTAGAAACCTGAGCAGTGAGGAAAAATCTAAGTATTCTACATATGTTGTTGAGTTCCTCTGTAAGGAAAAAAAAAAAAAGCCTTTCTCTCTTCAACCTAATTTATTGTGCAGGCTGTGGAGAATTTGAAAACCATGTTTTCTTCTAGGATTACTTCAAGATCAGCTCCTCTGGTTTTAAATTTGTTTCACATTTGTTTGGGCAGAAAATACTAGCACTAATAATTCTTGATGAATAGTGATGAGTTACAGAGATGAAAATACCCTGGACACTGAACTCGATAGGGGATGGAAAAGGAAATTGAACATAATATGGACATCTTAGAATGAAAAGGTAAAACTGTATGACACGGTGAAGGATCAGCATAGCCGTTCTTCCCAACAGCTGGGATGTTCCGTTCCGTTACTCAATTACATTTTAAAACACTCCCAGGGAGAGCTGTCTTATCTTCCCCTGTAAGTCAAATGTTATAAAGTGTTTTGCAGAAATTGCAAGATGAACTGAATTGGGATCAATGGCAACAGCAATTCACTTTCTTACAAATTAAAAAAAATGTGTCTATTATGTATATCATATATCATATGTAATCTATTATGAGTACTGATGTATGTGTGTATTCTAATCATTGTTTCCAAATATAGTGTGTTTTAAAATGATGCATGTGGGTGGCCAAACTGCTGGAAACATAGGATATAGGTAGAAAATTCCTTCTATTTAATGATCTTAGGTAGGATAATGAAACTTCTTCAGTACATCTGTGCCAAGTTCATAGGATTTCATAATGTGCTTCTGTTTTCTCTTTTGAAGTATGAGAGTCCTATATTTTAATACAGATAGATTATTTTGTCCTATTTAACATAAAGAGGAACTGAAGGCTTGCTCTTATTGTAGTTAGTGCCTGAATTCTTACCATAATTCAGGCATTGGGATTGGTGTCCACCACCATTATACACTACTCATAAAATCAGAGATTCATTAAAGTCATGCAGGGCATATTAAATAACATTTAAAGTCAATTCAATAGTAAATGGGGGGGTGATTATGTGTCAGCCTGATGTTATCCTGAAGGCTGAAGTAGTAGACAGGGGATACACCTTAAGATCTCATTGGTACTTGCATTAACTCAGGTTTGTAGGTAAATACATTGCAACACTTTACTTCTTAGTGTAGGATACCTTTTATTGAAAGGTTTATAATCACTAATGAATCAAAAAGATTGGATCTGATCAAATGTAAGATCTGTGGAGTAAACAACAAGCAAATAATCTAAACCGAGGAAAGCATAGGTGGAGCAAATCATGTCACTGACTGAATTGACTTCAGAACGACTGTCTGAACTTTTTTTAATGAAACTGGGGTTCCGTGTCTCTTCACGCTGTTTGCAAACAGACAATCCTATGGAAATGGGGAATGGGATGCTAGGAGAATGTGCTAATCTTGGCTGGAGCCTACCATTGCTGTATTCCAGGGATTATTGGCAGCCACAGAAAGTTGGTAAAAGGGCTTTTTACCCCATGATCGATAAGAAGGGAGGTCCACTGAGTTTATATGCCATGTTCAAGGTCTTATAGCTAATGAATAGCAAGTAGATGTTTGAACCTAAAGGTGGAATTGAAAGTTTTGTGCCTCAGTAAAATATACAAGTGAATATATGCAAGAAATGGCACAGAATAGAAACATAAATGAAACAGAACTGATGTTTGGCATGTACAAGGGCCTACCTGGAAGAGACATATGGTAAAGTTGAGTAATAGTTTTGTGGTTACACTGGTGAATTAAGTGAGTGCGGAAATTCCTAGAGAGTGGTTTGGCATGCATTTTAACCTCTTAAAACACCAGAAGGTAGAATCTAACATACCTGGCCAGACAATTCTGAATTAATTTCCCTGATGTCTAGCTTGCTGAATGTGTTACTTTGAATGGTATAGTGAATCGTTTATGCAGTTCTCTGTAAAATGACTAATGATCGTTGTTTACCTATATCCTGTGCCTTACAGTGTAATGAAAGCATTGCCCAAAGTTAGGTGGCTCACAATAGGACCCATTCTCGCTGGCTGGCTGTTTCAGACCACTGCTATATGCCTCCACTCCTTCATCCCCCGGG
>NC_022024.1:21429159-21481655 GCF_000317375.1 Microtus ochrogaster
GAGAGAGAGAGAGAGAGAGAGAGAGAGAGAGAGAGAGGAATCAGTGGATGGATTTGAGAAGAGAAGTTGAAATGACTACCATGTCACTTACTTATCTGTAGACATTCTAGGGGAAGTCACAGACCTGAGCCTTTTGGAGTGGTGGTGGGAACTCATCTCACTTCACGGAGAAGGAAAGAAAACAACAGGAAGCTATGATACTCCACCAGGCCCCGCCGCCCCAGGATCATGGTAGTTCTTGGTGCGGAGATGAGAAAATGGAACTCTGGCACTTGCCAGCACACACTGGGTACTCTAGAAACGGAATTTCACTTTTATTTATTCCCAGTTTGAGATTAATAAACAGTCTGAATAAAAAAAACACCGTGAAACAGAGGCGGTGTGTAGCAGTGATCATGCTCGGCTTTCATTTTGTCATTAACTTCTATTACAATTACTGAGGTGCTAGTTACTAACGTACTGCCTTCTTCACTTGAGACCAGGGTTTGCAAGAATCAAAGCCACATTTAAAAATTATAGTGGGCAAAAAAGAAAAAAAAAAACGGAATCTGAAAAAATCTTAGAAAGACTGTAGCTTCTCTTTTAATTTTAAATTTAAAAAAGTATGACAAATCAAGACATGACTTTGTATAGTTTACTCTTATTTTCTTAAGGGTTCCAAAGATTATAGATATATTTCATATAGGATATTTTATAACTACTACAGAGGGGAACAGTCAATACAACAGAAGCACAAATTCTCTCTCTCTCTCTCTCTCTCTCCCTCTCTCTCTCTCTCTCTCTCTCTCTGTGTGTGTGTGTGTGTGTGTGTTTGTGTGTGACAGTATTTCAATGGAAGTTAGTATTTGGAATGCCAGATGCAAATAGGTTTTGGTCAGGAAGAAGTTTTTCACCGTTTTGTAAACTTTAGGACAAGAGGAAAATTCTTGATCAAATGTTTATTAGCAGGTCTCTTTTCTTTGTCATGTGATCAATTCCCTCAAATGATTTTCTTTTTTAATAAGTAGTGGATCTGGTCTTGTGGATTTTTTCTGGATGAATCCTTGTGGAAAAAGCCAAGAAGCTTGGACTTCTTTCTCTGAATATAATGGCACCACTGTATTTTTTGGTATGAAAAGGGTTTTGCCATGGTTGCCAAAAATCTACTGTTTTGCCATCAGCATATAGTAGCCACACAGTGACTGACAGCTTATGCAGTTTTTCTAGGATAGCTGCATTTCAACTTAAAGCAGCACTTAACTTAAAATGTACTTTGAGTTGCTTTTGAATGCAGCAAAAAAGAAAAAAAATCATCGTTCTTCCTTTCAGCTGACAGCCAGTCAAGAACACCCACTATGTAAGGCACTGATTTTATTTTATAATATATTAAGTATATTGAACACTTCTAAGAAGCATTGTAAAAGTCCAAACTGATTCATAAAATTTTCCTCATAGTTGTGATTTCAAAGTAGAGTTTATATGCATACAAGCCTTCCTAATATGTAAAACAGTTTTCGATTTGTGTAAAACCCTCTGGCTAAATTGTAATAATTTAACTTATTTTTCACATGAAAACAGAGCGCAAAAAATAATTTCTGATAAACTGGAATTGCTTAAATATTCCATCAAATTAAAACTATTTTGGGGAAAAATGTATGATGATGTTTTTGATATTCCATTTATGATAAGCTTTTGAAATAAAAGAAATGTTTTCACATGAATTTTGGTGTACTATAGACATGTTTTCTTCAGAGATTGATGTAACACATATTTTGAAAATTGAAAAATTTTCAGAAATTGGTGGAAAAATGTTTGTTGCTAAGGATCCTATGCATATAACTCCATGCTGATATCACAAACATGAGAAAATTGTTATGACTCAGATTCTAGTTTTTGAATGCTTCTTGGAAGTGTTCAATGTGCCTAAAATGTTATAAAATAAAATAGTTTCAAAATAAACTGGCAAAGCAAAAAATGAATTACTAAAGAAAGGCTGATTAAAAATTCTCCCAGCTTCTTCTTAATAGCATGATTCTTTTGACCTTAGAGTCAGTCTACCTAAGGAGAGACCTGTCTTCTGAGGAGTCTTTACAACTGTTAGACTTGCAGCACCCTGTAACTTTCCCCCAAAATTTCAGGTCCAACTAAATAAAGTAATGTGAAAGAAAACACTTAGGCAGATTTTACTCCAAATCGCAAGACTAGGGATATGAGATCTTGGATAATTAGAGCCCATTGGTGACTGTACACAGAGATCAAGTTTGCTAGAAAAGCGGCTTTACAGTTCGCAGGCACTGTTTAGAATCAAGGTTTTTGAAAAAAAAAAGTTTGCATGTTGTGTTAATTGATTTAAGAGTGTGTTTTGTGCTCACCTTTGATGATGTCAAATGAGATGCAGCAGTTGGGAATGCGAGCTGACATGCGGGCTGCAGGGTGTGGCAGCCTGGCAGCCTGAAGCAGCTTGTTTACCAGGGAGCACTCGGATGTCTCTTTCCTGAAACATGGGCCAGGCTACAGAAAGTACACAAATTCTCTGTGATCTAAATAAACTATCCAGTTAAAATCTAGGGACTTCATGGATTTTATTTTACCCCAAATTTCCGAGTCACTAATGTCTCTTCTTCAGTTTGTGTATCTCATCTTAAATATTTTGAGGCCCACAATAGACATTTAGGAAGACAGTATTGTACAATGCCTCCTATTTTTGAAAGTCCGGCTTTAGATGATGTTATTCTCTATTTTGCTACATAATATAAAGTTTGCAAGTAAAATTCCTGAAAACATTGAAAAATCAGTAAATTGAAAGTTCTCACGAGAAAAATTTTGATGACAAATTATCTTACTTAATGTAATAAAGTTGACGTATAATGAATAGGTATCCCTTTTACTAAAGTGAAAATTGATTAGACATCTGACTTCTCATTTTTGATTTACAAATATTCAATATCTGTATAGCAGTTTTTAAAATTTATTCTAGATAGAGTCAGTTTCGCGGTAGAAATGCATACGGGACTTCAATTGCTAAGATGAAAACGTATTTAACTGGTTACCTTTAGTCTCTTCTGATACTTGAAATTATCTTCTTGCTAGTTCCTAAATACTTTATCTTTTTATAGAGATTTCTCTAAGTTGGGAAGTCTTCAATCCATTTTGCTTCTATCATGAAATAAAACATTACCTTTGGAGGTAAAACAAATTAATCACTCATCACTGTATTTCTTGAATCAAAAATTATTAAAATCTACACAGTGTTAAAAAAAATTACTTGAAGGTTTAAAGCCCGCTCAAGAGAAACCCAACCCTTTTGCTGTTTAAATTCCCAAGCTTTGATTAAATTCAACAGCACAGCATGCAGCAGCATTAAAGTCATGTGATGGAAATTCTTGATAATTGTTCACCTTCTACCCTTCCCATCTATACACGATCTCTGCCACTCTCTTTGAAAAAATAAACTCGAACACCCAACTTAGCAATAAAGACTTAAACGGCAGCCTGAACACTGAATAAAAAAGTAGCAATGTCTGAAAAATAAAAACAGAAACCTCTAAAATAATGTTTTATTTATCGCATACAAACGTGTTTTCCTAAGAATTATTTCCAGTGTGGGCCACCATATGGAAGCAGGAAGCCATTACAAGAATGGACTAAGATGGTTTGTATCAGCTGCATAACTTGTTTTGTTCTATGCCTTCGGGCTTCAAAACCCGCTTCCCATATTTTTTTCCTTTCTTTAAAAATAATGTACATCAGTTTAATTTATCCCAGGTCCTGCCAGGAGGATCAGATTTTAAGCATTTAATGCTGTGGTTTCAAATCCAATTTCTCAGTGTTCATCGTTTCAAAAGTGGCAGAATTCAGGTTTTGAAAAGATTTAAGAGCTCGTCCAGGACTGGCCCCCTTTCTGAAGTTCCACATTAACGTTAAGAAAAGGCACAGCTTGATCTGAGTTTCTCTATAGTGCTTCAGGAAATACCCAAGCCTCAGACTCTTCAACAAGTACCTCCTCTTACTGGTGTCAACCTCGGGAGGGATACTGTTTAAACTCAAAAGGCATATTGAATAAATCATCCATTTACAGGTTTTCTGAACTAGGCCCCCGATGGGTTGGTGCCTTTCCCTAAAAGGAGGGTATCAATAGATCTGCTTAAGGCTTGATTCCACTGAGTGTGTTCTGAAACAGTTTTCCCTGTGACCGGTGGAATTTTCATCCACTCAGACGCTGAGGCACAGGTCTCTACACAGGCATTTCATTGTAGGTTCTCTTTACTGCTGATGGGGGGAACCTCAAAAGGTCAGGAGTCCAGATTGCTTCAAATAAACATCCAGAATCTCACATGCCTTTTTGAAATGGACCCAAGTTTATTTGAACCTCCTTCCCTGGTTTGGAAGTCAGGCTGAAAATTTCACAGAAACAGATTTTTCTTATGAGATCTCAGAATGTGGTGGTTTAAGTAAAGTAATAAACAAACTTGAAAAATGAAAGGCAAAATTGGCCCAAACTCACCTGGTTTCATTCTGTTAAATGCCTGAAACTGAGTGGCATTGTGCAAACATTTAAAAAAAAAAAAAAAGGAAGAAGAAAAAAACGCAAACAGAGCTTTTCTGTGGCTTAGCCTAGAAGTCCCAGGTTTAAGACAACATTTTGCCACTTTGTCCGCTGTTTTTGTGTTTCCTGTGATGGCAATCTGTTTTGCCATACAGCTCGCCTTATCTTCAGTTTGGAAGACCTCTGTATTCATACTCAATTTTCAATCGCTAGTAAGGAATAAGACTTGAGCACTTTGAAACGGGATAATTTCTATGTGTTTGTTGGCGTGAGTGGCTTGAAACTGTGGTATCTGCATGATATATACAAAATGAAAAAGACGGAAGAATTTTCAATACTTACCCTTACACACAAGGTGCAACAGCTGTCTTTTTAGTAGTCATGGAGAGACCATTAAACAGATTTTGTCTCCCTTTACAAATGGCGGCAGGCAGCGTGCTCATGAAGACGTACTAACTTGATCAACTTTACGTTTATATTACTCCTTTTGGGGGGGGTGAACCGGCGGGATTAGGACTGAGGACGCTCAGGTTCAAGGATCACACACTTCAGACCTAATTTGTGAAATCTTCTGTTAAGTTGCCAAGGTCCATCCAAGAGGCTTTTACTCTGTTTGCTTCTCATAAAAGCCACACACACACAACACACACACACACACACACACACACACACACACACACACACACAATCCTTTCTCTTCATAAGGGATTCCATATCGTACACGCTATCTAGGAAGTGCATCTGCTTTGTAGATCTGGGATGTAAATAGGGAATGTCTGTGCTAAAGAATGCAAATTTTAATGAGACTGCCATATCTCTATCAAGCACTCATCCAGAGGATACACAAGGGAAGCTGACAGAGGACCTTGGGAACTATTTTCCAGGTCTTGAAATTAGGAGACACCATGAAGAATCACCAAGTCAGCTCCTTTCTTTTCCTGCATCGAAATTGTTCCTTGCTAAGCAACGCTTCCTAGTTGTGTGGACGTTCACTTTCCAATGCTTTCTTTCCCCCTTCTTCTTCTTCTTCTTATATATTTCAATAACGGTGCATTTTCTCAGGTGGGTTTTCATATAATTCGGCTTTGCACATACACTCTGCTTCTGTTAGAAGCGGTTCTATGCTCCCTGATAAAGTCCAAACCACTTTTGTGAAGCTCAAAATAGTCTGGACACATGATACCCGAACTGATGGTGAGCTACCCATTTACGTTATGTATTAAGTCTAAATTTAATCAAGGCCACATTTTATTTATACATTTCATGCATTAAACTCATTTAAACTTTTAGTCAGATTTCATTAGAAGAAATACTACCGTGTACATCATGCAGTTGTAAAGCTAGTGTGGTTCAGGAATTTGAAAGGAGGTAGAGATGGGGAGTCAGATTTCAGCATTTCTTTCTCTTTCTCTCCTTAGCGCTTGCAGCAGGTCTGTTGTGGGGCACACAGTTTGTTTCCTAACACACTAACACACTCAGCGTGCTCTCTACAAATGTGTAAACACAGACATTCTCTGTAATCAGGGAGGCTGGTATCTTAAGGCAAGATTATGTTTTTTTTAGGAAATGCAATTTATGTGCAGGATTGGGTTTCGTTTGCCGACTGATAACGTCTGGGGCTTGGAGAGATGATAATAGCATTGTGTCCTAACTGCCCGCCTGGCATCTGAAAGCTCTGGCCTTCCTGAGCGGTTGTGCCTTATGATCTCAAGTTAAACTATGTTAATTCTTCCTTTCTTTGAATAATGCCTGGCGCAACTGATACGAAAATCATTTAAACTTATAAAAAAGAATTGTATAGCCCACATGGGTGAGTGCAAGGAATTACAGAGACAGGAGGAAACGACACAGGACACCAGGACTAACATCCATCCTCACAAGTCAGGAAATTAAAATTTATGTCTGGAACTCTGGTATCCTTGAGGTTGAGGTTGTTGGGTGGGGAGCACGTTAGACACGATGCTTAGACTATAATCATTTTAGTCTGCTTGAGGCATGGCCCTAATATTATAAGACAAGCTAAATATATGACAAATATCCATTCTCGTTTCAAGGACAAGCTGAAATAAATCCACCCAGACACCACTTGGTATCATAGCCTTCTCTATAAATCCATCTATCCACTTCATTTAAAAAAAAAAAACAAAAAAACAAAACCAACCAAAATGAAACTGCTGTCTTTTCCAAGGCAATAAGAAATGTCTTCACAAGTTTAGAGAGAAGTTTTCATGCCTAGGTTTTTCCCTAATACTGAATTCACCTGATTACTTTGCCACCTATTCTTTTCTCGTCCTCCTCCCCTTATCCCATCGCTTCCTTCCTTCTCCTCCTCCTTATTCTGAACTTTTCCTTTCCTTTCACAAGGTGACTCCGTGAAAGCAGAGTTGAGGTCCCACTAACCCCTCTACGCAGCAAAGGCCCATCACCTGAAAGAGACCTAAGCCCTGCATCAGCTGATGCTCTTCACGTTAAAATAATTTTTTAAAAAGCCCTCATAAATTGAATAGGCAGAACTGAAGCTTTTCTTAGCACCAAGACTGGCATCTTCCTTTCTAAACATGGGAATAGGTACCAAGAGGGAGGAGCCCAGACCACAGAAACCTCAACCTGTCTGGGCTGTGCTTTGAGTGCACAGGCAACATTGACTAGGGAGACTGGGGCTTAAGATTGTTTGCTCAAACATATTTTCTAAATGACATGTGTATATGTCAATTAGAAGGACAGGACTGGAGGATTCTGTCTTGACCTGGTTTTACAGAATGAGGTCCCTGGACAGCAATAGAATATGAATACCTAGGTATGTCTTATAGGTACGAGTTTGTGGACAAACTTTATATATTATAATTCTTTCAATATTCTCCCAAAACACTTGGAAAAAAAATCCTCATTGTTGTTCAGAAAAAAAATAATCTTTCATCTTGGTCCTCTGTGTGATCCACCTCGATTGAAAATGAAATTCAATAACATTCAGCGTCTCTTGTTTCAATCATTTATTATTGTTTAATAGTAAAGTTTCGAACTGAGATTTCGTATAATTGAGTACGTGTTTGTTGTTGCTCTTGTTCATTTAACATTTCCAACTGAGAGCTAACGTATTGAAAATCAAGAGCTGGAATGGAAACTCTGACACCGTTTTAGCTTCAGTCGCGCTGTCTTAACCGGCCAGGAGAAAAATATTAGCCCTGTCTAACTTACCTTTTCCATAAGGTGCAAAAAGCACTTTCTACAAGAGCAGACTATGAGAGCCAGCTCTCGGCTGATTGCTCGAATGTTGTTGCTATGCACCCCCATTGTCATAAGCTGGCGCAGGGTGAACTGCTGATTCTAACCATATGCTGAAGGCCGAAAAGCTTGGAAGAGTTTCCTCTAGGGTGCCCACACCATGTCCTGCTGGATCCCCAGGCTCCAGAAGAAAATGAAAACTGTGAGTTCTCCCATGATGAGATTTCATCCAGATGGTCGTGAGTTTATATATTAAATAATGAGTTCTGGACTTTAGCGTTTGTTTTATGAATTATGCCGTCCATATAAATTTGTCCACTGGGGGGCGCGCAAAGGCCATATACTACTGAAGCCAACTCACAGGCCGGAAACTGAAAATCTAATTTAAGACACATCACTTGAGTGGATTAATTCATAACTACTGTAATTCTAATAGGATTACTAATTTATGGTGTCAAACGCCATTCAGACCTCTGCTCTGGTTTGCTCGTGGGCAGCCTGCTAAGGATTTGAAAACAGTTCTACATTAGAAAACATACAGAAACTTAAAGCACACAGTCGATAAACTGGAATTAAAAACAAAGACTATCAAGAACAAAATTATTTTCCTGAATGTCTGTGTAGATCATCAATTATCATGATAATGTCTCTGCAGCAAAGTACAATAGTTTTATTACTTCAGCCAGGTATTCAAAAGATAGCATGACTCACTCTTTGCGCTACAGTTTCAGAGGAGAAAGATGGATTTCTGCTGGAAGGCATTGAGACGATGTATGCATGACTTTGCATCTAAGGAAATAAATGCCTCAAGCCCATGTCTTTGAGACGTTTCATGCATCCTAACAAGTTGCCTGTGTGTGTCCGAGTAGCACAGAAAATACCATTAATAAATTTAAGATTTATTATCACTTTATTTTATTGGAGATCTCTTCAAGGCAATCTCGGTTTGGCTAGTTCTCATATTGCCTTTTGACGTTCTGACTTCTTCTATGCGGTCTGATTTGGGGAAATCTGCTCCTCTTAATATTGTCTAATCTACATGGGAAGTAGAAAAAGACAAGATCTCCTGAGGAAATTGGGAGCATTGGGGACCTTGGGGGAGAGTTGAAAGGGAGGAAAGAGACAGGAAGAGGAGCAGAGAAAAATGTAGAGCTCAATAAAAATCAATTAAAAATATTGTCTAATGAACCAGTTCTGATAAGAAGTGAATGTACCCAGGCTGCAGAGAAATGGGATGGTTTTCTTTTTATTGTTTAACACGTTCATACATTTATACAGTGGAATTTGTGGCTGTTTTACTTCCCCTCGTTCTACAAATTAAAACTAGACTGGAACTCAAAGACTCTTCCAGGTGGGAGACAAGACATGGGGTTGAAGTGTGTCATCACAAAGGAGTATAGACATTCTCCCCTTTTATAGTTATCATATTTTTCATACAACATATTTTGATCATGGTTTCTCCTCTCTCATCTCTCCCAGATCCTGCCCATCCCCTTACCCAGCCAAATTTATGGGTCTTTTTTTTGTCTCTGTCTTCATCAAAAGAAAACAAAACAAACAAACAAAAACAAGAAACAAAACCAAAAAAGAAAAGAAAATCAGACATTCTCAAGCAACTGACCAGTAGAGCGTCCAGCCTTTTCCGGAGCTGAGCCATCTAACACGGTAACTTTTGTGCTTTAATCCTCTGCTTAAGATCTCTAGTAGCTGAGATTACAGGTGTATGTCACCACACCTGAAAAAAAAATTGTATGCGTTTAGACAATTCGTTCTGAACCACCAACAAAATGCCTTTTAATAATCCATCAGTATTGAATTTTTGATCTCTTACTATTGACTTCTGTGACAGAGGAATATATTTTTTCTTTTAGTTTTATTTAAAGAGATCAGGCTAGAGGCCACCACATTGGACGGTTAGTTTTAAAATTATTTTAGCTACTTAAAATGATTGGGTTTCGGTGATTCAAATCCTCCTAATTTCAAAAAGAAGATGGGAAAGATGACAAAAGCCATAGGACCAGGGTACCTGCTGTGAGATAGTGTCTTCTATATGTAGCAATAAAGCTCCACCCATGAAATCTCAATGACATGGTTGCCTAAACAAGACTTAAATACTGGCAGCACCAATTGACATGCCAACAAGAAGGGGCAATTCTAAAGTTTCAACCCTATAAGAACTATAGGCAATTAATGGTTGTTAAGGGAAGCAGAGTTAGTCCTTTCAAATGACAGGCCTCTTGATAGGTTAATCAGTCCCAAGAGGTCAGCACTAAAGACATGCCGACAATGCTAAATGACCTTAGCTGTTTGTGTGTGCGTGTGTGTGTGTGTGTGTGTGTGTGTGCGCGCGTGTGCGCGCGCGTGCATGCATGAGCGCGCGCACACACACACACACACACACCAAGAGGCCATGAAAGTAAGGACGTAGGTGTGGCACAGGAGGAGCTGGAGGGAGAAGAATGATATTAATACAATATTCAAAATATAAAATTCTCAAGAGACTAACGAAACCAATAAAAAAGACACAGCATTTGCTATTTATCAGCTTCAACATTAAACTCACTTTTTGTAAACCCAAACACCACTAGCACTAGAGGTTCTATCTTCACAATGACAACAATAACCAGTTGTGTCTCTGGCTGCACACAGTCATTATACTCAATGACCGGTTGATGGCCCTTGGCAGGTCCACATTTCTACTTCCCAGAGGAAGTGTACTTGAAATTCCCTTCTCTGTCTCAAGGAGGCCCCTCCCACCTTTTCATTTTTGTCATTATATATTCGAGGGAACAAGACTTTCCAGTGTGAGTATACTTAACTAACTTATTTTCCTCATTATGGCTATCTCAAGACTATGAAATATGTGCCCACATTTTTCTAAAACAATATTTTTTTTCCTGTTCTATCATACTGTGAAATAGTATTGGTCTGATTGGAAATTCTAATGGATGATTATTAAGGACGTTAAGCTAGCTCAACCATTATAGTATTAAGAGAAAAAAAAGTCCTTTTTTTCTCTTGAGGGAAAGTTTGGAAATGCCAAAGTTTTAAAACATATTTACTTTTAATCACATTTCAGAAATTTTGCTATTTAAACGAAATATCTCGAAAGCAAAATTAATTGGCTCTTCCACAAGCAGGTGAATTGCTTAGTAAAAGAACTCATGCCTTCCGTGGTGAGAGTGTGCTTTTACGACTTCAGTATATCCTTCAACACTCCACACTGACTTATTTGAAAATTCTTGCTTTATGGAACAAAAAATTCCTGATTTCAGTAACACTGGACCACATGTTTTCTTTTCAGTTCTTCTTGGTCCTGATGTAATTTCAGCTTTCCTTTTCTAATAAAGAAAAAAAAATGATATGCCTGACAAGGAAAAAGTTAATCAGCAGACGTCATACTCTGTAAATTTTAGGACTTGTGTGAGCTCTTGGAGTTCCTGAGAAGTTTTATTGGAAGTTCTTCAGATTTCTCCTTAGTTATCAAATAGTGACACTTCTCTGAGATTGTTCAGCTATAGTAGAATTTATTTTGGGACTCTAATCCTGTAGTTCTTAGTTAATGTTGGCATCCTCTAAGTCAGTGGTTCTCAACCCGAGGGTCTAGTGACCCTTTCACAGAGGTCACGTATCAGACGTCCTGAATATCAGATATTTACCTCACGAGTCGTAACAACAGTTTGCCAAGTTTTCTCTTTTAAAATGGATATAGTATTTCAGAATGCAAATGTTCATCTTGTCATTTGATACCAATTCCCTTTGATCATTCTTACCTCAGAAGATGGAGATGGCTGTATTCATGTTGTATTTTGGAGGCTTTGTGGGTCACTGAAGAACTACACAGAGGAACTGGATTCCTTTCATTGTAATAACCTCAAGGAATATCTGTGGTTGCCCACTTTCTGCTGCTGTCACAAAAATAAGCGACAAAATCGACTTAACACGAAGAAAGATGAACTCTGGCCCATGGCTTCAGGAATCTTCTGCATCAATTATGTCACTCCCATAGCAAGGAGGCCTGACATCCCAGTAGGACACAGGAGAAGCAAATTTCTCACATTATCGTAGCTAGTATCTGAAAGAAAAGAAAGGTCCTGGAACCCTGTTTGTTTATCACCAACACATCTTCCATGATGACCCTGAGCCCCACCTCCTAATGAACAATATGCCCACTGGGACTGCACCTTCCACGTACAGAATTGGGAGAATATTTGCCAATCCAAACAATAGCAGTATGTTTGGCCATACGTGTGACCACGTAATGATCAGCAATGGCAGCTCCTCTTGAGTTAGTAATTCCAAGCTCCCTTTCTATGACCAATGCACTGCTTTATCACGTAATGTGTCTTGCCATCGTTATCCAAAAACCATTCAGCTTCATGTGAGATCACCAGTCCACTTTACCCTATCATTTTCTTTGCCTATGGAGCCATTGCATCGTTGCCCTACTATCACAGTCTCTACACTCTGAAACATAATAATGACCCTCTCTATAACTGGTGCCAATTCAATTGCATCTAGAGTCTAAGTAGTCTAAATATGCATTCCAACTCCCAACCAATCCCCACGTTTAACTCCCAGCGCAATTGTGGCAATGGGTGGGGCCTCTGGAGGTATTGCTTATGAGGGTTCTGTTCTCATAAATGGGAATATGGTTCTTGTTAAAGTGGTGCAAAAGAGCCCATTATCGCCGTTTTCCAGAAAACGTACAGCTAAGGAGAAGATCCTTCCTGAGAGGAATGGTTCCTCATCTTCTGACTCTGAATGTTTTAGTATTTTATCCTTGGACCTCACACCCTACTGAACCATGGGCAATACTTTTATGTTATTGTAAATGTTGTCTTAGTTTGTTTTCTATTTCTGTGATAGAGACAGTGGCCAAAAATAAAAGCAGCTGGGGTGGGGAAGAACTAATTTGGCTTTATGTCTTGATCATAGTCTATCACTAAAGAAATTCAGGGCAGGAATTCAGCAAAAGCATGGAGGGACATACTGAAGCAGAAATCATGGAGGCGTGCTGCTTACTGGTGTGTTGTCCCTGGTTGTTCAGCTTCTTCATTTTATTTTATGACACTTAGGCCCACCAACCCACAAGTAACATCATATGCAGTGGGCTGGGTCCTCATCACATTAACTATTAGTAAAGAAAATGTTTCAAGTTTGATGGAGGTATTTGTTCAACTGAGATCTCTTTTCTTCATTGAAGCAATGTTGATAAACAAAGCAAAACAAACAAAATCCAAATCAAACTGATAACAGCAACAACAAATAATTCAGAACAGTTATGAGATCTAAACTTCTATTCTAATGCAGCCCGACTAGACTAAGAGAGACAGGAACATTTAATCGAGAGTAAACAGCCATTACAAGTATTTTCAAAGAGAAAAGTGAATTGTTGGGCATATATGTATTCAAGGTCAACTGTGCACAGCTATAAGGAATTCCAAATTCTTTCAAAAAGTGTGTTTTGAAGCAGTGTCTGATACAACACAGGTTGGTCTTTAGATTGGCATCCAGCGGAGGATAGCCTTGAACTTCTGCATGTGCTACATTATCAAATGTAATAAGCTTCAGATTCATAAATGGATTGGCTTTATAGATATACAATGAATATAAGCAAGATTTTGAGATGCTTATAAAGTAGAGAAAAATGAAGAAAATAAAATGAAAAAAATTTACAAAAAAAGGAAGAAATTTAAAAATCTCATCATGGAAGCTACAGTGCGCCCCATTATGTTGCACCATATATGTCTTGGTCCTTTCGTCTCTACTTGCAAGTGTGCCTTGCAAGGAGTCATTGGTCTGGTTCAAAGCTCCTGGTCTCCACTAGGGCTGTTAGTAGACATCCCATTGGCTCCCCAGCTGGCAGATTCTAATGGTTGTGATAAAAATAGGATGGCAAGATCAAGGGTAAAAGAGGTGATTGGCTTTCGGGGAACTCTGGAGTAAAATCTCAGGAGTACTAACGTTGGGGGAGTGACATCTGGTTCTTCGCTTGCAACACCCTTGTATCATCCTGTTTTAAATTAACTACCCCGGTTCCAATGATTTCAGATGATGCTTAAGGACAAAAGGGAGAAAGTTTTATTACAAAGGCGTTCTTGTGGTGGAACGCAGTTTCTGAGAGGGGATTGTTTCAATTGTGCCAAGCATCCCACAGATATTTTTAAGGGATTATGACTGTACAGAATAGTTATGATCTGTTGTGATAGTTGCGGGGTTGATTCTGAAAGGCACTCTTTTGCGAACTTGTTTGATTTGTTCATTATTTTTGTCATCTAGTACTATCTAGGATGTGATTTTATTTCTTTCTGGCCCCAGACAAACAGGGCTTACTCAGTTTGTAATCACATTTGATTCTGAGGGTGGTAGTATTGCCAGGATGTTTCCAGCTTAATATAATTATATGCACATTTCATCTACTGGAATCAAATGAGATAATGTATATAAAAATGTTTTGGAAAGTGCCAATCACTCTATAAACACAAAGGATTGAGCCGTATATTAGGAAGATTGTCGTCTGAAGCTGTTTGAAATAATCTGCTCGTATCTCACTTACATTTTCCAATCATTTAAGGGAACTGCATACGCTTCCACTATAGCTAAAGCACAGGACTTGCTTTCATTTTGTAAAATTAAATTTTTGGAGAAGGGTTAACAGGCAATTTTCTACATAGTGTAAAGATTGTTCCTCTGATATTGGCACTTGTGGACTGTTTAGAATTCTCCTGCCAAATGTGCAGTTTCTTGAATGTTTTGAGCTGGGAGAGAATTAATGTTCTTTGCTCCTACTTGTTTTCAACTTTAGACTTCAAATTGCAAGCATGGAAATAAGTTCTTTCCCCCTACCTAAGATGCTAACTGCAAGCACTCATCCTCTGGGCCAGGTTGTTGGCAATTATAAGGTTGGCTCCAAATTTCTGCGTGTGTTCTTCTCAGCCAGACAATGATGTCATTGTAGATGTATCTCTTTAGGAAGACTGGGGTTTTTGCAGAGGCCCAGTCCTCCCTCACTGCTGTGGATCTCAGCTTCAGACTTTGAGTACGACTTCTTACCTAGATCTCTCTTGCCAGCCTTTTCTGAATTTCCCAGGGAGACCACACCCGATTCCTGACCTCCACTCTCTTCCTCTGACATATTGGATTGATGTAGTAGTTTTTATTTTTTAGCTGGCTATCTAAAAAATTCTAAACTCGGTTGGAATAGAGCCCGTGCCTCTTTGTAGCCACCATCCTATTACATTACTTGGAAGATAGTAGATATCTTGTGGATTAAATAATTAACAGTATAGCAGCAGTCTTGGGGGAGGGATGGTTGAGCTAAACATTGTGAAATAAAATGAGAAAACATTAGCAACTGTGTAATTAATAGTGAAAAGGGAACAAAATTTACTGTGCATGTTCCACAAACAAGACATAATTTTGTAGTTTTCAATTAGTCAGCATGGTTACCTAATCTAAAATTTCATAAATATTCATACATATCTGCAACATACATGGGACCGTTACTTCAGGAAATCAACTAAGGATTTCCACCAATCTCGGGTTCTACTATGTTTGAAACTGTGAACTGCGTCCATGCTACTCAGGGTCTCCAGTAGGGGAAGAGAGGCCACAGGGAACCCAACTTGCTTCCAAAAGATGCAGATTACAAGTGCCAAGTGTTACCTCTGTGTACAGTCATCTATCTTATACCTGTGCTATACATAGTGTGTGTATTTTGCACATACAGTGGCATTCAGGGGTTTGCACCAAAAAAAAAAAAGACAGGTAAATATGTGTACCAAAAACTAAAGCAAAACAAAACCTATAAAGTAGCTTTAAGAAAATCGTTTCAGGTGTTTGAATAAACAATTCTAAGTCAGACAAAATTTTAAAAAGGAAAAAAAAATCATTCTTGTTTAATGACAAGCCTTTATCAGGTAATATCCAAAAAACTAGGGCCATTGAATTATTTTATTAACTGAGACACAAGTACCATTTGAGAGGAATGTGGTTAAATTATTTAATAGCTAGCTTCCTTTTTAATCCCAACCACCACTCACACAATAAACCTGAAAGAGGAAATTTATAAGATGTATGAAACTAAAGCACAACATATCAGAAAACAGGAACAAAAAAATAATGTTGAAGAATGCTGCTTGTTGGTTCCTGGCCGCTTAGCCCTGAAATGATCACAGAGAAACTGTATTAATTAAATCACTGCTTGGCCCATTAGCTCTAGCTTCTTATTGGCTAACTTTTACATATTAATTTAACCCATATCCATGAATCTGTGTAATGCCACGTGTCTGTGATTTACAGGGTAAAGTTCCCAGCGTCTGTCTTTGGTGGGCTACATGGCTTCTCTCCTCTGCTGCCTCCTTTCTCCCAGCATTCAGTTTAGTTTTCCCCTGCCTACTTCTATTCCCTGCACAGGCCCAAGACAGTTTCTTTATTCATTAATGGCAATCACAGCATACAAAGGGAAATCCCACATCAACATAATGTATTTGTACTTTTAGGGGATAAAATGAACAAATATACAAACGACCATGAATGCACATGTGATATGCAGTATGTGATGGGATTATTCAATTCCTCGGCTTTCGCAACAGGTTGAAGTTGGGCACGGTGAGCGACAAAGCTGGCGCTGTGGGTGGAGAAGCAGGGCAGCAATCAGATGCCACCCCAAGGGAAACAAATCGAGCATTCTTAGAAAAGGGAACACAGATTTTTTTTTTTTTATAGAGAGAGCTTGCACCGACTCTACGTAATCAGTTTTGACGTTTTAACTAATTTTAGAGTTTACAAACTAGTCATTTTTCAATTTAGTCAAAAACTAATAGCAAGTGTGCTTAGCCAAAGTAGTAAAATGACGAAAAGTAGTCAAATTGATAAAACATATAGTTATGGCCTCAACCATACCCAAAAGTCTGACAGAGTTGAATATGGCCAAAAGTTTCGGTTTAGAAAATCCTGACCCCATTTCTGTGTAATTGTTAGAAACCTACATATCCCATATCAGCTTCTCACAGTGTTGTCTCACTGAATCAGACAAACTGACTCTGCTAACCACAACCACTTCCCTCCACTTAACACATATACAGATTAGGCATAAAAGCCACAATTTAAACCTCACATAAAACAAAAGCCGAAACTAAATGGCAGTCTGCGTATGTCTTTATGTGACAAATAAATTTGTGTCACAGAAGTACATATGTTGGGAAACTGAGTTTGTCTGTCACAATCTTCTGGCTCAACTTCTGTCATCGGGTACAGGGTAAGAACAATATCAGATTATAGCAGACCATGACCGGTGGGGTCGGAAGCTTGCAAAGTGCCTATTTTCCCTACTCTGAGCACATGCCAATTATGTAGTAGCATTGATGTCTTATTTAATGTTTTTTTCGTTATTTCTATGTACAGAGACTTCTGTAAATCACACACCAAATTTGTTTGCTTCAAACATTACTCATTAATAGTTAGAATAATTTTTTCTATTTGGCATCTAGGCACCAAGGTGTGGGTAGAGAGGGTTAGAACTCAACAAATAAAGATATGTTTGCAAAAGAGGTGAAGATGGCATGGCAGATGTCTTGGTGAACAAGATTAAAACTAGCAAAGGCAAGACCTGGAGGGGAAATATACTTCTTATTGTGTTCTCGGACAATCAAACAGGCTCTCTGATTTGCATGGAGGGAAAGAGAATGAAGACAGTTGAGGGTGGAGGAAGGAGAGAGTCCGTGTCCCCGATTCGTACTCTGAATGAGACAGAGATTTGGAGATGTAAGTTCTTCAAGGACAAAGCAAGCAAACTGTGTCTGGAGCAGGTTTGGAAGCAGCTGAGACAACCGTTCATCCCGTTTCTGTCAGGAACTCATGTTTGGATGCGCTTGAGTCTGAGACAACCGTTGCTGGTTTATGAGGAAACTGCTTTGTAGAATATGACACAGAACTTTTTTTTTTTTTCGAGACAGGGTTTCTCTGTGGTTTTGGAGCCTGTCCTGGAACTAGCTCTGTAGACCAGGCTGGTCTCGAACTCACAGAGATCCGCCTGCCTCTGCCTCCCGAGTGCTGGGATTAAAGGCGTGCGCCACCACCGCCCGGCGACACAGAACTTTTAAAAGTAGATTAATGCTCTGAGAAAAAAGCATGTGGAGTCAGACATAAAGATGTATTAGGTTTATATGAGTCTAATTCATTAAAAAAATATTTCTATTTTGTCCTATATGCTATTATGACAATAAAGTATTACTAAACAAATTATTAATCTAAGAGTATTTGAAGGAGATAGACAAGGAGAACAATAAACTTTTTGTGACTCTAATTCATATAGAAAAATATTTACCTTTTGTCCCATAAACTGCATTTTACAGTTTCATATTCATCCCACAGATCAGTTTATAGGCTTGCTAGTAGGGAAATAGCACCATCTTGTGGATAAGAATATAAAATGTTATCAAAAATGATTTATAAATATGACACAGCACATTTTGCTGCATTATATATCTTTATATATTTTAATAGATATAAGTTCTTTATATTTATTTAATTCTTCAGGAAAATTAGATCTTTATTTTTAGTGATGTTTAGTAGTTATGTGTATGTATGTTGTGAAATGTAAGGTCTTACCCTTTGTAAATTGCAAGAGATTTATACCAAAGCAGTGAAAATAACAATGAATTTATCAACTTAACCTTCTTTGTGATTAAAGTTCTATCTATCTATCTATCTATCTATCTATCTATCTATCTATCTATCTACTATCTATCTATCTATCTATCTATCTATCATCTATCTATTTTTGTTTGTTTGTTTTGAGAGCCCATTCTGTGAGCTGTCCTCAAACTCACAGAGATCTGCTTGCCTCTGTCTCCTGAGTGCTGCTATTAAGCACACGTGCTACCACCTAATTTGTCTTAAGGGAGTAAAGAAGAGAGAGAACAAAACAGAACATCAATGTCCTCCTCCTGATTCCATGCTGTGCAGAGGGGCACAGGTGTACTCTCCCACACACACACTCACACACACACATGCATACACCAACCAGACACCAAGTCTCAAACTCTCTTGTATATGAAATAAGTAATTAAGAAATAGCACAACCTCTTTTCTATGTTCAAGGTAGAAACTGGACAATAGAAAACAGGAGGGTTATTAGCAGGAGGAACCACAATTCTATTCTGGAAGCTGACTACTGATAAGGAGAGGCTCAGGCAAATGAGGGCATTCATTTGTTTTAAAGTGGTGCCACCCAGATGCAAACACAATCATTAAAAGCACTAAGTGTGTCAGACAGCTGAGTAGCGCAAATAAATGTCAAGTCAGCAAGTGAGATCACAGCAACCTCAGGACTCTGAATGAATTAGAATCCAAACCACTGGGAATTCCTGAAAAGATGAAATGACGACACATTTATAGACATGATTGAAGTACGTGCATTCCATTTCTTAGGCTCTTTTCTAGAATTTGTTAATTTACTTATTTCTCAGTACTAAAACATTATATTTGTAGAATTTTGCCATTCCAAGTAGAAAATCAAATAAACTGTGTCAAATCCATATCTCTATCCTGAAGAAACTTATTTCCAGATTGAATTTGTGCTTTGAAACCCAAGGACCATTTTTAAAATGTGAAAGCTTAGAAATAACACATTAAATATAGGAATAGTACTAACAAACCAAACCATTTTTTTCCATACTGGGATTGATGATGGTGCTGAAGGTGCTTGATAGCTCCTTAGCAGCTGGAGAACTGGCTGGAGAAGAGGGACATAGTGACTAATCGCTGTACATTTTTATGATGGTTAATATTGTATGTCAACTTGACAGACTCTAGTATCATCTGGGAAACCGATCCCTGGGCATATTTGTAAAAAGTTTTGGATTGGCTGGTTGATGTAGGAAGACCCCCCCTTAACTGTGGGTGGCACCATCCGTGGTGTGCAATCCTGGACTAACTATAAAGAGGTAGTGAACCGAACTCCAGCATTTTCGTTGCACTTTCTGTTATTAAATGGGTCATCAGGATTAGGAAACTTGCCACCAGGTCTGAGGACCTGAATTTCATTCCCTGAATCCCCATGGTAGAAGAAGACAGACTTCCACAAGTGGTCCTCTAACCTCATACACGCACTTGTGGTCAAATCATTTAGAATCCCTGGAAGGCTGGATGTCGTTTGACTTCAGAATATAAGAGTTGAGCATATATTTCCCCTTAGCATTATCCACAGAATGATACAAGAGAAATGTGTAACCCAGGTAATATCTGAGCAGCCTGAGTTCAAGACCTCGCTATATAAAAATATGACCACCTTCAAGAAGAACTTGTAAGCCTCAAGGTATACAGATTGGGGACAAACCGAGAAGTTGAACCTGAAAGATCGTTGAGTGACAAAAAAAAAATCACTGAAGTGCATACAAAGTAATGGGGTCATACGAAGTTTAGAAAAATAGCCAGACTGTTGCCTTCTGCTATAAATTGAAGACGACTTAAAAATCAATAAAATAATGTAAACAAACAGATGGCATAATAATAGTATCAAATGAATAGAATGATAAGAATGATGGAAACAAAAGCCACCAGTTTTCAACAATTAGCCACAGGCCATCTGTGTACAAAAAAAAAAAATCATTGATGAAAAAGAAAAGTAAGTGGCTTGGAAATTTAGAGTTAAACTGGTCACAGCTGCTATTACAAATTCCATTGTAATTAGAAATGGTAAAAGCGCATCAGTGTGGGGAAATGGAGGGTACGACGCCATTCCTTCTTCAAAGGAAGAGGAGTGGCTTCGCCAGGAATATGACAGCCTCAAACAGATGAGATAATGGAACCCACGCAGCATCACCTGCAAACAACATGGATAGCCCAGTAACATAACCTGAATATAACAGTAAAAAATACATTTAGATAAAGCTACAGACATTTCATAATCCAACTGACTTCTGGTGTGAAATGTCAATGTTACAAAATCTGAAAAGTTCTAGGGGCAAGATGCCTGCAGGAAAAGAGAATAGTTGGAACCTTTTTTTATTTAATGCTTGATGAAAGGGAAAACACATGGCTGAGGTATTTGGAATGATTTCTTATACATTAAAAGTATGACTATTATTGAGTTGATTTTAATTTGGGGGGCATCGTGGTGTTACTATAGTTATATAGGAAAATGTTCTTGTTCTAGGAAACGATGTGTTAAGGTCTTAGGGCACATAATTAGGGATAAAATATCATGTTTACTATTTACTATTGGATGATTTTGACTGAAACCAATGGAAAGTTAAATCTACATGTTACATCTGAATTTATATATTACCTCTATCTATGTGAATGTTTGAAGAAATGGTGATAGTTGGAAAATCTGTGTGAAAGGTATATAGGAATTTTGGAAACTACTTTTGTAAACTTGAAAAATTTAAACAAAGAAATAGTTTGACTATAGCTTCATCTTCTGTATTTGTTTAGTCTTTTAATTTGTTTTTCTTCTTGTTAATTTTGAAATTGTAATTTAATTGTGACATTTCTCCCACCCTTTCTTCCATTCAACTGCTTCCACACCCCTACCCTGTCACCCTCAAATTCATGGCTTCTTTGTGCATGAATTATAATTGTATGAATCTATGTCTTGTACATTCCTAAATATGCATATTCCTAAACTTACATATTCCTAACCTCACCTGTTGGTGCATAGCAGGTTACTTAGAGGAACCTTTTCAGGGATGACTGTTTACCATTGGATGATCAGCTCGTGTGCCCTTCCCTGGGGATGATTACCTCTTCCCCTCCCAGCTTCCCGCAGTTACCCTACTTTTTTGTGCTGAGTTGCGCCCCCATGGGCTTCTTTCAGGGCAGTTTGGCATGTTCTTTGGTGTGTTTCTTGTTCAGCTCACATTGGGTGGTCCTGTCGTTAAGATATTATAGATACAGTTTCCAAACACTGAAAATATTCAACATGTGCCGTGTGATCTACCTGAGCATAAAGTTAAAATATGATGGGGGTATCATAGCATCCCAGATGAGCATGAAATCTCGGTCCTTGGCACATTGCTATGCTGCTTTCACAGCACAGCACAGCCAATCTGTTTGCCAGCTCATTTGGTGACTACTTTTTACCTCCCCAGATCACTTGTTTCTTCTCTCATAAAGTTCTAACTTACTGAGCAACTGGATTTTTAATTTTATTTTGACTACCATATAATTATCTATACACACAATTTACATATAATTTTAATTGTATACAACTTCTACAATTAATTAATTGCTTATATATCAAATATACATTGAAAATTACAAATTACACATAAGTATATATTATTTTGAGACAAGGCCTTATGTAGCCCAGGTTGTCCTCACAGTTGCTGAGTAGCTAGGGTTCTCTTCAAATCCTGACCCTCTTCCCAGTGCTGGTGGAATTTGTACTGTGTGCCAAGATTTCCATAATTTTTCAAGTTTTAAAATACACAAAGATGTTTGGACCAGCTGGATCTTTAGCCTTCAGCGAAAATGTAAGGTTCTTGCTCTGTGTACAGTTTCTACTTTCTGTTTTTAATGTCTTTTTTTTCCCATGATAGTATAAACTTACGTGTTCCAGGCTCTCCTCAGACTTGAGATTCTCTGGCCCTGGCATTTTCCAGCCAAGAATGATAAGAGAAAACCACTATGCCTAGCAAGATTTTACACATTCTTTATGTTCAGTGCTAAAGAATAAAATGTTACTCAAAATTAAAACACCATTATAATACTTCCTCGGCTACCATTAATATATTAGATCATTTCGTAGGAATACAGAGTAATGGTAGGTTCTGTGAGTTTGCATATATTCTCCTTCTTAGTGTACTTAAATATTTCACCATTCTATAAATTTTCCTTTCTGCTATATTTTAAATTTTGGCTATCAAAATATAAATACGACTGAATCTTGGTTATAAATAGAATTCAAAATTTCCTTCAAATAATTCAATAAATTTGGAATTATTTCAGTTTATGTGCCTGTTTCCATTCTTCTTTGATTATTCTTAGCCCCTATCTATCCACGGCAATAAAAGTCTCATTCATTGGCAGAGGGAATTCTGAGACTGTTTACTTTGCTTGTCTTGTTAGGATAGCCATTTCCTTTACATTAATTCAATTAAGCAAAAGTCCTTTACAGTCTACCTGGCTCAAACAGAGGATTCATTGAGGGACACTATAAGGAGAGGAAAGGGAGATATAAACAACGAAAACATTCAACAAATGCAGTGAAGAACGGGCATAATGTTTAGGGCAATAAACCGAAATAACTTTGAGTGAGTAAATTTTATGGACTTTTTAAAGACACTCTGATTTATGGGACTATATTGGCTAAGGTCCAGTATCTTATCCTCAGTATACAAAGGTCTAATCCAGTTAAACTCCATGCAGCAACGATTCAAGAAAATAAGAATGTACTGGGTTTCTACTGGGAAGTAATTATGTAATAGGATGGCTATCCCTGTTGACAAATATCTGTGCTACATGCACCAGAGAGAAACTTCACAAAAATATTCTCTATTATATGGTTCTGCCAAGATTATTTAATGAAAGTTTTAGCAAATTCATATAATATAGTAAGTTCAATTAATATTTTCAAAATCATCTGTGTAACAGGCATGGTGTTATACAAATGCATATATTATATCTGAAATGATTCTATTAATTGAGTAGATCTGGAAAGAAATATATGTATATTATATATTTATCTGTGTGTATGTGTGCATGTGTGTGTGTGTGTGTGTGTGTGTGTGTATTATTAACTTGTTCATATTTTTACTTCATCACCCACCATGGTATAGGTTCTCCCAAACTCTATCCTAATCAACCTAAGTTCTCTCTAGAGGCTGGTGAAAAACACCAGTTTGAGTAGGAAAGCCTTTATCCTCTGGAGCAAAACCAGAATTGAGACATACTGATTATTATGCCCTCTCGTTCAACAGAGGTCTACTATTTTCGGCTATTTCATGGGAATCCGTAATTATGTGTGTTTTAATCACATGTTTAGAGAGAAGAGGCAGAGTTCTTAGATGGCAGCTTTGTTCTTTCTGTCCCCAGATGTCACCTCCTACCTTCATTCCGAGGTGACAAGTGGTACTTCTGCTGCGTTGCCATAACGAAACCTACTTTCTTCTAATTTCCTAAGAAAGGCATACTCAGTTTTAGAAAAAGAAAAAAATAACATTGTATATATGTAAGTGAAGATTCCATTATTATAATTTAATAGATATTTGTGAGCTACAGCGTGGTGTAATTCCATGTCCAGGGGACCCAATACCAATGGAAGTAAAATAAAAATAAATAATTTAAGAAAAAATAGTTTAATAGATATTGATGAATAGAATATTTATTCTCTCTATTTTACATTTATTCCTTTGTTTTAGTCACTTTAATAACACCGTTATTTGATCTTAATTATTATAGAACAGTAAGGTTCTAGTAGCCATGGAATGGTCAGTGAAGTAGCTAAGTGGGTAGATTCCAGCAGTGCAAGTCCTTTTAATCATCAAAAGAAACTCTTCATTATAGCCCGTGAGCTTGCATCTTCTCACCAGTGAAATCATCCTATTAAGGCCCCTTTATCAAATGATTGTCAAGCATACAACGATTAGAGATAATACCTGACACCTATTAAACACATAAAGAGATGAAATTCTTTGCTATAATATTAACCCAAAATACCAATTCTGCAAGTATTTCAAAATTTATTGGTACAAAAATGGCACAAATGAAATGGGAACTAAGATATCACCAGACAACTGAATACTCTAGGGTCAACTGAGTATGTGCTGCTGTATTTTCTTGACTGAAATATTATTGGGCATATGACCATATGAATAAGCTTAAAGCAGAGTGTTTTATTTTTAATCTGGATAATTAGAATATACATCCCAATAGAATTTTTTGTACTCTATAATTTTCTTAAACCTACTCCTAAAAACTACCATTACACCCATACATTACGGTATCTCTCAGTGTTCATCTTAGAAGCTTCTTGCAGTAGTTGGCAATTAACACTGGGATTTAGAACTGGTCAAAGTGCACAAAGTAACAGACGGTTGAGTGTACTGCTCCAAATGGAACATTTATATCACAAGCCCGTCTTCCAGGACTCCGGGCTCATGAGAGAAGATGGGGGTAGAAACACTGCAAAAGCCAGAGCAGTGAATGGCTTCACTAAGACATCAAAAACCTACAATAAGACATTACACTACAATAAGCATACAATAAGGGAGTTCCATGTATAAACTGACAGCAGCTGTAAGTGCATACCAAAGACTAGCACAAGATCAAGCCTGAACAAAAGCCCCAGCATGAAATGAGGAGTAGATAAGGAATTTCTAACTCTAGATGAGTTATCAGCAACTGATGACTTTTGGGAGAAGGAGAATCATTTTTTCTTCCCAGAGACTGCTTGTGCTCTGTCACATGGTCCTATAACCATGCATATACTGTCTGCACTAAATAGCACTGTATATGATATACCAGATCTAATTATATGCATTCACTGTGTTAAGATAGCATCTTTTTTCCCACTAGTAAAGAAGCACTTTATTGAATAGTACCATGGAGGCTTATATACTCAACACAGTCAGGTGGGCCAGCAGGTGAAAACCTCATCTCCTGATCCTCAATTAAGGACAAGGCAACACGTGCTCAGGAAGCAGAGCTGGACACAGCTTTCAGTAGCACAAATCAGAAGGCCAACATTTTGTGTTTATGGTTCCTGCTAACATTCAAAAAATTTCTACATCTCTTCTTACTATGTCAATTGGAAATAGGACTTGGTACATGAACTGCATTACAATAGAGAAACATGGCTTGCTTTCCATTGAATCTTCTCTCAGAAGAGATTACTGCTTAGTATCTCTCTTTAGCAGAACATTCCTTAAGAGTATTTAGTCATCAAAGTGCTTGAAGCAATCACCTTTTATGTACCCTAGATTATAAAAATACCAGTTGTAAAAACAATCACTTTTCATTGTTCTCTGTCAAAAGAAATGAAATTGGACTTTTACCATCGTTAAAAAACATCTTTGCTATGAGACTAAAGAGAAAGTTATCAGAGCCAACTTTTGCTTCATCTCTTGTCTCCTGATTCTAGTAAGTAAACATACAATTTGCTAAAGCAGGTTATTAATTTTTTATTTTGAAAGCTTCCTTTCCAATATATATAAGAACCAAGTTTTAAAAGTAATATAGAATTACCTAAACATTTCTAAATCAATTGTAGTATCGCTCCAATCATCTTTGTAGTTAATACATTGGAACAGGAGAAACTTTCAACTAAATAAGTATCATTTTTCATTGTCAATATAAAACTATCAACAAAAATAACCAATAAAAATCTACATGTAAGTCGGGTGTTGGTGGTGTATGCCTTTAATCCCAGCATTAGAGAGGCAGAGTCAGGCATGTCTCTGTGAGTTTGAGGCCAGCGTGGTCTACAAGAGCTAGTTCCAGTACAGGCTCCAAAGCTACAGAGAAATCTACATTTATTTAGTATTTGTCATAATGACAATATGTGATGAGCATATATCTCTGCTTAACAGCTGCTTCATAGTATTCACACTTTAGAGAAGATAAATCCATAAATTTATACATAGAAGAATTTATGTTCATACATCCAATAAGTGGTAGATTGTAACTGAGATTCCATTCATTCCAACTATATAGTTTTTATTAACAAAGTATGAATTGCAACAATTCTAAGTGATAATGTCTGACTATAGTAATAATTAGATCACAGTGGCTACTCAAAAGCAGATACAGAAAAATTAGGTAGACTTATCACAAAAAAAGGGGCTGAGATGATTGAAATAATCAATTATGAAAAGTCACTGAAGGTGTTTAAAACTGTAATAATGTGATTCTACCACCAGCAACTGGTGGAAACAGATACAGAGACCCACAACCAGACTAATTAGTTAGTCTGAGTTCAGGGAATCCTGCTGAGGAGAGGGAGGAAGAATTGTAGGAGTCAGGGGGGGTCAAAGACATGACAAGAAAACTCACAAAATCAACTAACCTGGGCTCATAGGAGCTCACAGAGATAGAACCAAAAACCAGAGAGCCTGCATGGAACTGATCTCAGTCCTCTCCATACATGTGACAGTTATGCAATTTGGTCTGTTTGTGGGATTCCTAAAGGTGGAAGTAGAGGCTGTCCGATGTTTGACTGGCTTTTGTACCCTATTCCTCATACTGGGTCACCTTGCCCAGCCTTAATACATGGGGAGGTGCTTAGTCTTACTGCAACTTGATATGCTTCATTTGTTGATATCCATGGGAGGCCTACCTCTTTCTGAACAGAAACAGAGGCGTGGATTGGTGAAGCAGAGGGGAGTTAGTTGGAGACAATGAGAGGAGAGGAGGGAGAAAAAAATAGGGTCAGAATGTAAAATAAATGAGTAAATTTAATTAAAAGAGAGGGACTGAAGAGATGGCTCAGAGGTTAAGAGCACTGATTGCTCTTCCAGAGGTTCTGAGTTCACCCATATGGTGGTTCATAACCATCCATAATGAGATCTGGTGCCCTTTCCTGGCATGTAGGCATACTTTTTTATGTATACACTGAATATAAAAGGAAAACAGACAGAAAGAGAAAGAAAGAAAGAGAAAGAAAGGAAGAAAGAAGAAATAAAGAAATGAAGAAAGGAAGGAAGGAAGGAAGGAAGGAAGGAAGGAAGGAAGGAAGGAAGGAAGGAAGGAAGGAAGGAAAAATAAATAAACATTCGGACCTAGAGAGATGGCTCCATGGTTAAGAGCACTGACAGCTCTTCCAGAGGACGCATATTTAATTCCCAGCACCCACATGGCAGCTCACAACTGCTTGTAACTTCAGTTTCATGGGATCCAACACTCTCAGGCAAAACTCCAATGCACATGAAATAAAAACAAATAAATTATAAAAAAAGAATGTGATGCTTTCTTAAGAATATTGTTTTTCACATTTGAAAGCAGACATATATTATTAGACGTGGAAATTTATAAACAAAACAATTTTGATGATTTCTCTTGGTTCTCAGCTTAATTGGATCTGGAATGGATTCAGACAATCCTCAAGGTGGACGTGTAAGGTATTTTCCTGGAGAGATTAAGTGTTAAGGTGACATTCTACTAGAGTGGGAGCCACCTTCAGATGGCAAGCCACTTATAGTGATATCTGTCTGCCTTTTTGTTTTTTTAATGAAGAATTCGTCTAACTCCTTGCTGCTTCTGTGGCTGTCATCATTTGTAGACATTGGAACTTGGAACTCTCCAAAAATTCCAAAGGTCTTTATCATCAGTTTGAAAGTGATGAGCTATTGAGCCTGGTGGACTGAGAGGCTACAAGATTCTCAACGGGGTGTTGGGAGCTGTCATCAAGGCCTGGTGTCCACTTCTATGTACTTCACTTAAGAGAGTTGCATGCTTTCTTTGCTCCCGTGTTTCCAAGAAGTTCTTGGCTATGGTCTACCGGATATGGTTTTAATACGCTCATGTGTCCTTACAGTCCAAATTCATGCCAATAAACTTATGTATATATTCACCTTTTCCACTAAGTCATTGCCAATGTGTGCTACATGGTATTGCTGACTGGAAGGTACCACTTAGTGTCCACCCTGGTGGTACATAGTAATCCTCCATCTTCCAAAGGCTGTTTGTAAAACAGAGTCTCTTAGAATAAGACACAGTCTACAAAGCATTGCTCTATACAATACAGAGTAACTTGGAGCATGACATAGTCAGATCTCTATATTCCCTTGGATTCAAAATTCCCAGTGACTTCAACCAACTTGGAAGTGTCCATTCCCAGTTTTATAGTGTTCCTCTCTCTCATAGTCAGACCCCCAGAGAACAGAAAAAGACCTTCTTTGAGGTGGCAGTTTGCCCAGGAAGTCTCATAGGAGGCTTCTAACATTCGAGTTAGATAATATTTTACCTCTAATTCTTAAGGGACACTAAACAAACCAAATTAGGGTCAAGGTTTCCTTTTATCACATTAACTGCTTATAGGAATTTATTTTTTAAATTTACAGGGATCTTGTTGAAATAATATCTGTAGCGATGAAGAAGGATTTATTTAAAGTTCAATAATTCCTTCATTTTCACCTCTGTTTATGTATTTTATTAAGGCCAAGTAAAATAAAATTTGCTACTTTTAATTTAAACATGTAATCTTTAAGTGTGATTTTTGTTTCTGTAAAAGAAATTCTAGCTCCATATGGTACTGCTATCGTTATATAGACAGAACAATATATTTAAGTGAATAATTTATATTCTGAAATGCCTTGATTCAAAATCAGATTGACATTAGCTAGCTGAATGGCCTTGAGCAGCTTACTTAACTGACTTAACACCATTATTTTCTTACAGGAAGGCAGATGTAACGCCTACCTTATTCATTTCTTAGAAAGACTGAGCAAGTCAGCGCTTATTAATTAATGGTTTTATGTCAGTAACTACATAGTGATGGTCGGTATTGAGCCCAGTGTTCCCTCTCGTTCTTTGTGATGATGATTTCATACAACACAGATTACATCCATCATTCTGTGTTTAGAATATGTGCAACATATTGCTGGTCATATCTCCAGAAAGCTGAAAGGAGTTGATTAGGAAGTGAATTAAATATATCTGCAGTGTGCTGTTTATTTAAACATAGAATGACTCTTTCTGGATACTGGCAGACTGATTTATGACTACAATATGTTGCAGTGACTGTAATTAAACTATTTTCTTCAGTGCAGCTTTATACTTAAGAATGATGACTATGGAAGACAAACACAAACCATTTATCATTGTTTCTTGGAGGGAAGTCTTTTGAATATACAATGCATTCCATATTAATACCTAATGCTGTCGTTTCTAGCTCTTCATTAGACAGGCTTTATATATAATATTTCCCATTCAACGCTCTGAGTTCTATTATCCCATCATTTTGCATGATGGCCCTATACCTGAGCTATGTGAATAACTCTGCAATTTCTCACTGTGATTATGAAAACTCCTCCTTGAACTTCCCCAAAGTAATGTTTCTTTTGTTCAGGCACAATTCATACAGTAAATATCTCTTAAGTGTTCTGTGTTCTATGGCTTCCTGTCTATAGAAAACAACCACTCCTGTACAAATCCTGCTCGAGCAATTTTTTACATAGAGGTAGTATTAGACATCCTCTTAGCTTGTCTTAGTCAGAATTTTCTCATCTCTTGAATATTTCTATTTGTTTTTATGCACTGTACCTGAGCATGGCGTTCTTCAGTGAACTGGTTCTGAATTGCATGAATTTGATTATGAATACTCTCTCCCTTTCCCTGAAACACTCAATGCACTCCTTTCAGGTTTAAACCTATCTGCAGATTATCAGTTACATTGTAAAAGCCGTTTTACCTAATATCATTTGTGGGTTACTTATTGAAAATATTTAGAAAACTCAAGTGGACATTTTTACTGTTTCTCCATGGTATTGAAAACCAGGGTTGCTTTGTCTGTGCAGACACAAGTGACCGACACAACTGAATATATATTTTTTCTTGACTTGTTTTGTCCTATAGTGTCCTAGACGCAAGGCAATCATCCTGCCTCAGTCTCCTAAGTAATAAGGTCATTTTTTATTACTAAGTAATAAGTGTGCCATATTGCGGCGGGCTTCTTGACCGGCGAGGAAGAAACACCACCACACAAGGATTCTTCTCAGATCACGCTTTACTGGAGTGCACTTGGTTGAAGGAGAGCATGAAGCGAAGGGGGGCAGGAAACGAGAGAGCAGGAAGCGAGAGAGAGAGAGAGAGAGAGAGAGAGAGAGAGAGAGAGAGAGGCCCCGAGAGCACTAAGGCAGCTGCCTATATCGGGAATTGGCACACGGGTCGCCCTGTGATTGGCTGCCACCATCAGCTGACATCAGAATGCATCATGATAGGCCCAAGGACCCTTATCCACCTTGCATGCGGGAAGCAGGGGACGTGCAGCTCTCAAAGGCTTAGCCAAATATGGGGTTGTTTATTTCCAACAAGACAGGATGTCGGTGCCATCTTGTAATGGTGATCCTGTCCGGCTCACTACACCATATCACTTCCAATGAGGGTTTGTTTATTCATGAAATGAACTAATGAAAAATAACAATGTTTCCATTGCTATTTTTCTCTTGAATAGCCATAACCTAAAACTGGTATATCTATATCCATTTCATAGAATTATATTCTCATTCAAAACAACTATTTACCTAACCAATCTTTATAACAGTAGACCTGCCACATAAAGGTACCATTTTATTCTTTAAATAATTTGATTCTTTTTATTTGTATAACTCGATCCTTTCTAATATCCTCTAACTATATTGGTCCTGTTTGTTCACAAACACATTCGTTGTTCCCATCCCGACTTGCTAACCATCTTCTCTGATATAACTTCTGCTTCTGTTGAGGATCCTCTGTCAATTCAGATGACATCTCAGTGTTATCTGGACATGCCACTTCATCTAACACACCAGGTTTCAACTCATGTTCACACTTCCGTGTTTGAATGTTTCTTCCTTTGTAGAACCTATCCTTTTGATTCCTGCTCACTCCAAACACCCTCTGAGAATATAGCCACTCTCTTCCTGTTTTGCTTATGTTTAAAAGGAAATCCATGAATTTAGAAGTAGAAGGCATTTCAGAGATTTTGCATGCCCTTCCCTTTGTGAGGCATGTGAAAACGAAGAGAGTTCATTAGTGAAACTTGACCTCTACGGATCTGAGACTGAATTTACTTTGTTCAGATTTCATTATCACATGTTAGCACTTCTCCTTTAGTACAATGTAGTTTTGTTTTGATATTAAACACATATTGTATTGTTGCATCATTTTGTGTTTCACTTCATAAATCTTGTTTCATAATTTTGTAGCATCACATTGATGGGGGCAATGCATCAGTTGTCTCTATTTCTTTCTCATTTTTTCTCCTTCCTTACTCTACAAAATCATAAAGTAGAGTTATGACTTGTGTAAAAATAACAATGTTTACATCCACAACAGATTATATATAATAGTAACTCCATAAGATGCAAACATAGGCTGAGTGAGCAGTAAGCTATTCCATCTAGATAGATAAGTGCACTCTGTAAAGTCTGCTCAAAGATAAAATCACCTAATTGCTCACTTCTCAGAGCACGTCACCATCATTAAGTGACTCATGGTGCTGTATGTGGTGTGTATGTATGTACACAAGTGCTGCTCAACTTACAATTACAGAATTAGATGAATTCTATTTTTAGAATTTTCTATAATTTGTGACAGCTCTGTTTAGGTTCTCTTAATGGATTTTGTGATTCTATAAATACTTAGATTGGAGAAATATTAATTACGAAGTGTATAGGAAATCGTATAATTTTCTCTCAGTTGTGCTATCCTCAATTATTATTAGTTAAGCCTATTATATCTTTTATTTTGCTTTCCATTTCAGTAGCAAATGTTGCCATCTCTCTGAGACACACATTTTCACTTGGCCTCCTCATGATAATCAAATGGAAATACAAGGCTGATGCGTGTATAATAAGGCTTTTATGTCTATGCTTCAGGACCTACCCATCATTGCCTAGTGCACCATATATTGTCATTATTTGTTTTGGTTTCTTATTTCACAGGACTATGAACAGATGTCGACACTGTGATCACTTGAGCCACCACACTTCTATAGATTCCTATGTGTAAATCCTCTTTCCAGTAGTCTTGGCTCAAATATGCATGAGTATATTCATAGGGGAGAGGATGTGTGTGTGTTGAAGAGGGAGGGGCAAGGCAGCAGCTGCTCTACCATAGCTGCATGTGAACTACATGACTGAGTCAGGAGATGCCCTGTGTGAAATGGGAACAAGTTTGAACCCTGGGAAGTCTCCCAGTGAATTGCCCTTTCACAAGAGATCAGTCCCTCTGGGACATCAAGTTAGTAATCAAAGCTATACTTTACTATTAAAACGACTCAGGCTTAGAATAAGTTGTCTTAGTCAGTAATTAAATCATAAAACCACTGAATAAACTAACTGACATCTTTGTAAAATGGGGATTTAATTATGAACTTTAATCTTGGCAATGCTTCTTGAAACCCAAAACTGTGACCATGAATGTGTATACTCAATGAAAACTAAACTTTCCACTTCTTAGCAACACTTCCCTCACTTAGGGTTTTTCTTACTCAAGCTGTTGGCACGTTTGAGCCACTCTTCCTTCTATGAGACCTAAGGACACAAGAACTTCCCCAAATATGAACACTACATTCAGAGACCTTTCAAATGATTGATAGTTTGTAAAACTATCGTTAAGCAAAATTTTAATTGGAAAAAATGTTATACAGAAGCAAAATGAAAATTTCCATGTAATGAAAATTTTACTAAATCTTATATCTTAAATTAACCCATTTCTATTATTCTGTGTATTGCATGTGGCTGTGGCTTACTGGCAATATTCCCGTGTGTCTGTCTCCTGTGGGTGGCCACATGGCTTCTCTCTGATTCTACCTACTTTTTCTACGTATCTGTCTATATTCTGTTAAGCCATTTGCCAAACAGCTTCTTTATTAACCAATGGCACTAGAACATATTCACAGCATATGTCAACTCCCACATCACCACCCCTTTTCTGTCTAAATAAAAAGGAATATTTTAACTTTAACATAGCAGGATTAAAAACAACAAAACAGGTATCAAGCAAGAATTACAGTTACAACATATATCTACTTTATCTTTTATCATAACTAAGAAAAACTATAATTATAACTATCTATTCTCCAATCTCATCAAAGACTCCAGAAGGATATAATATTGCCTAAGTAAACAGGAAGTGAATTGCAAGCAACTTCTAAAACTCTGGAATTGACAGAGACATCTTGTTGCCTAGACAGTCACCTAAAGTTCTTCTGTAACATTGTGGGCACCCATCTTCAGCCTACTGGCCCATATATACCCAGAAAATTTCAAGGAGTTATATTGGCAGTATGTCAGTCACTTTCTTCTGTGTCCTGCAGAATGTCTAGCAGATTTTTTTCATGAAGCAGGTTATACATTGATATAGTTGACCATTGGTGTGCCAATTTTTTTTGGAGGGGGTAGGCTGCACTGATCTATTCCTGAGAGAATATTGAGCACTGAAGACACTCCACTTGGAGCTTGTTTTCTTATTGGCAAAACTGGCCTTTGGGCAAAAAACTGCCCATGCCTCCACCACTGACAAAATGCATGGTTTCTGGACAAGATAATCAGGATACAAGGAAAAAAAAACTGTCAAATCTTGCCAAGAAACTCTAAGACAGTTTTGAAAAATTCCCTACCTCTGAAAATGATCTGTCAGTTATTCTAGGCCTTAACCAAAGTTGGTTGCTCCAATGTTGCAAATGAGACTTTGGGTGATTGCCCAGGTAACCAGTTATCTCTGTCATTTACTGCACATTTTGGAAGTTGCTTGATTGCACTTCCTGTTTACTCAAGTAATATTATTTCCCTTCTCAGGTCTTCGATGGAGTTGAACAATTGATAGTCATAGTTACTTTCCTCTCATAACTTGGCCAAGTTATTTCTAAAAAAGACTTAGCCTTCTTAGGATATGATAATGATTGAAATATTTAGCATACATTTCTTGCTTGATATTGTTATCCTGGTTAAAATTTTAATTTTTATACTTGGTATTTGTTCTTCTTGTATATAGTTTTGTGTTAGGCTTAGAACTCTCTTATTTAGACAAAAGGGGGAGGTGCTATGGGAGCTCCTTCAACCAATAACCTTTAAAATAGCAGCCCTCTTCGGCATGGTCTCTTATACTATAGATGCTGAGGTAGAGTATGTGAATGCTCATTTTCTCTTCTGGCTGCCAGATTCAGCTCCTGTTCCCTGTTCATGCAGAGGACTATAATCTGTGAGTCTACTCCTAAGTAAATAACCCTTGATTATACTCAATTCTGGGTTAGTGTGGGATTTCTTTTTAGCATCCATCTTCAGATTGCCATGGACTATGTTGGTGATAGCACCATGTCCTCTTCCCTTCATTGGCTCAAAATCTGTCAAGAGGCTACAGGTAAGTAAAAGAAAATGGCTGACTATGTATCTACTAAGAAAACACATGTGTAGTGGCCACTGGCTGTTTCATGCCTTTACTAATGCCTACATGCTGCAACAATGTAGAAAAGGGATCTCTTATCCTTCCATAGCGCATATCAAGAAATCATTCAATGTCAGAGAACAGAGAAGTTGGGCAATTTCCTGCTTATCAGTTTTTGATTTGTCATTGAAATTGAAGTCATTCATATCAAACACATAAACATATAAGTGCATATAATATAGGGCAGATTTAATACATGTCCTCATTGTATATATTTAGAGTCATACCTGCTCCCGAAGCTTGACTTTTATTACATATTTATTGATCGTTTTAGTAATAAATTAAAACACCAAATGCTTAGAACTGGTCTCTTGAGTCTCAAAATACATTAATGATTTGTTTTTAGTTTGGAAATACTGTGTTGAAAATCCACACTGTGTATACAAGGGATGTATCTTCATAGGAAGCTGTATGTTTTAGTTACACAAACAGAGGCTCAAAATCTCCCCCACCACTCTCCCTCAAGTAGAAGTCTTAGGTGTCTGTCTATCTCATACTCCACGTATCTGTATCTTAGTGTCTGCCTCCTTCTTAACCTGGGGCTGCGATTGTCTCTCTCATCTTTGTCAGACTTTTCTTTCTCTTGCTCATTTATTTTTAGCAGTAATTTTAAAATTCTTTACATTGCAAATATAAAGGAATCTGTGCACACAGAGATAACCCCCCGCAGCCTATATTAGTCACTCCACATACAGGGCTTCCATGGCACTTTTGCCTCCGTATTTTCTTCAAGGCCAGGAGTTTTGGTAAAAGGAGAAAGAAGAAACTATGGCCATCATTGCCTCCTACATCCGACTGTAGGTTTAAACTGCCTCCTGTAATTTCCAGGTATTAGCCAGCACATATCATTTTCTGAACAGAACCCTCTCTCAAATCTAATGTGCATGGGCTTTTTTAAGAAAAGCCTGAGGGGAATAATGTGCTGGTGCTATACTACAAATTTCCGCTAGATGACACCCGTGAGTCATTAAAGCAAGACCAGACAGAGACAAAATATTTTGCGTTTCCTCACAAATTCATAACCTAGATTTAAAATTGAATGCCTGTGTGTGTGTTTGTGTGTGTGTGTGTGTGTGTGTGTGCGCGCACGCGCATGCATGTGTGTGTTTAAATCCTGAGGGAGGAGAAAGAGTAAGAGAAAAACTGGTAAAAAATGAATATGTGGAATATGAGGAAAACATAAATTTGGAATAACTAAGAAAAGGAAGAAAACCAGAGAGAAGAAGACTGGGGAGGAAACAGTCAATAATAAAACAATCATGGACACATTTAGGAAGATTTTGTATGAAATTCTTTACTTTGTATGATAATCTATACATATAACTACCTGATTTTATTTTTTTTAAAGATTTATTTTAACTTATTGACTTTTAATATTTCTTTTCAGAATTTTATGCACAGTACTTACATTATTTTCAACCCTTTTCCCCACTTCCAACCCCTTTTGTGTCCGTTTTGTGTCTAGAGGACCGAGGGGGGTCCTGTAGAATTCATGACCTCATCCATAATTAGATATGTAAAATCTTACTGGTCTGTATATACGTGTGTTTGTGACTGACAACTTAGCAGCCATGATTGTCAGTTATTTTTACTTTTATCTATGTCTACTTAACAATGAGTGTAGGCCATTGCTTGCAGTAGTCTGGGCAGGCCCGAAGAGGGGGTCAAGTTTTCAGGAACTGGGGTTACAGATGGTTGAGAGGTGCAAGAATTTTTAATCATTGAATCATCTTTCCAGCTAAAATATTTAATTGAAACAAACAAAGCTAATTTTTCCAACTGGTGACTACTTCACCATTTTTCTAGCAAAGTTTTACATTTTTCAATATTGAGAACATGGTCTTACATGTGTTATTTATAGGTGTGTGGTAATTGAATACCACTGGACACATTTCCTTTTTCAGTTTCTAGACTTTCTAATGCTGTTAAAGAAAACTGCGTATGACTTTGAATACCAACTTTTCTAACTTCAATTACAAAGTTAGCTTTGATAGGATCCATAGAATTTTTAAAATGTTTATAAGCATACCATTTATAAATAAAGTGTTTTAGTCTCATATTTAAGAACAGAAAGGGTAATGATTTAAGTTTATGGATTCACTTGGATGATTATAAAACTGAGTTATTTATTTTTCCAAATTGTTTTAGAAATTAAAACCTGTGCTTTATTGCTGAATCTGAGCTAGTTATATTGGTATACATATGGGAGCTCATTGTAATTTAATTTTCCTTTGTTTTGATTTTCATTTTATATAATGATACAATTTTTTAAAATTTGAAATCAATTTTTTATATATAATACATTCTGACTTTGGATCCCTCTTCCCAACTTTCATAAAATAAAAACCCAAGGTCTTTTTTTATTTAGTAAGATACACTAAATAAGATCCATGAGAATTTCACTAAAATGAAAATAATTTTAGGTGATTTGCACAAACTCCCACACCGAGTATCAGGAAGTAAAACGACTGAGGGATTTTTATTTTCATATGCAATGATGCTCAAAAAGTATTTAACACAGCAGTCTACTAATTCCTCATGGATCACAGTACAAAATAATTCCTGGTTGTTATTATAAGAGATGGATGTGACTGTCAAGCACCCATCAGAAGAGTTTTCTGTTATTAAGTGTCAGAAAGTCACGCTGTGAACACTTAGCATAAATGAACCCTGAGGGACCTGAGCTGAACACTGGTCTGGTGCTTGTAGCTAAAGATTCACTCACTCCAGTGGTGTGCCTAGCAATTTTGGGCTCTAAAAAGAAAGTGAAGGATAATTACAGTTTTTGTATCAGTATTCATGCTAAGTTCCTTACATACCTACTCTCCAAGCGGCCCCCAAAATTGAGATGTGATGTGGATCCCGGGAGAGTTAATAACTTTAGGCTCCCAACTTTTAAATGGCAAATGTAATTTTACCTTTCACTTGAATTTGAAAGATATATATATATATATATAGATAGATATAGATATAGATATATAGATAGATATAGATATATAGATATAGATATATATTTCCAGCATATCTATACTGGAAATCGTAGCTTCAGACTCAGTGAATTTTGTAGGTAGTTTGTTCCCTCCCAAACCTTCAATAATAGCTAGTGATTTCAAAAATATGTAAGCGGGGCAGAGGGACAGCTCAACTGTTGAAGGCTAGGCTTACAACCAAAATGTCAAAAATAGGTGACCAATATCATTGTAATTGACATCAGAGTGTTGCTTAAGTTCAGATGAAAATGATCAGTCTGGTATATACACAAGACTAAGAAAGTGGCTATTCACAAATGCTTCCTTCCTATGAGCCTGTGGCTCTACAATACAATCTTTTAATATAGGACTCTAAAGTATATTATCTATCAAGTTTGCTGTATGCAGTTATTCATACTGAAATATGAATATTGGTGTCTTAACTATGTAGATGAAGGTGTCAGCCAGGGAAATTCCCCAAATAAATGTGGTGTGCTTTCTAGTCTCATCTTGGCCAATATTCTGTCTGGTTTTAATAAGATGGCTATGCCTTTTGTTGAATGAGCTTCCCCTCTGCAGACCATATGCAATCTATATCTACAGCCTTCCCTCAACTACCCTCCAAAGGAATGGTAGGAACTGTACAAGCTTCCCATGATGTTTTAATCATGTCTTGTTATTGACATATTGAATGAAAGCGTACTGTAATTTCCTTCTGATCCTTAGCTCTAAATCCTGACTCTCTGCTTCCTACAGCTTCTGTGTCTCTATGTACAGAGTTTTCAGTATGAGACTCATGCAGTGGTCACTGCCATATTGATCTGCGTGACCTGTGCTGCCATCTGGGGCAATAGAGATGCCATGCTTGGACTGCTGCCTAGGATCGTATCTGGGTCTCTTGTCCAGCAATGGCCTGGTTCTGGGGTGATGTCTATGACACCACTAAGAGCTCTGCATGTGCCCGGCATCTGCCTGATTAGCCACCTGAGACCATGATGATGTCTGAGAGCCAGCAGCTGGCAGAATCATATGGTGATGCCATGGCCTGAGCTGCAGCTGAAGGCTATGTCTGGTTCATATGGGCCTGCGGCAGCTGGGGTCTGTGTTGAAGTCCATGGCCTGGATTACCACAAGGGTGTCATAGGAACCATGAATGTTGAAATCCTAAAATCCAAAGACTGTGTTGAACTGGCCCCACCCCTCAATGACCTGGGATAGCTGACCCTACCCCTTAATGGTTACTGCAGCAGGAGAATAGACTTAAATTCTTCAACCTTTGGTCCAGGTGGAGTGGATTCACCTCTATCCCCCAAATACTAATTAACCACACCCTATGTCAGGATCTCTTGTTTGTAGCCACTCCTGTTGTCAACAACTTTGAAAGAGCAAGAATTAGCTCAAACACTCTGACCTTTAGTCAAGGGGAAACATCTGCATACCCTGACAAGTTCAACAAAGTTCAACCAAGATCAAATGAAAAATTTATATAGAGGAGTAGAAGCAGTAGTTAAAAATCTTCTAACCAAGAAAGGTCCATTGCCAGATAGTTTTAGCACAGAAATCTACCTGACTTTCAAAGAAGGATTAATGTCAATACTTCTCAACTCATCACACTAAATAGAAACAGAATGAAAATTGCCTAATTCATTTTATGAGAACAATTACCTTGAAACCTAAATCACATAAAACTGAACAAGGAAGAAATTACAGACCAATTTCTTTTAAGAACATAATTGCAGAAAATTTCATTAAAATACTTTAAACCAAATTCAAAAATGCATCAAAAATATTATCTACTACAATCGAGTAGCTTTAACATAGATATATATGAATAATTTAATATATGGAAATCATTAAATTTAATATGCCATATAAACCAAGAGGAAGACAAAAACACATGATAATCTCAAAAGAAGCAGAAAATACCTGTAACAAAATCCAACACGTATTCATGTAAAAGTCCTGGATAGTTTACGGAGACAAGTAACATACTTCAACATAATAAAGGCAATTTACAGCAAGACAGTAGTCAACCTCAAATTAAGTGGAGAGAAACTTAAAGCAGTTCCACTAAAACCAAAAACAAGACTAGGATGTGCATCTTTATGTACCTATGTAAAATAGTACATGAAATCTTAATTAGAACAATAGGCTATTGAAGAAGATCAAGGGAATATAAAAAGCAAGGGAAGAGGTCAAAGTATCTTTGTTTGCAAATTATATGATAGTGTAAATAAGTAACCCTAAAATGTCCATTGAGAAATTTCCATAGCTGATAAACACTTTCATCACTGGAGCCAGATAGAAAATAAACCCACAAAAATCTGTAGTCCTTCTATATAATAATGGCAAATGGACTGAGAAAGATATCATAGTAGCCACAAAAATATAAAATATCTTGGGGGGTAACTTTGACCTAACGCGTAAAATAGTTGCATGATAAATCTACTGAGGCATTGAAGAGAGAAATTGAAGAAGATAGCAAAAGATGGAAAGACCTCCCAAACACAGGGATCAATAGAATAAATATAGTAAACATGGCTATCCTATAAAAAGCAACCTACAGATTCAATGCAATCCCATTAAAATTCAACACAATTTTTCACATATTTTGGTAGGACATTTTCAGCTTCATATGGGAATGGAAAATTTCCTGAATATCTGAAGGAATCCCTAATAACAAAAGAAATATCAGAAGTATCACCATCCTGATCTTTAATTGTACTACATACAGAGAACTAGTGATAAAGACAGCATGATATTGGCACAAAAACAGACATGATGTTGATGAATGAAATCGAACTAAGACACAGACATAATTTCACACACCTATGGACACCTGATTTTTTTTTTTTTACCACAAGAACCTTGTTCAACCATCTTCATTGATGCTTCATTCATAATAGCTAGAAACAGGAAACATCCTAGATGTCCCTCAACAGACATATGGATGTAGAAAACGTGATAGTTAAACAATGGAATATTACTCAGGCATTTGAAAAGCAACATCACAAAATTACCATGTAAATGAAAGAAACTAGAAAAAAATCATCCCAAGTTAGGTAACCCAGACAGAAAGGTAAATATGGTATGGATTCACTTATATGCAGATATTGTGTTTTAAGTTAGTGATAAGCATGCTACAATTCACAGAAATATGAAAGTTAGATTTAAGGGACTGGGGGGCAAAACATACATCACTTTAGGAAAGGAAAATAGAATAGATAGCTATGAGTGGATGACAGATGAGTCTGGAAGAGGAGAAGCAATTGGTAAGGAAGAGGAACAGGGGTACAGGGAGGGCATACAGACAGGGAGAACTGAAATGGAGGGTCATTTAACTAGTAGAATTGAAGCCTAGTACAGTAGAAGCCTCCCAAAATATATACACACATGAAGGCAACCTAAATGAAATTGCAAATAACGAGGAGGCAGAGCCCCAAATGGAAATCTCTCAATACCAAAGGAAGCTTCTAGTGCTTGGAATGAGTTATATCTCGTTGAGTGGTTGCTCAAGGTTAACCTTCAAACCACCCATGTTGTTGCCAAGGCTACCGGTTGTGCTCTACAAGCCGAAATCATCACTCTATTGCTTCAGGCAACATCCACTCAACATGGAAAACTTGAGCTGGTGCCTGCAGAGAGATTTCACCCCTAATGACTATTTTTGGTGGTACTTCAAGTACTCTGCATGCTACCAAAGGAGAACATAAACACTAACCCAGCTAAAAACTCATTCAATCTACCATGTTGTCCTCTTTGCAAAACATGTTAGTGTAATAGCGGCACAAAACTGTGGAAGTCACCAAGCAATATCTGATTTGATTTAAAGCCCATTCCTTGAAGTAGATTCCATACCCAAACACCGTGTAACCAAGAACGTGATACTTCAGTTCTAATAAAATACATAGCAATAGTATGACTTCATATGACATTCTGTTATACTCATCTTTCAGTGCCTCGCTCAGCCATCATCAGTGAAGCTCAGCCTGCAGCAGATGAAAACAAATACTGAGACCCACAGCCAGACAATGGGCAGATCTTAGAACACTCAGCTCTACATAGGATGTCTGCATCAAATCTCTCCCTTCAGGTAACACTGAGAAGAGGAAGTCCAAAAGAGTTTAAGTGCTACAGCGAAAAACACCAAGGAAACAAGGACTTCTGAACAGAGCAGGACCCGCGCACATATGGACTCAAAGAAACCAGGGCAGCATGCACAGGCCCTTCACCAGATGGCACACATACCCCCATCTAAAGTGGAAGACACTGACAACTACTACTTGTAATTAACATTTACATTTCTTCAAAGAAGTCTTAGAGGGGAAGCAAACTACTCTTGCATACCCAGCAAGAGAGGGCTAACAGAAAATGAAATCAATGGCATTTTTGGACTGTGTTGGGTCATGTCAAGACTCTTTTTTGAAAGTTATTTATTTATTTATTTATTTGCTTGGTTTTGCCCTATAGACTATAAATCCTTTGTATAGATATTATGACATCCAATTTTGTGTTTCTGTGAGATTCCTGGGTGTGTGATCAAGCGTATCTCTGTGCCTTTATCTGTTTCTTGTGTCTTTTCTTGACCTCTCTTCTTTATTTTTCTTTTGTTCTATCCCAATTTGTTTGCATTTGTTTCACCTCATTGTATTATATTACATATTACATCATCTTACTATCCCTTAAAAGCCTTTTGTTTTCTCACAATAAACATAAATGTGGGTAGATCCAGATGGGAGGTGAAGTTGGGAGAGAGGGAAAAGAGTTGGGGAGAGAAAATATATTGTATGAAAAAAATCATATATTCAGTAAAAAAAAATTAGAAGCTTGAAACTTGTTACCATTTAACTCAGTAGTGATAAACATGAAATAGCGACCACATTTGCATTGCTTATATCTCTCAAAATCATATGTTTTATTATCTCTTATATTTTATTTTACAGTTTCAGTCTTAGAAACACAGGAAAGTATGGAAAGGAGATTGTGAGCACCTTTGTGTGCCTATCTGAAAGATAATCTCGTCTCAACTATTGACTTAGTTAACCCAGCTTCAAAACCAGATATTCTCTTCTAGTTAAAGACAAATGTCCATTAAATTTACATTTGTATCTTTAATATTGAAATGTGTGACACATACATATACAAATGAATATAATATATAATTAAAAATAACTGAACAAAATGTTGAATTTTCTAAGTTTTGAAATCTCAAAAAAATTAATGTTTAAATATTGAGTGTAACTATTTTATAATCTGGGAAAATCCCTAAGTTCATTCACATATACTGAAAATTCATAACACAAAAATACAATAATTTGTAGTAGCGATTTGAAGGAAAAATGTTTCTTGATATATTTCTAATTGTACCACTAGATGGCACACCTTGCTAGAGAGTTAGATGCTGCCACCTGAAGAACTGATGGGAGGGTGAAAGCAACATTTTCCATTAAACATTTTTTTTGATATATGAAATAAAATATATCGAATTTCAGGGAATAAATAAAAATCGAATAAAAGTTTATGCAAAGCTCATTGGTATTAATAGGTTTCAAAAACTTTTTTTTCCCTTTTTTGCTCTGAAATGAAATCCATGGATAAATACTCAAAAATATAGTCAGGAAAAAAAAATCTGGTTCCTTAGAACACACATTTCTTAGTAGTCTATAGGCAGATTATTGTGCATTCCCAGAGCCCATGCAGTCCATTCTTGCTAGAACATAGTTTAAAACTTACAAAATTGTGGTGATAAATTTCTAAAAACTCAGAAGGTGCTTTCCTTTGGTGTCTATAAAAAACATCAATTGGTAGATTTTTGAGCAGCAAGATACTGATTCTCAAGCAATAAGCAACCTGGAAGGGACATGCACGTTGAGAATTATTCCTGGTAATTTGCATATAGTTATTCTATTTTTCATGTGATCAAGAAGTGGGGGGAGGGGGAGTGGAGTGGGAGGAAGGGGAGGGAAATGGGAGGATGGGAGGAGGAGGAAATTTTTTTTCCAAGAAAAAATAAATAAATAAATAAATAAAAAGAGAGAGAGAGAAAAAGAAAGGCACTCAAAAATACAACATAATAAAAGGAGATAATGAATCAAAAGAGACTGTAAGGTTAGGGTGCCCGTCCTTTGTGTGCCGATGCTCATTGAGAAATTGCCTATAGGTGAGAAGCTTCCCTTCAATGGTTCAGAGTAATTTCAACCCTTAACATAGAGGGAAAAGAGGTCTGCCTAACTAACTTGTTATCCATTTACTCATTTAGTTTTGCAATCCTATCATGAATATTTATGAAAGCTCTCCTAAAGTCAAGTCCTAATATCAGCTCATGGAAAGCAACAGATATTATTCATTATATTATTATATTTCATGCTAAAGTTTAATTGCCATCTGATGAAGCAAGAAAAGAAACAGAAAAGCTAGTTTGGTAATAAATGCCTACCTGTGGAGGTGATAGTCAAACAGGCACAAAAAAGTGAGGGATCATCAGAATGAGGACTACAGGGCTCTACAGAGTCATAGATAATGAGTTACTAGATTAAGAATTGAAATTAAAGGCTTAGCAATCAATTGGTTTGAGTCCAAAAGGGAGAGAGTCAGTGCCAAGACTTCTAGGGTAAACCTCTTGATTTTCAGCTCTTGAATTGGTATATGGTTTCCATAAGTAGCCAAGAATACAGCCTGGAAAGCTGGAATGATTTTCTCAAAAAATGACAGACACCAAACTCCCATGATATTGTCAAAACATCAGAAATAAATTAAATTAATGTATGAAAGTGATTTGAGACCATATATTCCCAGACAAACTAGAAGAGTGGCCATGAGTGGCTGTATCACAGTGATCAGGAGAAATGCTGAGTCACTAATTTTATTTACTTACTTATTGATTTATTTGTCTTTGGGAACCCAGGTCAGAAAGCCACAAAGTCACCAACAGCTCTGCTAGTCCCTTATCAAACAGAACATTGTGACATTTAACAAATTAACTAACCTGATTTGAAATGATTTCCTCTATTTATTAATGCTGGAAAACAGATTATCTAGAGATGTTCTGATGGAGTAATTTGTTTAGACAGAAGTGCTCATGTATCCAAAAAAGGCTCCTTACACCCCTACTTCAGAGAGAATTTGGCATAGAGTTACTGTGGTTCGCAACTTTGGATGGAAAGGAAATGCCTAGGAAAGAGAGACTGGGGAGAGAAACAAAAAGCAATATTTAGTAGCAAAATGAGAAAGAAACAGTGTCTTGCAACACTAGTTATCTTCCTCCATATTCCTCTGCTAGAATTCCAATTCTTAAATGTCATACAGTATTTGGTTTTTTTTTTTTTTTGGTTCCAAAATCAAAGACATTATTTATTACACTAGGTGGAAAAAAGCATAATTCCTATTGAAGGAAGAGAAAGAACAAAGCTATATTTTAAATATTCTCTATTGGAACAAAGCCTCGTCATGGTGTTACTTCAGATTGGAGCAAGAAAATATTCAAAATAAAATTAAACCTTTTCCTTTTCATCCTGTAGGAGCTCTCAGGGTATTTGTTAAGTTGTCCTAACCAACTAGTGCACAAAGTTCCTTGATGTCTAAAGTAAACTTCTTGGGGCACCCGGACTGGTCAGGATTTCCTTGCCTGTAGGCAATTCTGACAGTGAGTTACCATTGCTCTTGTCTACAGGATGCACGTGGATGCTTCCATTATTTATTGTCCTGTGTTAATCCCTCATTTCCCAGTACTCTTAAGTGAAGGCCTAGTGTCTGTAAATTTGATAGTCAATTATGTAACCACCCTTAATCATGCCCTCCCTTTATAGCAATGAACATGTTATTGGAATAGGCATCTTACAAAAACCATGAGAATCTCCTTTCCAATCCATGACTTCTCCTTACAATTTTTTTTTAAGAGAAGAAAATAATATTGCTTTGAAGTCATGCTTGTTTATATTTGTGAAGGGTGGGTTCCTGCTTGATCCTAAAACTTTCACCTGTGAAAATAGAATAGGAATGGCAGAGATTACCTGGTTCAGTCCATGCTCTATGAGGTAAGACAAGTAAATCTTAGTAAGAGGACTGGGGAACTGTAGCTAGAGCTCAGATGGTAGTGATTGCCTGTCAATCCCCAGTACTTCATAAACTTGATTTTGGTGGGGCATGTTTATAATCTCAGGAGATAGGAGCAGAAAGACTGCACGTTCAAAATCATTGTTGATTTCATAGCAAGTTAAAAACTAGCCAGGAATATAGAACATTCCGGTTGAGGAGTGAGTGAAAGAGAGAGGGGTGGAGGGAAGGATGGAGGAAGAAACGTGAATTGTCATTTTGGCAACTTCTAGACAGAACTTGAAGCATTTCCCCATATGGAAATTAAAAGTAAAATGAAGGGGAGGCCCAGGGATTTTATAAGATTTATCAGTCACTCTAAATCTAACAATCTTGATAAGCTAGCTTTGTGGTCTTAAAGAGTCTGTAGAGAGAAAGCTGACAAATGAATCTTTGTACTGATTATGTCATTATTTTTCTTCCAGAACAATGGAATTCTTATTTGATACTGCTTTGAATTTTGAGAACACTCTGCTAATCTGATATATGAGAATAATGGTTAAGGTAAGCACCTCAGGAGATGAGATAATTTGTTATTGATGGGAGAAACAAAATAAATGTGTGTTAGGTGACAGAAAATGTCCCATCACTTCCACACTCATCATGGTAACAACTTTTTGGCAAAGTAAAGTGATTATTTATACTCACTTCATTGCCTCAGGTGTCAAATTAATAGATCCAAACAGCCATCTACTTAGGAGGAATATGAAAAAAATGAGATGCTATTTTCCTGCCTTTTTCAATAGAGTTTAAAACCATGAATGTTAAATTGAACATGAGAATTAAAACACATTGTATAAACATGTTTAATAGAGCCTCGACTAAGCAGGGGAAGTGAACACAGAACAGCAGCCTGAGAATGTGATGCAGTGGGTGACTGCTGCAAGAAATTGGGAAGTGACATTTTTTATTGATTTTTATTGAACTCTACATTTTCTATGCTCCCCTCCCTGCTTCTTCTCTCCCCTTCAATCCTCTCCCAAGGTTCCCACATTCCCAATTTACTCAGGAGATCTTGTCTTTTTCTACATCCCATGTAGATTAGGTCTATGTAAGTCTGTCTTAGTGTCCTCATTATTGTCTAGGTTCTCTGGACATTCTTAATAAAGGACATGACAAATATCTTCTTTAGAAAGATCAGAAAGAGACTACTCACCTTGGAAACCCCACCCAATTTCAGACACGGGTATATGTGCTGGCATTCTAGTAAAAAAAAAAAAAATAGGAGATTGCAATTTTTTCTTGCAAACTGTTAAAAATGCAATGTGGCTACCTTTATTCCTTACTGTACTTTTAGCAAAAGTTTGAGCAGATGTAATATACTAGGAAGTAAGCAATATGGTAGAAATCTCTGGATTTGCATTAGTGTCCTTAGCAGATATAAAGAGGAAACACAAGGCACATATTACATGTCATTTTTCTGTGGATATTTTGAAATCTAAGATGCCAGCATTGTGGGATACAAAGCATTTCACATTACCACCAGAAAAAAGCACTGGCAGCTAAAAGTACAGAAAGTTACTTACTTATTAAGCACTGATATTTGGGACAAAAAAAAATGGTACCATTCAAAGGTGAAAAAAAAATTACACATTTTTTCTCACAATGATGAGGTGAAAAGTATATTGACTAAATTTCATGACCAGAACTTTCTATCCAGTGTTCACAGAACAATTAGGCTTCAAAAAAATTCCCATAACTATATCTAAGAAGCTGCAATTAAGCAAACCTGTAGAAAACATGCCCAAAAAAGTTTGGGAAAGAATAAATTAACACAGACCTGTCAACATTTGAAATGGGGTGATAACCTCCAGAAGATGGAGGGGTACTCACTAGCTTCCAATTTTGATAGATCAAATTCATCCCTCCTTTTATTTATATCAGGGCTCATAAAAAATTAACTTTTTCAGAATTCAGATGAAAATAAGTAAGTTCAAATCTAAATAACTTGCTTCTTTAATTTTTTTTCTAAGAAAGTTTAAACATATTTGGAATGAACATTATTCTTTCCTTTACTACGTACTTAGGCTGAACTTCAAGGTTTATTTCCCTGCTCTATTGATATGGATTGAACAATAAGAAAAACCCAGATTCCTGGAACACTATTTGAAGGGATAATCATTAATTAAATTTGCTTTTAATATAATAGCATTGCCTTTTCTATCATGTGTTTTTGGATGTCATCGAGTTGGAATCGAGGTAGACTTGCATCTTGCCTCAATTATCTACCAAGAGTATGTAATCTTCAGGAAATGATTTAATGTTTCACTTGTGAAAATGAGAATTCTAATGTAGCAGCCTCATCAAGTATCATAGAGTTTTCAGCTGTGTTTGTGCGCATGTAACTGTATCATGTGCCACCACTGCCCAGCAACTTTGTTATTTTTTTTAAAACCACCACTATATCATCTATTATTATCGTTTCTTTTCCATACTCATTGCCTGGGCTGACGGTCCAAGTTCTGGGCTGAACATGTGTGGGGAAAGAGCTGGCAACCCCATTTAGACACAATTAAACAAAACATTCAGTCTGGCTTTTATCTGCAAAAAAAACCTTCAAATTTTATGTATTAACCCTGTATTCAAGTGAATATAGAACATTTATTTCTTTCTTTATGTAGAAAGTGCATTTGTATATTGTATATTGGGTGACCCCATGGTATGTCCTAGCTTTCAGTTGCATCTTAAAATGAAGTTCAACCACGTTGTGCAGGGCACATACCTCTGAAACACAAAACTTCTAAGTGCCACCTGACACAAGCTTTCCTATCAAGAGCTACCTATATTCTTGCTGATCCCTGAAGGATCTTGCCCACACCATATCCCTAAATGTAAGGTTAAGGATCCTGTAGATGGAGGGGGCATTCTCTTTTGTAGGTTATCGTCATTAATTTTCTATTGCCTTCACAAAACACCATGACCAATGCAACCTATATCTAAGAAAGCATTTGATTGTGGCTTGTGGTTCCTGAGAAAAGTAGAATCCATGATCACCATGGAAGGGAGAATGGCAACAGGCAATCATGGTGCTGCAGCAGTACCTAAGATCTTACATATTATTTGAAAGTTGGAGGCCAAGAGGGAGAGAAGGAGGGAGGGGGGTAACTGAAAATGTTATGAGACTTTTGAAACTGCAAAACCCAACCCTAGTTGCATAGCTCCTACAAGCTAAATATGTGTGGGGAAAAGCGCTAGCAAACCCACTCAGACACAATTAAATGATACATGAAGTCTAGCTTTTATCTGCAAAAGATTTCAAATCTAATGTATTAAGGCTATACTCTCTAATCCTTTCCAAATAGTTCCACCAAGGGAGGACAGAGCATTCAAACATAACCTAGGGAGCTATTCTTATTCAAATTGCCACAAGGCTAAGGAACCACTTCGGTTTAATCCTCCCTGAGAGAAATGAAAAAAGGTGTGGTGTTCATATACCAGGTCCTGTTGCCTTCCCTGAGAGTTGCCAGCAGTTTAGGAGAAATGAGGCCATCATCTTCAGATTGTTGTGTTGGCCTAGAAAATAGTAAAAGCTCCAAAAATATTATGAAGACATCTCGTACCACAATCTTGAAAGAATCGGCGTGCACAGCAATTGTGTGTCTTTGCCTTTCCTGGCATTCCTTGTTTAACAGTCCACGATGCGCGTTTTGTAAAATCTGTGAAGAATTACAAAAGGTAGATAAAAATATCTGGGCTTTCCATAATCTGGACAGAAGCCTAATGTAATTTCTTTATTCTCTCCTTTGCTTCTTCCTTTTGTTTTTCCTCTGAAACTGGCCTTGCGGTTTCATAGAGAATTTTAGGGTAAATTCCAGAATCACAACAAAATCTAATGATAAATCTAATGATAATTACCTTTACAGGGAAACAAAAAAGGGCAAACCTAAACTCCTATATGACATTCAATGCACACTGTGTCTTCCAGAATCTGGGCTGTGCTTTGGCAATACTCTTGGACAGGTTATTGAAGTTCCTAGTATTGGAAATTTATTGAAGAGGAAATGTTGTAAGCTGCTGACATTTCCTCTTGGGGATTTTGCCCAGGATTTAGTAAAATGAATGAAGCCCGTGTGAGAAAAATTACCAGTCAGCGTCAGCATATGATAGAAACCTAACAGTGCCTTATCACCTAGCGTGGTCCAATGTATTTTAGAACGTGAATATTCAGAAAGACAAGCTGAGCATAGCACCAAAGGTGGAAAAAACATGCTAGAGACCCCAGTGCTGGCTAAAGAGCAGAAGGGAGTGAGTGTCTCTCCTCTCAGAGGGAAAAGTGGGCCATTATTGCCCATCAGCTCTGCCTCTGTGTCCTCATTTGCCTCTCAACCTGTGCTTCTCCCTCCCTATAGTGGGAGCTGAATTGGAGCGTTATTTGTCAGGTAATGTAACAACCTACATTATTTCCTCTAGGGCCAGGTCTTTGCGAGAGCTCAGGCAAAGGCTTTTCTGCTAGCAATTTTTGAGTCATCGATCATGCCCTTATCTCTGACCTGCTCTGTGAGACAGCTCCTGAGAATGATGGAATGAGAGCCTATTATTAAGCCCCTTGTGCATCCTGTGTTGTGTTACTTGGATTTGAGTTACAGAAAAAAAAGCTAGTCCCTGGATGTAAACTAGAGAACAGCATCATGGCTGTTTCTTGTTATGGTGCTGGGAAAGCCAGTGTCCCACTTCTGAAGCTGAAAAGCAAAACTGAAGAAGAGAGGTTAGGATAATCCTTCAAAAAGTGTTTTCTTTTTTTTGTAGCATAATTTTGGTTGCGATAAATATATTCTTTGTATAATATTCAGTACATATTCAGTAATATTCAGCTGTTTCACTTCACTGTCCAGGCTTTGTGGAGCCTTTAGCGGCTGCCTGGACCTAACAAAATACTTACTGCTCCAGGTGGATTCCCTAGGGCTTAAATCACCTGTTCCTTTCCCCATCACAACAGCATCACCGGGACGTCTTTGATTGTTTTGTGCCTCCAGCTCTATAACCAACAGCTAGGAGCCCTGCAACAACAGCTCATTAGGAATGGTCAATGAGTCTTTGGAAAACATCCCAATGAGAGCAAGGTTATATAAATGATGACACTGTTCCCATGAGTCAGAGAAAACCCAAGGGGCTGCAATTCGTAGCGTACCAGAAATTCAGAGAGGGTCAGTTTTGAGACAGGCATAGGATACCCAGGGAGTTGTCACACACGGGTGGGGCCAAGGGTTCTGAGCCCAAGAGAAAAACTACCAGGACTTTGAGAAAAAGGCAGAAGAGGACTGTGCTCGAGAAATGAAGCCTCACATCCGGAGGAATGGTCAGAGATGGGTAGCTCCTCCAGAGACCCCATTGCCAATATCGAATGGAAGGTGAAATGGCCGGTGAATGAGAAAGCAGATTGGTTGCATGATGTGGAAATGATTTCTTATTAATAAAGAAACTGCCTAGGCCCATTTCATAGGCCAACCCTTAGGTAGGCGGAGAAAACAGAACAGGATGCTGGGAGAAAGAAGCTGAGTCAGTGAGTCGACATGGTTCTCCCACGCCAGACAGACGCAGGTTAAGATCATTCTTGGTAAGCCAGCTTGTGGACTACACAAAATAATAAAAATGGGTTAGATCAATATATAAGAGCTAGCCAATAAGAGGCTAAAACTAATGGGTCAGACAGTGTTTAAAAAAATACAGTTTCCGTGTAATTATTTCGGGTCATAAACTCAGCCCCGCCGCTCATAATTCAACAGTTGCAGGTGGAAAAAGAGCGGATCTCTTGACGGTGAATCAGGTGTGTAGGGTCCCAGCGTGAAGTGATTACCTTTCGGTGGGCTATTCCACTAAGCAAACATGCCACACGTAAGAGAGTTAGTGTAACAAATTTATTGGGGAGGAGAAAATCGAAAGGGTAAAAGGGTGATAGCTCCTTCCAACTATCAGTATCTCCGGCAGAATGTTGCAAAGGTTCTGTAATATATCAGGATATAAAGAGCCAGGAAGTGGATTTTTGGTACGCTTATCCCTTATGAGTAAAGTAGAATAAGATTCGTGACTTTTATCAAACGAGGATTGAGCGAGAAAGGTGCAAACTGCTGTGGAGAGTCATCACTCAAGGAGCAAGGGCTGAAGGGGAAAGCCCTAAGGACCCAAGGGTTCAAGTAATGAGAAAAGCACAGGCTGCCCAGTGAGTCATCGCTCAAAGGATGGAGGCTGAGAGCTTTGAGTCTGAGAGAACTGTGGTTGCCTGATACCAGGACTTAATGAGGCCAAAAGGTGAGACAGCACTCTAAAAAGGTGAGTGCTTACTCATAGGAAATAGCCAGAGATGGGGAAGGGGGAAGAGCTCACCAATCATGCTGGTGTTGGATGGAGGGACCCAGAAATCCGGAGAAGGGAGGCTGCCCTATGTGGATCTAGTTCCAAGACCCTGGCGTGCCTCAGTGGGCCAGAGAAAGCACCAGGAGAGCCTTTTTGTTCTGTTCAGGAACCAATGTTGTAATAATAATAATAACAATAAACAGTCGCACAAGAGAAGGACACCATAGGACAGAATTCAAGTGGAGGGGTTTTTACTAGGGGAAAGGGAAGGTAATAAGAGGACACGGGAGACCAGTCTCTAGGGA
>NC_022024.1:21481838-21485760 GCF_000317375.1 Microtus ochrogaster
GAGGAAAAGAAGAAGAAGAAGAAGAAGAAGAAGAAGAAGAAGAAGAAGAAGAAGAAGAAGAAGAAGAAGAAGAAGAAGAAGAAGAAGAAGAGAGAGAGAGGAAGAGGAGGAAGAGGGAAAGGAGGAAGGAACAGATAGGGATGGAAGGTAGGCAGGGCCCTTTTTAAAGGGAACATAGTGCATGTGCACAGGAGGTGCTCTTAAAGGCTACAGCTGAGAATGTATACTGTCAGAACCCCATGTGCCCTTGTACAGATGTCAGAACCCCAAGGCCAGAACAAATGCCTGAATACTCAAAGGCGTGAGAAGGCCTAATTGTTTTTGAAAACCAGCAAGTAAAAAATGCATTTAAAAAATTTTGGAGTTCCCGTTCATATACGTAAAGAAGTGAATTTGAAAATACAATGAGTCATGTGAACATATAGACACATGCTAGCTATATCATTTAATAACGTTTTTACATTGTTTTGGATGAATGGGAGTGAGCAGAATGTGTGACAATTATAGAACTTCTTCATTGACTATGGGTTATGAACAACATAAAATTGACTATGCCTTTGGGATGTAAACCAAAAGTAAAAGAAAGAGAACACATTAATTTAGAAAATAAACAATAAGATACGTTTTGATTAAATGAAAAGTGAAACTTGCTTTTCCTTTTATACTCAAGTATGAGCATAAGGGAACTTAATGTTGGAACTTAGTCTGTGAAATATATGTGAACGATTATTCTATGGTACCTTAAGCACACGGCTTCTAGGGGGAAACGAAATCATCATCTATATTTAGCGAAGCGATGAGATCATGGCTTGATTTATGTATTTTGCCAAGTTTACATTCTCCTAAATTATAGTTTGCAATGTTTATGTATTAATACAGATACCTCATTAGGCAATTTGGTGTGCCCTGCTTGGACTATGACTAATACTGTTATTGCCTTCAAAGTTAAACATAAACACTAGGAGATATTTATCTAAACTGACTTAATCATAATTTAATTACTATATACCATGGCACACCCATTACAAAATTCAGGCTCATATTGGTTGAAGAATAGATTCTAAATACAGTGTGATCACATAAAAAGGGATTGTAAACTCATTTGTTAGAACCCTGAGAGAAGATTTTTAAGAATGATTCTTTGATTAATTGTGAAGAAGAGAAAAAAAAATCATCTTATGTTCTAGAATGTAACTTTCTGGACTGCTAGCTTCCTGATTTGATAAGCAATTCAGAATTCATTACAGTACTGCTTTTTAAAATCCCAAACAGTCTTGAAAGCACATATGCAGTAACATTATACAGACTGATTAGTTTATACACTGTTCTGTTTACATATATATAATGTATACACATATTCATGTAACAACAAAATAAAAATATGTCATGAATTTGAAAAAAAACAAGTGAGGTAAATGGGAGGGTTTGGAAAAAAGGAAGGTTAGGAGGAAATAATGTAGTTATATTATAATTTCAAAAATTAAAGAAAAAGTGTCTCTATTAGAACTGAGCTCCACAATTCTGAAGTTTGATTGGTTGTAGTTTTTGCAACGATCTCCATCTGTTGCAAAGAGACGCTTCCTTGATGAGGGTTGGAGGCGACACTTGTCTGTCAGTACAAGGACAAATGTTTAGATTAATTTTCCCAAACCAAGACTCAAGGATTATTGTGGGAAAGGGGGTAGAAAGACCCTAAACCCAGACGATTGGGGAGTTTGCTCTGAGATTGTGTATCCTAGTGATATTGGAAGCTGCACCCATCAAGTCTCACCACCACGACTGCCCACATATGAACTGAACAAGGAGGACACCACTAGACATGCCACATGCCAAAGGAGATTTGAAAAAGCCTGTGAGGACTCAGCCCCATAGAAAGAACGATGAGCAACTGTGCAATGCTGACGTAGGAAGAAATAGTCTTCCCTAGGGGAAAGCACACCATTTGGTTGTTCAGTACCAAATGGAAACATACATACAAAGTATTATACAGATTGAACAGATTATGCTGAGGAATATATATGAAAAAAAATATATGGTTTCAGCCATAATTTTTAAGATGAGCAAGGAAATATGGGAGAATTTTGAGGGAGGAAAGGGGAAGGAGAGTTGATGTAATTTTAAATGCAAACATTTTGATAATTAAAATAAGTTGATAAATAAATAAATAAATGAATAATGCAAACCAAGATTTAGGACAATGTATTTGGGTATTTGCAGCTTAAACAACTGTGTCCCTAAATGTGACCTTCAGTGAGATCAAAATAAATAAAACGACACAATATTGTTGCCAATCAACACTTTAAAGGATATTTGTGATGGAAATGATAACTTACTCTGGAAAAAAAAAAAGTTCTTCCTGTCTTGTCAAAGCTAAATTATAATTGTTTGAGACAGTTTTCTTGTGACTTACGGATCCTCTTAATTTCAAACTGGTTTATAAATATTAAGTTGGGTGTCTTGTATAAAAATATCTGCTCTCATGAAATCAGTTAGAAAATAAATCAGGCTAGAGCTGCAGTTTTATTTAGCCACAAAAGTCTTTCTAAAATTCTTAATATTCTAATGCATAAGGCAAGGCATAAAATCAGATCCAGATAACAAATTACTCAGTTCTGGACCTCTGGCCCTTGTATCTACTTTTTTTACTCTAAAATAAAGTTTTTCATGAAGGTGAAAATCATCACATGTTTAAGCAGGAAGGACAATTCCTACCTACAACGTCTAGGACAATGTTCCAGTAATCCTTGTTGCTATATGTACATAATAGGAGTTTATACCTTGAAGCACAAGTTATCAGCGCTCAGGACCTTGGTCACAAACATGTTTGACATCCATTATATAGCTATTCCTCTCTTTGTATTCCTCTCTGTTGTATCCTGGAATGTTTCATAACTTCTGTAGCTTGATTAGATTCTTTATATGATCGTTCATACCGGTTACTGTAAAAACCCTACGTTAAGATTGAAATAAGTTGATAAGTATTTGGAAACATTTACTTCCTCAGAGAAAGTTTCCCCATTTTTCTAAATTCCTCCGTTTACTGCTTATATCATTGAAACTGTGTCTAAACACATTGTATGTGGCATAAATGTATAGGATCTGTATTTTCTTATTGTAAACTCAGTATTACTTAGATGTTAAAAGTGAGGCACAAAGTTTGAAAATATCTTGTCCAAGACAGTTTAGCTAGTTTATCTATGTTGGATAGAGCTCTTCATGATGAAATGTGATAAAACACAGGTATGGAGTGACTCATGGATAATCTCCTAAGGTAGTCATTTAGAAAGAGGTAACAGCGTTGGATGGGTTCATTATCATGCCTCATCTTCTGGATTTTGGTTCTTCTCCAGCCCTTTCTGTCACTGTAGGTCTTCTTAAACAACCCAGTGTCACCATGTTCTCTGCACAGTACTTTCTCTCTACACATTCAACTGTACATGCTTTGTGCTAGAAATGGCTAGAAATTGGAACATTGGCTACAACTATCCCTCATTCGGGGTCGGCTACTAATTTTCAGTTTGGGATACTGAATTAATTTATGGCCATTATAGATTTCAAAAGGCACAATTTTTGCAGTTTCAGACAAAGGAAAAAAATAGTCCACGTAGAATTTTCACATTATTCAAAATATTTGTTTTTGTGCAAAAAGGTTATTTACTGGTTTTTTTTTTAATCTGGAGTAGCATCATTTTAAACAAATAAGCATGCGATTTTTCTTTAAAGTATTTTTTGAGTTCTTTGACACTTTCATACATGTTTTGATCATATTTACTCCTCTCCTGAAGCTAAAACTCTTACCAGACCCCTCCCTTCCCTACCCATCTTACTTTGTGTCCTTTTAATTTCCCATCAAGGACAATTTGCACTTCGTTCAATCAGAGTGTTGGGGACTTATCAGGCACTAAGAAAAAACTGATCTCTC
>NC_022024.1:21485860-21489815 GCF_000317375.1 Microtus ochrogaster
CCTCCCTCCCCCTCTTCTCTGTCTCTTTCTCTCTCTCCTAGAATCTGGCAATTGCTGAGAGCTTCTTGACCAGGGGTAGGACATTGTGCCCAACTCCCCTCTCTCACTGTGTCATCATTTTGAAGGAACTGTGGAACTATTTTTTCCATTGTTTTCGGTCTGTTGGTTTAAGGGTGTTTATTTTTATTTTTATAAATAAATAAGCATTGTGCTTTCACACTCATTTCCCATATAAACGACTCTGTCTTCTGCTCTGTAGTAGCATGTCAATTGTATTTTAATAAATAAAGACCGCCTGAAGATTTGAAAGTAAAACAGTCCCACTGGTCAGCCCTTACAGACCAGATTATGGTAACACACACCTTTAATCCCAGTAGCCACACTAGTTGCCATAGAAATCGGGCAGTGCATGACTTTAATCTCAGTGTTGCATGCCTTTAGTCCCATCCCTAGAGAGAAATATAAGATGGAGGAGAAGAACAACTCTCAGACACTTCATTCTGAGATTCCGGCACACACGATTGCTATTTCAGACTGAGGTCGAGGGAAGAGCCAGTGTTTCAAATATTCAGGTTGAACCTCAATTTCTGACCCTGAGTTTTTATTAATTGTGCTTCAGTACTTATATATTTTTATGCACAAATCCATTTACAAAAACAGTCATTGGGTTATTTATTATGTCTGTTTCTCAGAGTTTAAGTACCTTCAAGAGTAATTCCCTAGTGAGTTGTAATTAAACAGTTGTAGTAAGGAGGCTGCTTGTATGTTTCCTGGCTGCTCAGACTCCTGAAATAATCACACAGAAATTGTATTATTAAATATATGCTTAGCCTATTAGCTCTAACTTCTTATTGGCTAGCTTTTGCATCTTAATTGAACCGATTTCCATTATTTTATATTTTACCATGAGGCTCGTGGCCTACTGGCAAGGTTCTGGAGTATCTTTCTACTGTGGTGGCTCCATGGCTTCTCTCTGACTCCACCTCCTTTCTCCCAGAATTCAGTTTAGTTTTCCCCACTTAGCTGGGCCTCTTCAATGTGGCAATGCAAGCTTGCTGATCTGGGAAAGGAGATAGAGACAGCAATGCTGGCACTCAGCTTGCTTCTTCCTTTTGTCTTTTACTTCAGTACAGGATCTCATTCCATTGATGGTACCACCATTATTCAAGAAGGAACTCCTCCCACCCCCATTTAATCCTGTTTGGAAAATCCCTCAAAGGCACACCCAGAGGCATGGTGGTTCATGCTTGCAGTATCCAATTAGAAAAGGTTGTCTCACATACTCATATTCCATGAATAATTGAAAATCATCTTATATCTATTGTTATTTGATATTTTCAGTCATATTTTGACAGCTCTGGAATGATAAAAACTTTAGGAATAGATAATACTGAATTATACATACACAGACACGGGTGGGGGGAGACACACAGAAAGAGAAGTAGAGGGGAAGGAAGGGAGCAAGGGATGAGGAGGGAGCTACTATTGCTTGGAAAGACAAGCAGTTGATCTTCCTTTGGAGAATCTGGACGGAATCAGCCTTGCTGACACCACCATCTCAAGATCACATGAGTGTAATTGTGTCAAGAAAGCCTCTGAAATCACAGGAGTGCCTTCTATATGTATTGTCTTAGGTCTCTAAATTTATGATGGTGTATTACAGTGGCAAGAAGAAAGCACATATTACTGAATATATAGAGTAGCTACATACTAATTGTTGAATTAACTTTGGATACCTTTAAAGTAGGTCTTCCCACCTAAACTAACAACCCTGATAAACACCTCCTCCCAAATGTACACGAACATGGGCCAAACTGATCTTGACATTCTCTCAATTGAGACTATTGTTCCAGGTGATTCTAGATCATGGAAAGTTAAAACTAACCTTCACAATCCACCCTTTGTCAAGTTGAACACACAAACACTTCATTTGAAAAACCATAATCTTTCATCTCTTACTTCCAAAGTCTTATGTCAATACCACAACATAAAATAGAGCCCATCCCTAAATATTCCCCCAGGTACTCACATATTTCAACACTTGAAAAGTTCAAAGTTTCTTTGAAAGTTCAAAATCTTTTAACTGTGGGATCTTATGAAATAAAAAAAAACTAAGTTATATTATTAAACATTCTTATCCCCCCAAAAAGACCAGAGGCATAAAACAATTATATCAGAACAAAACAAAAATCTATCAGTGTAAATCTAAATCCTATAGCTCAACATCTGACATCTGAGACTCTTAATGATCTGTTGGGTTCCTAAAGGCATAGTGAGCTTCACTTCAGCACTACAATCCAGAGTACGCATAGATTCTTTGGTATTATAGGCCAAATCCTCCCCACAACTGATTTTCTCCATGATGCATCTCCATAGGGCCTAACATCTCCAATGTCTTGGGACCTCCATTGCAACTGTTGCTGCACCATCACCAACAGCCTCTCCAAGGTATCATGCCTTAGCTGCTCTCCAAGAACCTTTCAAATCTTCCACTTTTCATGCCTTGGGAAACAAGTAACCATGTAGATGATGCTTGTACATTGCAAATTGTTATAGGAAACTTGAAGTATAACATGACCTCTTGGACAACTTCCTTTGTCCTGAGACTGAAATAATACTTTCCTACTTTTCTAATGATGCATAGATCATTTCATTCATTGCTACTGATCCTTTGTCACAGCTGATTTTTAAGTGTCAGCCTGACCAGCACCCTTTGTAACTTTAGTCATGCCGATCTTTTCGTAATCACAGTTTTTTAGTCCCAGCCTGACAAGTACACACAAATTCTTAGTCAAAGTGTCACCTGATTAGCTTCTGGCCCAATTCAGTAGAATCCTTCTTCCTTTCTGAAATTTCAGAAGCTGACCCTATTCAAGCTACATTTTCACTGCATGACTGGCTTCCAAAGTCCACACAAATGACCCACCAAGTTCTACCCCTAGCACTTCACTGCTCGTCTAACCCAAAGTGCCCAAGTCTTCCACATTCCTCCCACAAAACAACACGGTCATTCTCATCATAGCAACAATCCTCCTGCTCCCGTTCCAAATTTTGATTTTGGTTCATTTCTGTTACTGTGTTAAAACACAGTAACAAAAGCAGCCTTGGAGACTGCGGTGTTTACTCAGCTTGTATTTCTAGGTATGGACTATCATAGAGAGGAAGCCAAGGAAGGAACACACGTGGCTAGTCACAGCACATTTATGCCCAAGAGTTTAGACAGACGGAAGGATCCAAGCTCACTCTCTGCTGCTTATCTTATGCAGCTTTATTCACTCTTATGCACATCAGGGCTCTATCGATGAAATGATCCATAGTCAGAAACTGTTTGTTATTGCTATTTTGTGGCCCCAGAATTCATATGTAAACACATAAATGGCTGTCGTTTACAATTTAAGAGTTGAGTCTAATGTCTATTATACTAGCATACATATATACATATACTTATGCAACAAGTGAATATACCCACACAAAATAATGTACGATCGTTTGGCTAAAATGGGAATGAATGAACATATGAATAAAAGTAGCGCTAGATTTGAGTTGGAAACTGAACAAAATAAATTGAATTTGAAGGAATAACTGCATATTTTTGAGCAAGACAGGTGTATTTGTATAATGGTATTTTAATTGGATAAACCTTACACACAAAGTTTCAGAATATGTTTCTCCTTCAATCTCTATATTTTTCTGCAATTGGTTCAACAATATGTGTACCCTCCTGAAATGCCCCCTTCTATACATAACGAAAACAATTAGTCAATGGCACACTATCATGATTTTTATTACCCACTTCACTAATCTGTCCTGAGTCGTCCTTTGAGTTGCAATGTCTATGAGCATTTTTAACAAAGAACTCTAGCTCATGACTTTTGCACATGCTCAAGTTTTACTGAAAACTTTTAGGATATGGTAGAATTATGAAACAAGGAAAAATGTCAGCTATATTCTCTTC
>NC_022024.1:21489965-21491472 GCF_000317375.1 Microtus ochrogaster
GGTTTCCCCTCCATGACTTAGTTCTACCACTTTCTTACAAAGTCTTTCTATATCATTCTCTCTCCTTCAGACCCATCATCATCTACTTGCCTTAGGGGCTTGCCAAACTCTTCTTCAGAGCAAACCCAAAAGCATTCCTTTATTTGATTTTTCTTCATCTGTGGTGAACTGATTTACTTTATTTTTCTCAAATAATAAAGACCCTCAATTCAAACACTGAATTGTAGATTTTTCCCTGAGAGTACTATGACAGTTACTAGTTTGTCTTTGCTTAGCTCTTCCTTTAGCAGAAGAAAATTAAACCTGCAAACTTTGCTGGGAGTTATATGCAAGATCCTTTGATAAGGAGATTACTCTTAGCACAAAGAACCAAGTTATAATCTGGACTTTTGTTATGAAATACTATTCTATAATGGGAAATCCTTAGATGTCTTGCTCACCTCTGAAAGGAAGATAATGGGCTTGCTCTGAGGATTTAATCTTCAGGGCCTCTTCTGACTCATACTGTTTTGGGGAAATGGTAGTTGTTCATTTGATATTAATAGGGAGCAGTGGTGGTCAGCTCTGTATACACTGTGTATGCCAGTTAAGAGACAGAAAAGTAGAAAAAAAAACACAGGAAACTGTCGTTTGGGCAAAATGGCAGAAGCTTGTAACACATTAGAAACAGCTGAAGTGTCTGCATCAAAGAATAATGATAATGTAGTAACCTAAGCAGTGGGAGCTGAAGATAGAATTTATTTACTTTTTGTTGTAGAAAAAGGGAGAAACCAGTGCAGCTTTTGCCACAGGATTATGAAGAAGACATAATTTATAAATTAAATAAGATAAGTGAAATAGAAAATAAAGGCCCACTTGCTGTTGTTAGGGTCTGCTACAGCACCCAAGAAAAGACCAAAAGTCATGTATGCAATAAACAAGAGAGCTTTATTAAATCCAACGTTGAGGTGGCACGTGGTGAACCCCAAAGAAGGTCACAAGCTTCTTTTAAGTGGAATAAGGGGAATTCCAGGGAGGAAAGATTGATCTGGGTCTGATTGGTGGAGGAAAGATTAGTCTGGGGGCTGCATAGTGATTGGTGGGATGCATAGTGATTAGGAACTTTCCAATGGCAGGGTCCTGATATATAAATGTCATTTAATCTTTAGATAACTTGATGAGATATACAAATGTTATAGTATCTTAAATCTTGGACATCCTGGCAATGGTCAAACAGGGGCAAAAATCTTAGATAAACCACTCTAATATTCTGAAAAAAATGGGTCAGGCGGTGGTGGCACACACCATTAATCACAACACTCAGAAGGCAAAGTCAGGCAAATCTCTGTGAGTTCAAAGCCAGCCTTGACTACATGAGCTAGTTCCAGGACAGATCCCAAAGCTACAGAGAAACCTTGTCCCTGAAAACAAAAGAAAACAAACAAACAAACAAACAAACAAAAAATAGACAAAAAAGAACTAGCCTTGGGTGCTTTAGGACATTATATACATGTTTAAATCTGTACTA
>NC_022024.1:21491893-21496130 GCF_000317375.1 Microtus ochrogaster
TTTCTTTCTTTTGCTCTCTTTCAAATTCACGGCTTCTGGTCTCCTTTTCTTTAATTATTGTTAAATATATAAATTTAATCTGCTAAATCTATACAATGTTACTTTGTGTACACAACGTTAAGACTGACCTGTTGGTATTAGGTACAAAGTTATAAATGCTCTCCCCCTGGAACGATGATTTTCTCCTACTCCCAGCATTCCTTAGTTCTTTGTCTAGACCTGAACTGTGAAATGCCTCCCATCCATTTTAGCATGTCGGTTGGTATCATCCTTGTTCTGGTCTTGTTTAGACAGCCATGTTGTTGAGACTTCATGAATGTAGTAACCTCTCTTATGTTAGGAGATGCAGTCTCACAGTAGATATACTGTTTCTCTTTCTCTGACAATCTTTCTGCCTTCCCTCGTACCATGCTCTCTGAGCTTTAGATCATGTGCAGCCCCAAATGATCCATGGTCTGCTCTTCTCACAAGTTAGAGGAAGGATTGTCTAAGATAGGGAAGACAATAAAACAAGCACTATAAACATAAAATTTTATTAAAAAATATGATACTGCATGTAAAATGTAGAAACAGACGATAATAGTTTTCAAAATCGTTAGGATTTTCTCCGAAAAAAAAAAAACTGCTAATCAATTTTAGAAGATATTGGTAGAAAGGAAACGACAAATATTTGATTATTATATATATTGCATATGTATGTGTGTACATAGAATGCATGCATTATGTTTTAAAGTTTTACCAATAATAATAAGCATATGCATAGATACACAAAGCCTTGTTTTTGTTTCTTTTAATATGCTAATACTTTTCAATGTTTATTCTTAGAAGTTATATGCCTTCAGAAAATATGCACCTACATAAAATGGTCATATATTTAAAATCAAAATTTTTCACATTTTGTATATCTTAATCACTAATTTAAAATCAATATATTTACTCTGAAATTTTCTTTACAAGAAATAATCACCAGATTGGAGATGGGATTTGCACTGTGGTTCCAAACATTCTCACTGTTTTTATTCAGAGAAACTTTGTCCCGCATTTATAATTGTTTCTCTGTTCATCTATTTAGGTCCTTTAAACAAGGCATAATCATACCAGGTGGTGGCAGCATAAGCCTTTAATCCCAGCACTCGGGAGGCAGAGGCAGGCGGATCTCTGTGAATTTGAGGCCAGCCTGGTCTACAAGAGCTAGTTCAGGGCATCTAGGGCTGTTTCATAGAGAACCCTGTCTTGAGAAACTAAAAACAAGCAAACAATAAAACAATCAAGCAAACAAACCAAAAAAAAAAACAAAAAACAAAAACAAAAATCAAAAATCAAAAAACAAAACAAAACAAACAAGACACATCGTGTTTTACATTCAGTTTCAGACTAAAGATTATAGCTTATTATCTGTGGAATATAAAACACTGTTATGTTATTTCCAAGCAGTTGTTTACTCAGTAATATTTATTCTCCAAAGAAGTGGAGCAGAAGCTTGAGTCAGCTTGGAGGCGTTCTCTAATGATCTCTTGAATCATCTGCTCCCCCATAACCTTTATTCCTCTACATTAAAAAGCATACAACATTATTGCCAGATTTTCACTAATGATGCATAAAATGTAATGAGTTGTGTGAGCTTACAGACTATTATATGAACGGCGTTCAGTCTGATGTTTCACTGTGTACTGCAAACTCATAACCCGTAATTGCATGGGGATAAGTTTTTTTTTTTAATTCTTAACCCGTAATTGCATGGGGATAAGTTTTTTTTTAATTCTATGTCTCAATGGGATGGTGTACTAAAATTGCACTACCTACTATTGCAACATGAGTAATGAACTTTTAGAAACATGTAATCACAAGTACTTTCTAGCTGTATATTGCACAGGTAGTAAGAAAAATTAGATTTATTTCGATTAACGTGTAAATCTTAACAAAACAAGACAAAACAAAAAAAGACTGTTAGTGAAAATAATCTATCTCAACATCGGTACATATGTTTATCCTTTCAACTCATTTTATATAATGTAATTTTTCTAATTGTATTTTATATCCTTTATAGAATTTATTATGTTCTGAAATGACCATCTTGCCTGTTTGTTGATGTACTGTTCGCTTTATGCAGCTGAATTACTCCTGTGGTGCAAAGGATGTATATGTATTATGTGGTTTGTTCCGTTTTAACACATCCTACAGATAATAGGTGCCAAAGTTAGAAATTTCAATCTAAATCATATAAATGATAATAATAAGGCATGGTATAAGTTGCATGTATCTACTTTTGTCATTTTCTCCTTTTTTCTATTTTTTATGTTGATCACAATGTTTTGGCATTTTGTTTGTTTACTCGTTTGTTTGTTTTGTGACTTTCAAATGTTCTGAATAACATGCATGGGCATTGCTTTTTTGTGAGAAAATTCAGAAATGGTTCCCTATAACTTGTTGGATAAATTCCCTATTCTTGGCAATCAAATGACCTCTTTTTATTAAAACAGAAGATAGTGATTCCAATACAAATAGCCTTATCAGTGAAATCTGATCATTTTTACAAAAACATACTTATAAAAAGTGTTACAGAAGTGTGTTTTCCATCAGAGATAAATATGAGGTCCGTAGCTATTAGAAATATATTGTCTAAATAGGTTCTTTAATTTTTTTCTGGCAGTAAATTGAAATCCTAGACGTAGCTCAAAATAGTCTTAAAATAGCAACATATGCGGAATCACGACTTTAACTCAGTGCATATCTTTGCTGTGCGGTTGTGTGTAAATCTTCACTTCCCATGGACACCAGAATGCTATTGTGTGAATCGGGCTACTTGGCAGTGATTTGCATGAGCTCCTGTGTGTGGAAGATGCACGATGACCATGGTATCCTTTCCAACTTGTCTCATTTCTCGCTTTCTGATTGATTAACAATGGTGTACCATGATCTGCCATGACAGTCCTCTATAACACGTGTCACGACTTACGTTCTGCCCTTCTTAAAATGCTACTCCATAGATTGCTTTATATGCCTTACACACTGATGATTTCCACGTATTAGACACAAGGATTTATGCAGCAAGTTTTTATTATATGTAATATATACATACATGTCATAGGTAGATGCCTGGCAGATGTCTTAGCCACCATGTTAAGCTCAAGAAAAACTATGACCTAGCCATGTGTCACTGCACTATGAGGAAGAGTGTAAGGATATTTCACCTGCTCTCACTTTTCTCTTTCCTTTATTTTGTCTTTATTGATAATTCCCTTTCAATTTTGGAGGACAGATAACCATTTAGTAACAGGCCACATTGCCCAGTTCCCCTTGTTATATGATAAGACCCTATCGGGGAATTGAAGCCAGTGAAAACATTTTAAAATCCCAAGGGATCCATGTGCAATCATGTCACCACTTAGAACTTTTTGCTATGGTTCCTCTCTACTGGACAGGAAAAGCTACGTGGTAGATGAGAAAGCATCATTGAGAATCTGAGCCTTTTGACTTTGAAGAAACAGAGAGTAGGAGGCTGTTCTTGCCACTGCTAAACTCGGTTGTCATAGCAACTTGCTTCTTTCTTATAGACACTATCTACATCAAATCACTTATAAATAAAACATAGTGCATTGTTATATTGTTCCTCTGGCATACTACTTTAGTTTTCTGAACAAAACTCTTATCAATATATTGCGTTGATTACAGAAAGAGTAAGTATGGGTGATTAAATAAGTGAATGGATGAACTTAAGTTTTGAAAAATATTTTTTTTGGGAAATATTTTTAACTTTTTTTTCTCATTTTTTTTCTTGTTTTCAATGAGGTGTTGGCAACAGTCGGTAAAATAAAGCCCCTTTCATACGTGCATGAACACAAAGGTTGTGTTGTGGAAGGTGTTTTTTAAATTTTGTATCATGATAGAAAAAAATTGGTTCACTCAGCATGTCTTCTGTTTCTTTTGTTGTACTGGAGATTGAACCTTACTCAACCTTACTATACAAGAATTCTACAACAGAGCCACCGAGTTCCAGATATACTTCAAATTATCAAGACCAATATCCAAACTTTTACTCTTATAACTTCTCCAACCCCTTTTATACTCCATTAAACATTTTTATGCATGTCAACTGCATATCACATAAGAATTTAATAAATTTGGATATGCAACTTCAATTTGTTTCAATATTAATAATATTAAATGTTTGTTTGAATACACAAACCCTTAAATACACACCTCTTAGCAATTGTATATATAAATTATGTATATATAT
>NC_022024.1:21496230-21502463 GCF_000317375.1 Microtus ochrogaster
GTTTCAATATTAATAATATTAAATGTTTGTTTGAATACACAAACCCTTAAATAGCCACCTCTTAGTATAGGATGATATAAATTCCGTATATATATTGTATACATGTAAATAATTTTATATTTACATATGTATATATAATTATATGTGTATATATATGGAAATTTAACTTCTAATTTTGTGTTACCTAAATATCAGTCAATCAATATTTCAAGTACAGTTCCACTACTTCTGAAGAGTTCTTTAAAAAATTGCTTTGAAGTAATTGAGTCAAAGCAAGCAGTGTGTCTTTTGAAATCATTAGCTATATACTCCTCTGGCATACTACTTTATGATTGTATAGTGCTACTAACAGCAAAAGAAAAAAAGTTTTGTACTTTGGTAGCCTGTTCCAAGACTGTTTTGAAGCTGTTAATTTAGCAAGTTAAATTGTTAGCTCACATTTGAGTACATTGATGACTACTTTATATTTCCTTATCTGTTTACCATTTGTAAACTTAGGATATGGAAAAGGGGAGGGCACATGGACAGAAAACAGACAGCTGATCACTAAATTTAACAATAGGTGCATCTTTCATTTCATGCAACTATATGGTGGAGTCAATTCATATTGCCCATTGCTGCAATTCTTAACTATAGATAACAGCAAATGTAGTGGTATTACTTTGTATTCACAGGGGTGTATATGATCCCTCTTTTCGGTGTTAAAATTAACATGTAGTTGACTATTGAGTAAATTTCACAAATAAATTTTTGTTAAATCAAAAGATCCATTTATACTTTTCTACATTATTTAGCACTTATTTTATTTGCCTATTAAATTTCCTTTAAACTTTATTTAATGTTGGTTTATTAAGACACAAATTATAATTATTATCTGAGTAGAAATGTTAGAGGATATGTTTGTAAAATATTTTGCTTTATTATATTAGTGGTTACTCTCAGTCACATAATTTTCAATATTTCATTTAATTGAGTTATTAACCTGCTAAGTAACATTCATCTTTTTTTTTTCACTTTCAGGAGTTATTGGTTTATATCATGTGATGAAGGCAGTGAAATAAAAATAACGTAATTCTGTCTTTGACTTCTCAAGATAGAAACATGATCCTTATTTAACAAGAATCTGTGGACACCTCTACAGAAAACAAAATATTTGCTAAATTACATACAGAATTTCAATTTCATGTAAAATTAAAAGGCAGGCCTGGCGGTGGTGGCGCACGCCTTTAATCCCAGCACTCGGGAGGCAGAGGCAGGCGGATCTCTGTGTGTGAGTTCCCAGCCTGGTCTAAAAGAGCTAGTTCCAGGACAGGCTCCAAAACCACAGAGAAACCCTGTCTCGAAAAACCAAAAAAAGAAAAAACAAAAAAAAAAAAAAACCACTAAAAGGCAGAACAGAGCTTTGTGTTTCGTGGGCTTATTGCTTTATTTTGGATAACAAAATGAAGGCGCTGAATCTGCTTTCAAAATGGTTCTACCCTTTTCTCATGTGCTGCTTACCAACAAAGACACCACTCACTAAATCATACCCTTGTTTTTTGGGGAGTTTAGCATGTGGCTATTTTGTGTCTCTCGGAATACCAAAACCTGGGGGCATTTGTACTCATTTCAGAGATGGACCTTAGACTCAGACCAAGTGAAGGCATTGTTAGCCACCTTCCTGCACTGATTAAATATGATGACATTCCTGAAGAACTGATTAATAACTTGCCTTCAAAAGTACATGCGGACTTTGTCAATTAAAAGTTTTACGGCGAAAACTAGGGCTGGGAATCTAAGTGAGGGGGTGCAAAAAGAGAAAAGAGCATGGCTCTGTCATTCATGCGACTGCAGAGCATGACCTAGGCATTAGAGACTTGAGATATTCCTGAAATAAGTGAGAATTGAGATGTGAAAAAGAGGAGCAAAGACAAAAACAAAATACAAATAAGCTTAACCTACTAAATGAACCTTCTGAGGCAGCAAAAAGAACAGGATAGAAAAGACAAGCTGCAACTCTTGAATTTTTACTATCACTGTCCCAGTGCCTGTTTTAAACTCCCAGCCACTGCCAGATGCTATAAGTCCTAACCCATTGTCATATATAACAAGCACATATGTTGTTATCTTAGTGGATACATTCTCGTTCTTTTCAACGGAGAACATCTAAATAAGAAAAATAAAATTATGAAAACGTTTGCTTTACCTATGTCTACATTCTGGCTTCCTCTGTTTAATCTGTGATGGATGCTTTTGTACTTATATCTGTGTGAGAATACAAAATAGAATTTCTACAGAACTGTGATGTCTCTGACGATGTGGGATTCCCCTTTGCATGCTGTGAATATGGCTGATTAATTAATAAAGAAAACTGGCTCTGCCTGATAGGGCAAAAGGATAGAGGTAGGCAGGGAAAACTAAACGGATTGTGGGGAGAGAAAAAGCAGAGTCAGATAGAAGCTATTTAGCCCCGCTGGAGGCAGCTGGAATTTAGCCGGTAAGCCACAGCCACATGCCAAATACACAGAATAGTAGAAATGGGCTAAATTAATTTGTAAGACTAAGCCAATAAGAAGCTAGAGATAAGGGGCCAAATAATAATTTAATATAGTTTCTGTGTGATTATTTTGGTTCTGGGCAGCGAAAACCAGCAGTCTCCAACACTTTGATGACTTTCTTCCTCCACCCTCTGCAGCCAGGCCTCCCATACATTCCATAGGCTGGCATACGTTAGCAGGGCATCATTCCCAAACTGCAGAGTACAGCGCGGTAGACCCTTTCACAGTAGAGTGAGTATTGCAGATAACTGTGAGAAGAGGCTTTTTACTAAGTAATTTTCACTGGGCAGTGGTGGTGTTCACCTTTGATCTCTCGGGAGGCAGAGGCAGGTGGATTTCTGTGAGTTCAGGATCAGTCTAATCGACAAAGCGAGTTCCAGGACAACCAGAGCTGTTACACAGAGAAACCCTGTCTCAAAAAAAGAAAGAAAGAAAGAGAGAAAGAAAGAAAGAAAGAAAAGAAGAAAAGAAAAAAGGAAGAGAAAAAAGAGTAGTTTTCAATCATCTCTACTGACCCTTGGCAGCTCAGAATATTTCTCCTCCTTTATTTCACCTGTGGGGTTGATTATTCTCTGATTCTTATCACCAATATAACTGTAAATCACTCTACAAAGACGATTTAATGCCATGAGAAATGCCCTGCCTGCCATAAAACAATATAGTGCAAAGGATGAAGGGTTTGTGGATTTGGCAGGAGATAGGGAGGGTGGGTAGTGCCCTAACACTGGGCATTTGGTTAAAATATTAGGAGGGGAGCTGGAAAACAGCTGTGACTATTGTAGCTAATTGAGAGATGATATTTTATTGATGTAGGAGGTAGTTAAGGATGCCATTATGTCATTTGTTTTTTCTATCTGGGAAGTTTTATGTTTTATTCTGAACTGAATTATTGTTCCCTTTCTCCTTCTCCTTTATTATGTGTGTACACCTGTGAACAATCTAAATCAGAGACAAAGAATAAGTAGTTACGCTTTGGGCCCTTCCCACGATGAGCAATATATTGTTACTTTTATGTACACCCTTATGCAATGACAAAGTATGATTAAAATACAGCCGTGTTCCAAGAACGTGACATCAGGAACAAAGTCTTTCATGTTATCAGCACATTTTGACTGAACCAACCACACCTCATATACAGTATAAACCAGTACATCTTCTTGTAATTTGTATTGAGAATATTTTTTTCTTCTTCATGTTTATATTTTGTTTTGTAAAGATCCATCAAACTAATGTTTTCATAAGTGGCATGCCTAAATCTCCAGTAGACTATCTGAAAAAGCAAATTTACTGCTATGCAAAACTAATATTTGCCCTTCTGTTGAGGAATTTGGCATTTATCATCAAGCCAAGAAGAATATAATATACTAAGATTGATAGTTAATATACTAAGGGTGCTTCCTGTGGCTTTTACATGTGTTCAGACTTTCAACAAACCTATGGAATTATTTACCTTTTTTCATTATAATATATTTTATTATACTGAATGCAATATACAAAAGGCTCAGCCTCTGTCAAGTTGTAAGCACCATGATGACGCCAGCGTGAATGTTTTTATTTTATAGAAAGGCAAAGTGAGAATCAGAGATGGTAAAAGAAAAATAGCAATATATAAAAGTGCCAAATATCCATAAGATGTTGATGGGAGGCCAGGTGGTGGTGGCGCACGCCTTTAATCCCAGCACTCGGGAGGCAGAGGCAGGCAGATCTCTGGGAGTTCGAGGCCAGCCTGGTCTACAAGAGCTAGTTCCAGGACAGGCACCAAAGCTACAGAGAAACACTGTCTCGAAAAACCAGAAAAAAAAAAAAGAAAAAGATGTTGATGGGAAAAGGATTGCTTTGTAAATCTATCTGACTTCAATTTCTGAGTTCTGTGATATACTGATATATTTCAGAAGTTATTCATAAACTGATTTCATATTTTCACTTCAGTAGAGTTCATGGGTTATATTAATCTTTTCAGGCTAATTTGCTAATATTTAATATGCTAAGCATGTCTTTCAACACTTCATTTCTTGTTTTTCACAATTGGTGCTATAGGTCAAATCACATTTCACAGTATTAGATCTACATCATCATGAGTCAAACAAATTAGTTTTTCCCATTTGCAGGCAAAAATATGTCAGTTCACCTCGGTGTTAACTAGAATACAGAACTTTCCCATTTTCCATCAGTCCATCTTTTATCAGTTTGACTGATAACCCAGTTTTCTGGGCACAATTTTTTAGGCATTCACCAATTTATACAAAGAATGGTTTAAGTAAACAAACACAATTTTTAATAGTCAAGGTTCTAGAATTATGAAATATAAATGATACCACATAATGCACCAAAAAATACTATGTCTCATGCCTTTCCCTGGCTGCTGGTTGGTTCTGACTAACCTAGGAGGAATGATTTCCAAGCATTGCTTCTGCTTTTCCTTAGACTTCTAATTTCTGTGCCCTGTGTATTTTGTATTCCTTTTCAATTATTTAAAAACTTTTATTCATACAGGTATTGTGCCTTCATTATATGTCAGGTACTCACAAAAGGCAGAATATCTCACAGGACCTCAAGGAACTCGATTTTCACAAAGTTGTGAGCAGTTAGGGTGCTGGAAACCAGGTCCTCTGGAAGAGTGGTCAGTGTTCTTAACCACCAAGCTGTCTCTATAGGCTTTTTATCATAACACTAGTCATTGGATTTGGGGTTCTACTCCAATTTAGTATAATCTCATTTTCGTTAGTTTGTACCTGCTACTATCGTGTGTTGTAATAATATATATAATTCCGGGAGATCTCAACAGATCCATTGATGAGCAAGTAATTTTCTTATGCCTTCCATCAGTTGTCCAATGTATAGGTTAAATATGTCATGGTTTTAAAATATTGCTCATTTTCCCAGAGAACTCAGACAACAATGAGAACACCGAGACATACATAGATCTAACCTACATGGGAAATAGAAAAAGATAAGATTTCTTGAGTAAATTGGAGGCCTGGGGACCTTGGGGGAGGGTTGAAAAGGGGAAGGGAGAGGCAGAGAAGGGAACAGAGAAAAATGTAGAGCTCAATAAAAATCAATAAAAAATATTGCATAGTGATCATGATTTTAAATGATCATGTTAGATATCTAGCATTATTCTTTCCCATCAAGGGCATCTAGTAGCATCTAGTGCACTCTCTCATCCTCAACCATGGCTTAGGTATCATATCCAAACCATTTTTTATTTGTCATTTCTAAACAGGGCTATGTGCGGATCAGCACTGATTAACTCTTCGATATTTTGACTCAGTAGATCCATGTTTCCCCTATTGTCAATGCCTGTATGCTGCCTCGGAAACTACAGCTTAATTGGAGCTTTGACAGGATCTTAAACTTAAAAGTCTGACTTGAATCTCGAGTCTGACAACCTTTAGGTGCAGTCACTACTTTAGCATGCCTTTCCTAGGTAGTATACTTCTTAATTCTCATTCTTAAGTATGTTAGCGTACTTGTTCATTTACCAGTTCATTTACCTTCCAATCCTAAAATCAATGAGCATTACCCGAGAAAAATTTTGCTTTACCTCTGCTTAGCAGATTACTTTTTTTATTTTTTATTGAAAAAAAAATTTCTGCCTCCTCCCAGCCTCCCATTTCCCTCCCCCTCCTCCCACTCCTCTCCCCCTCCCTCCACTCCTCTCCCCCTCCCTCTCCAGTCCAAAGAGCAGTCAGG
>NC_022024.1:21502763-21530690 GCF_000317375.1 Microtus ochrogaster
TTATTAAGTGTACTCTTAATCACTTTACATATTAAAGCTACTATAAAAGCATAAGAATTAAATTTAATTAATGATCAGCATCTACCCCTTTTCTGCCTACTCTCTTTCTTAGCTCTGTTTAATCTACACTTGTGTGGGGAAAAAAAATAAATTGTTTTGTATAGTTTCTGTATGTACAGAAAAAATATTTTTATAATTATGCAAATTTTTATGTAGTAGAAAATTCTGTTTAGGAAGTCAACTTCTCATACCAACGAGGGTTCCAAAAATATTTATTTGTGTATGTGTAAATATATTAGAAAATATAAAAAATGTTCAATAAAATTCAACTGTTATGTGAGTTTCTCATGGATTTTATAAAGGTTCTTAATTCTGGCTCCTATTTTTGCATAGAATAAATAGATAGTTAACCATACATTTCAGCTCTTTTATATTTTATATTAAGTTTTACTGAGTGATATGTGACAATAACCAGTAAAATAAATAATTAGATTTTTTAATGTTTAAGTACATTTTCAGATCTTTTTAATTAAAAAACAGTGTGTAGATTTTCAAACTGTACTGATTTTTACATTTTTATTTATATGCTAATCCTCTGAAGGAAGCATGCTTTCTTCAGCTTCAGAGAGGAACACAGTAGGGCTTACCATCTGTGTTGGACCTATTGTTTCATGGCAGAAAGCTCCCATAAAAAAAAAAAAAAAACTCATGATTTTTAAGGAAATTACTTAACTTCTCAAAGATCATTTGTCTTAGGTAAAAAAAAAATCTATTCTAACTATAAATCATAATCTCTTCTAAAACCAGATATTGAGAATGAACTTCACAAAACATGTATCCATTTATTGCCAACTCTTGCTTTACTGAACGCTGGACTTTTAAGCAAAGGTTAAACTGAAGAGCGATTTATATATGTCAGCAAGTGACCCTGGGCAAAGTATGTGCTGGTTAAGTTAGCATAATTTAGCCGAAGAGAAGAAAGTCTGAGAAGAAACATGGTGACTTACAAGGCAATAAAAATGTCACTACTCCGTATGAACAAGATTCGGCTTGAAATTGTATCCAATTTCCTCTGAAAATTGTCTTCAATAGGATAATTTGTCTTAAAATTTTGTGCTTCCTTTTGACTATGAGAGTTGGTAAAAATCAGAAAACCTTTCAACTTCTTTAATAATCATTTTGTAAAAACATCAAAGTTATGTTTCTGTTAAATGAATACATTTTCTTTCCTCAGGTTTCGTTCAGATATTTTGCTGAAATTCTGTGTTGGGTACAATTTAATTGATAAAGAAAATAAAGACTCTTTATTTTCTCAAACAAGAAATTTTAAATAATTCTCTGATAGAATTTTCTTTTATAGAACTTTATCATCTACATGTATCCAACTTTTAAATGATTTCTATTAAAATATTTCCTTTATGCAAAGTAATTTAATGTGTTCGTTAACACCCACTTACCTCTCAAAAAAGAATCAAAGCCATTTAAGATCATCATTAGAGATAACCTTAAAATATGACTAATTAGTTTAGCATTATGTTTCAGGGTTTCCTTTAAATGACTTTGGAAAAGACCTTAATTGTGCATTTTCCACCCAACTGAACTGTGCAAATAGCGTGGGACTGGCCGTGGGTATAATAAAGTCATTTGCTGGTTAATTTGACCTCACTACGGATAAAGAGGAGGAAGTATGTTGTTCTTTTTTTATCCCCTGTCACCAGCACTTCAATTACATTTTTTAAAGTAATTTCTTACATAGGCTTTTACTGCTTAGCTTTTGGAAAAGTAGTTCACCTGTGGCCTCAAACCAGGTGGAGCTCTCAGATGCCAGGTACCAAGTTTCTCATTGGAGAGTAAAACCAGGATTGAGCTAAGCTTCACCTCGCCCGCTTTCCAGAAAAGGAACCCGTCCTCCGGAGCCGTTCTCTGGAGAGGCCTAAAAGAAAACAGGTTCTCAGAATCCCTCATTCTATTCCAGTTTCAGCCTGGTGATAATCTTGGGTCATGCAAGCCTTCTTGTAAAAGGCTGTTGGTTAAAAACAAACTTTTTAGACTAAAGACCTTTGATTCTTTCTGCACTGTAACCCTAGACCTGATAATCAGTCTGCTTTCTGGGTTGCTAGCAGGATTGCACCTTTATCCAAAGCATAGCTTTCTGACAAGGTCACAGGGTCACATCTCTTTAAAATAAATAATAAACCACAGAGCCCCCTAGGGATCGAAAGGGTGAGGATAGGTTCACAGTCACTAAAGTGTTCATAGTGTAAGGTAGTGCTCTTGGCCCAGCCTTGGCCACACATCTGGGGGACTCAGGGACACCAAAAGGCAGAGCTTAGAAGCCACTTGTTCAATTTCTTCTTTTATATCACTGAATTTGTTTCATATAGAGATGAAGAATCCAGTCTTGTCCTCTTGGGAACATTCTTCATAAAAGAAAAGGAGCTCAAATAGAGAAATATAATGGAAATATTAGATTCTTTCTTCTTTTCTGAAGTTCTCTATCCTGTCAGAAATGACTAATTCATGAATTCCATTTTTTTCTATGTAGCTAACAGACATTGAGTCTTTATCCTTGCCTTCTGTAAATTATTACACTACATCCCCATACAATCCTTTTTTGAATCGTATGAGGTGTGAGCACATACATACAAGATCAGTCAATATTATAAGCTCTAGGGGACAGTACTGAAAAAGTTTTAATCTCCCTGTTTTCTATCTAGTGAATGAAAGCAAGGATACACAAATTATTTAGGACCCCAGAAAGACTCCCCCGATTCTTGCTAATACCATTGCAAACAAGTACCAAAATCAGTGCATGCAATAAAGCTACAAGGGAAAAGGTCCTGTTGGCAAAAACATCCTAAGGCGCGAAACATGGCAGTGATTGAAAAGTGAGGCGTGACTCTCAGATGAGAGCAGTGGGCTTTCCGTCACTGTTCTCCTGATCTTCCCCGTCCATTCTTGTTTGGACATACAAAGCTACTATTCTCTCTTCAGTTAGTGACCTTTAGAGAAAGGAGAACAATACAATCCCATTAAACCCCGAAGGCTGAGATAAAGCAGTTGTACCTCTTAGTTTCCTGGAATAAAATAAAAAGGAACTGTACTTTACTGACCTTTTTATATGAGAAATTGATCGCTCTAGTTTGAAGTTTGAAACAACTGAAAACTTTATTGAGTTACGTCTTCATTCTAAGGATCCATGGAAAGTGTAAAAAATATGTAATCACTCATAGGCCAGGATTTCCCTGTTTGAAGCTTAATTATGCCTAGGATTTTCTCACATCATATCATATTCTGCTTAATTCTTATATTGTTGCCTTTGAAGAAAGATCAATCTAAATTTTCCTATTTTTTTCTATTAAATATGTTAAGGCAATTGCTCAATACCCACGTTTAATATTTTATTAAATTGTTAAAAATGGGACTTCTTTCTATCACTGTCTATTGAAAGGAGCAAGTTCCTGGCCTGTAGGAACCAATAAAGAATAGCTACATTACTCATTTTGTTACTTCCATAGCAGCCTCATTCTTAAGATAATCAATGTGGTTGTGAGGCAAAGCCTAGACAGCACATTCGTGAGGGCTTCTGCACCTCCTACACTGCCTTTGCTAGGACCAAACTCAAGAACTCTTCAAATTGTACTGCATCTCTTAACAGGCCCAGGTGATGACTCCTTGGGGCTGTCTACCTCTCTCATAAACGGGTGCACTGCTGTCTGTTTTGGTTGCTCCCAAGACATGCTTCTTTGGACGTCTGTGCAGTCTTCCCTCCAGACTGTCAACTTTGTGCCACATCTGATGGACATACATCCACCAAATCTTTTGATCATTGTGATAATTTACACTGTATCTAGTAAAATTGTCATTGTAGTAACAAGATTTAAATTAGTGAGTTCAGTACTATACAATTGAATGACCTTATCTTTTATTATTCAAAACCCACTTTTTATTACCCTTTAACCAATTTACTCAGGCTTGGAATTTTGTTGAGACTGATTTTAAATTACTTGTACTTGATAAATAATATCCAGAGTGTGCAAAAGTTTTAATAAGATACTGATGTCATATACAGATTTGCATTATGCTTAAAATAACCATAATTTTCAAAATCCTGATGTTGACTAGCAAGGCTGATTTGTTGTCCTTGAATCTCAAAAAGTAACATGCTAGAAACTTGAAACTGAGAAAATTGGTTTATTTCATTTTATGACACAATTATAAAATGCATCATTGATGAATAAACATACTTTTAAAAAATTAAAAATCATAAAAGAACACATTTAAAAATAATCTCAATAAATTCACTTGTCAATATTTAAGTCAGATCATTTGATTTATTGAGAATTTTCAGGGTAAGTTTGAAGAGATGTTTCAAGAGGTAAAATGCTTGCCATGAAAGGTTAAAGATCTGAGTTTGCTTCCCCAGATGTGGTAGCATAGGTTTGAATTCCAGAATTTTTACAGCAAGATGATAGGTAATATAGGAGAATCTCAAGAAACTTGTGAGCCAACTAGTCTTGTGCATTCATTTGTAAAAGAGACACCTTCTTAAGTAATGTTGAAGGTGAGGACCGAACTCCAGGGTTTTACTTTAACTTCCACGTGTATGCAGTTACACAAGTGCACCAGAACTTACCCTCCCCCCCACACACACAATGATTAAGTCAAGAACAAAGTATTTTGGCACATTACTTTCACAGTCATAGTAGAATCTAAAACTGCCTTCTCTCATTCTCCAAATAGCAGGTGTGATATAAAAAGAACCTCCCAAGAGGTAGTGTCATAAAATAATAAAACCGATTATTCTTGGATCAGAAATTAAAGCATGACAAAATGAGGTGATTTGTCTCTGTCAGTGTGTTGGGTTTCAGCTGGGAAAGACTGAATATTTAGGGACACTAAATGACTGCAACCACACTGAGCTATTTTCACCCATATTTCCAGGGCTTGATATAATTTTATCACTCAGAAATTAAACTTGGCTTGGTTTGCCAATTAGAGAACTTACATGCTAGCTTCCAGCGTTAACCTGCTTCCCTAATGATTCAAAAGGAACTAGTTCAAAGAAAGCATCAATGCAGTGAGTATGCTCAGGCATGAGAAGGAACTGAATGTTTTTGTAAGAGCCTTAGGTGTCAGAACATCACTTGCTTCACACTCGGGGTTACTCAGATAACAGTGTGTTCCAACCCAAGAGGAAGCCACAGAGATAACATTCCTCTTTGGGAAGAGGATAAACAAAACTGAAGATATTGTTTATAATTTTCAAAACTCAGATGGGTGTTAGTGGCACACAACTTTAATACCAGCACTAGGGAGACAGACGCAAGTGGATCTCTGTGAGTTCGAGGATAGCCTGGTCTACAAGAGCTAGTTCCAGGACAGGCTCCAAACTATAGAGAAACCCTGTCTTGGAGAAAAAGAAAGGAAAAAAGAAAGTAATTTCCATATATTTATTACACCTACAAAGTATTTGTCTTCATGGCGTAGGTAAAATCTCTTTGAAGTCCCCAAGGACTCGCAAAAGCCATATTCTCCTTCGGCATCATACTCAAGCTTGAAGTCCAGAGTCTCTTTATCAAAGGCAGACAAGGGAGTTGAGAAACCGATTCTAGGTATGCTTCTTGGACACATTTCCCTATTTCTGCTCTCATAAACGAAGGTGCACAGCTCAGAATGTCTGCAATAGAAACTCAAATGCAAAAAAATCAAAGAAGGGGCGCCATTAGCAAACTCAACCAGTAGCTTTTAAATATCCTGACAGGGATTTGTCATTTCCTTACTCGGGACCCTTTCTGATCTCTGCATCTGATTTTTTCCAGGCAATTGCTATGCACAATGAAATGATTGCTCTTCTAACTTACTTCTATGTTTCTCTTGATGTTCGATATATAATTTTCTCAATCCATAACTCCAAAGTCCTCTTCATTTTATATTACCTGACCAGATCACTCACAGATGGCGCTTACTTCCCAGACAGCTTATGTGGGCCACATAATATATTGATTTGGAAGCTACTCTGTCACACAAAAGTAATGCCTGATCATCTCTTGGAAACGATTTCATCTCTGCCCTTGCTTTCTGCTGGAGTCACAGTAAGCTGATAATTCTTTTTGAGGAATTTATGTATAGTATGCTTTTTGATATCCTTAGAAGGCCTTCAGCATTTTATATAATCCATAGTGTATATTTGAAAGGTTTTTGTAGCATTCACTTGATTTATCCTTAAGACCTTTCCTATATTCTGAGAAGTTGAAAACCAGCAACTTCTGTATACTTGTGGTTCCTTTTAAGTTGGGCTTGAAAATTGAATGTTTCCTTCCTTTGCTCTCAGAAGGACTCTGTTATGGATTGAATGTCTTTACCATTCAAAATTTTGTACAAGCTTGAAATTCTATATTCTACTGTGATGCACTAATAATAGGAAGAGAGGTGTACAGGAGCCAACTAAGTCATGAGGGTGAAAAATTACATAGTGAAATTGTTGTACTTATGAGAATAGAGATAAAATCCTGTCTGTATGTTTCCCTTTGTTCTACGCCACATCAATATACAAAAGAAGACGTTTTGAAGTCAAGGAAGAAAGTTCCCATCCATAGCTTCTGCCAGCACCTTGAATAGTGTAACAACACTTTCTTTGGTTTTTGGTCTTCACTCTAGCAATTTGCATTCTATTTATTTAAGAAAGAAGTTAGATGCTTCTGCTGGTGAAAATGTAGATACCATGATTATAAGCATTTTAAAAATTTTCTTGCATAGTGTCATTTTATTTGTTACTGAATCTTGAAAATAATAATTTTTATGTAACTAGAAAAAAATATTAATGCCATTTAGACCAATAATATCAACTGCCCAAATTATCGAAATTGTTAAAATTGACTAATAGAATGTTCAAATATAATAGCTTATCACTGAGTTGAAATTATACCTTATGTTTATAGATTAGACATGATAGAATTTCATGACCTTTCACCCACATTTTCTGAGAGATAATTATCCTAAAATATCTACCAATACTACATTATCTCCTCAAAATATAATTCAGTAGCTGATGACCTCAAAGTGCCATTTCAGTAATTGATGGCTCCAGATATCGGTCATCAGTTACAGTCATTGTATGAGCCCTGATGCAACGTCTGCTTGTGAATTTATCCACACTCAGAAATTCAGGTTCCTAAGGAATCAGTGGTGATTTCAGAGTTTATTTACAGTTCTTAGATAGGTGAGCAAAATCTTCTTAGCCCCATGTTCCTCTTGCAGTTTTTACTCTAGCTTATATAACTTTCTCTTTTTCAAGATTGGCTCTTAAGTTTTCACACTTAAATTGTTTTACAGTAGTTGAAATACGTCTTGTGAGTGATGCAAAGATTTCTCATCTCTGTAGAAACGAAGTTGGTGGAGATCTTTGTTTGCTCGGGCCAAATGATGGCCCAGCCATTCATCCCAAACTCTCCAAGTGACTAGGTCCCAAGACGAAAACAGGGTATTCTAACTGATCTCCCTTACTCAATGAGTCTCTTCCTGAGTTTCGAGGACTTTATCAGTTCTGTTATCAGTATCTGTTTATCAGTTATCTGTTTCCCTCATATGAGTTAACTGTATTTCCCTACTTAGGAAAATTTAGCATTCTGAAAAAGAAGTTATTTTTTATTTTTCACAGCAATTATTGCCTTTTGTACATAAAATAGTTATTTTTTAAAAAAATTACATGTAATAAGTCTATATTAATTAAATTGTCCTTTATTATAATCATTTGGCTATCCTACCTATAACTATATATTTATTTTATTATAGAAATAATTTTTCTTCTGGTAGCAAAATGCCAAGATCTATTTGATAGAAGGTTAAGTACATAAATCATTAGAGAAGGGAGAAATTTCCTTCATTATTTGATATTCCTTATTTTCAAAAAATGTATTTAATGATTTTATTGCTACTCTAAATTTTAAAAGCAACTTAGAGATGTTTATAAACATTTCATTGCTAACACAGACTTGACAATTTTACATGTTTTGCATTTAAATAATTTGTTTAAAAGATAGCCAAATAACCACAGATTAAGAAATATTGTTTTAGTCAGGTGGTGGTGGCAGAGGCAGGTGGATCTCTGTGAGATCTCGAGGTCAGGCTGGTCTACAAGATTGAGTTCCAGGACAGATTCCAAAGCTACACGAAACCCTGTCTCAAAAACCAAACCGAAACAAACAAAAGAAATATTATATTAAAATGTTTAAGAAAAATTTGTTAAACACCTATGATAGTTTTATAAAAATGCTATATGCTGCTAGATTTTTGAACAATAGTAAAAGTACATTAAAATTAAAGTTTATTTCTTTTGAAATTGAAATTTTCCCATCTAGCTCAAAGAAGCCTGAATCAATGTAATATTCTACGTGGATGTGGTGGTGGAAGGATAAATTAGTTATATTCTAAGACTAAATAATTATTAACTGTAAAACTAATACTTCTAGAATGTAGGCAAGAGATTTATTTCCAGTGGAAACTCGCCATAGTAATTTCACAATATTTCTTGTCTAAGACAAATGCTCTGGTTGAGAGCTCTTATTTTTGTTTCCCACTCCCTTGCCCAACCCCTCTTTCTCTTTCCTCTCCCCTTCCTTCTCCTCTCTTCTCCTTTTTCTGTATTTCAGGTTCCTCTGACAAATTGTTAAATTTCTGATTGAGCACATGTCTTTAAGCATCGATGTTCTCTACATTCTTTTGCTGTTACCTGCTTCGGATTTGCCATGCATCCTGTAGATTTTAAAAGTAGAAAGTATTTTGTCTACCTTTAGTGCTAATTATAATTTTCCCTCTTTTTTTATTTTTTTTTAAAAAAAGGTCTTATGTTTGACCGTTTTCTGTTATGTTCTCTTGCAAGCTATATCTTAGACATGTACTTAGCCAGTTTAAACAATTTTTAACATTTACATTTTGGAGGTATTTACATGTAGTTTTTAATGTATCCATAAGAAGGTACTTAATGTTTCCTACCATCTGAACTTTGTTGAACTGTTAAAAGCAAACTCTTATGTTCTAAGGACTAAAAACCTACTGCCTTATTTTCACACGAAAAAGTCCCATTCCATTATTAAGATATTTTAATTCCCCAAAATAGTCATATAAGCTTGGTGCACTTTAATGTAGAAATAATCTCTAATTGGTCTATTCATTCATCATAGTTAAGCTTAGTTAAAGATAAAACAGTTTCAGTGTTTTCTATGTGTTATCAATTACCAATCACTGTGTCTGAGACCAACTAATTCATAGATTAGTCTTGATTAGACAAAATTGTTCCCAGGAGAACTGTAGCAATAAAAATAAATTATGTCAAAAATTTCTGTTAAAATTCAAGCTACTGATGAAATAACTAGGCTTATTAGGCTTGACAGACATGGTATTATGACATGGATCTATAAAAAAGAACTCATGTAAGCTTCTTACACTTTCTGCTGACATTTTTATCAAAGTTCACTATAGTTTAACAAAGCACTTCTCTTTTCAGTAACTCCTACATTCCATAAATTCCATCTGAAAATTCACAATAAATGTCAAAGAAGATCAAGCTTACTGTTTTTTTCTTACATAAATGATCTAATGAGATATTCTCAAAAAGAAAGGAAAATGTTATAACCAAGCAATAAGTCGATAAACAATTGCACAGTGGAGACCATGTCCATAAGGCCTGACTTGGCATGTAGTTTCTTTAATTCTCTAGTGCACTCATCAATTAATTGATAGACTGATTTTTATCTCTTTGAAAAATAAATAAATTTTATTTTTTATGAATGTTTAGTAGTGTTTGTGTTCATAGTGTTTCTTTTTTGTTCCTTCTCTTAGAAAGAAATGCAGGTACCACACTCTAAAGATGAACATATCAAGCTCTGTGATGCACAGAAGTCACACTTTATCAGTGAATATATATGCACTAACTGTAGGTGTGTTTGCATAAACCCTTCTATATTTGGTTTACTAGATGAGAAAGAAATATACATGTGCATCATAAGATACCCTAGCTCTTAGCTAATGATCCAAATTATAAACTGTTGTTACTGTTTTGCTTAACTTTTCACAAATTGGTATAATTTTACTCATATAAACATTAAAGTATGTAAATCAAACAAAATATAGTTTTTTAGGTAAATGAACTCAAAAAATAATTGAACTCTTTAATAATTTAATAACTTTAAATAATTAGTTTTATCCTATCTATTCCAGAATATTCCTGTGGCTCATTCTTAACCTAAGTAAAACGACTTGGGGACATTTTTCTGAAATTACCTTCATCCTTTCACTAGAAAATGGTGCTTTCTTTAACCGTACATAGAGCTATAAAATTCTTTTGACAGACCAATATGATTTTAGTTCTTAATCTAGGTAATTTACAAGCAGTTATCAAGCATTTCTTATAGACATTTAACTTATATTTTTCATAAGGAAATTAAACTTTGTCACACATTTTGAAGAGATCATTTTAAAAGAAAAATGGGTTATAAGTGTTTCACAAATAATATAATAAGTTCTCAAGTAGTAGTGAATGTCAAGATAATTCTGTTATGTGGCAGACATGTTAATGATACCCTTGATACTAATGATGACGGATAGAAATGAGAAAGGAGCCATATTGGAACCAAGGTTAGAATAGTGCTATTAGAAGCAATCCATGGAGCAAGGAACGTGGGTAGCCTAGCCACTCAAACCTGGAAGGAAAAGAATTGGATATAGTCTCTGTTACAGTTGCAGAAGCTACCATAGCTTATTTTATCACAACGGCATAGAAAATAAACGCATGTAGTTTTAAGTCACTCATTTTGGGATCAACTGTTACAGCCAAAGTGAAAAGTCAATATAATAACTTTCGATGCTGCTTTTCTTTAGTCGGTTGTGTACAGGTATCCCCCAGGGACTAACTAACAACGACACTGGGAGCACTCTTGTGTTATCTTCTTCCGGATACTCCCACTTCTCTCTTTCTTGTGATTTCCTCTATTGTTCTACATCTTATTAATTTTTATAATACATAACGGACTTGTTCAAACAGGAGCATGGGTTTTGAAACTCTAAAGCCTGCCGCAGTGAAGTACTATGTCCAGCAAGTTATATGTCCTAAGCCTCCACAGTTTATTAACTGAAATTGAATGAATGAAGTTTGTGTCCTGGCAATGCTGAGGCATGCTTGGACACCCTGTATATGGCAGTTCTGTTATACTGGATTTCACTGAATCACAATCAATAAAAACTCAGAGGGAGAAACTGGGGTTCTACCTGAAGATCTGAAAAGCAAAATAGCCAGTTACTGGCTTTTACCTCAACCTCAGTCCAAAATGGTGATCCTACCTCCGGGAATCTCAGAATGAGACTGAGACTGAGACCTGTTTCCTCCTTTTATAAACCTCTCTAAAGCTGGGATTAAAAGCATGCACTGTTGGGAGTAAAGGCATGCAAACTAGTGTGGCTACCATGATTAAAGGTATGCATTAGCACTGCCTGGTCTCTAAGGTTGACCAGTGGGGCTGTGTTACTCTCTAATCCACAGGCAATTTTTATTTATTAAAATACAAATGAAATACCACTACATTTCATGGCCTAAATTGATGAGGATGACTGACCAGGTTTCTTCTACAAGAGGTCACCAGATCTCATTACAAATGGTTGTGAACCCGCCAGGTGGTTGCTGGGAATTGAACTCAGGACCTTTGCTGTTAACTGCTGAGCCATCTCTCCAGCCCTGAAGACTAAATATTTAACCATTCACACCTTCTGGGGGAATATGTTTCATTCACAAAACCCCACTGGGAATACAGTTTCATTCTTCTTTTACTTGAATCGATATCTTTTCTTTCTCTAGAACCCATTTATAAAAACGAAAAAGAAAATTGTCCTAAACTCAATTTTAGTTAAAAGACAAAGGCAAGGAAAACAATACTCTTAATTGTATGATTTTATCCTTTATAAGATTATTTTTTTTTATTTTTTACTTATGTGTGTCTGTGTATGCCTGTATGTGGGTTTGTGTACATGGGCGTACAGGTGCCCTTGGTTTCCAGAAAAGACTTCAAATCTCTCAGAACGGAACTTAGAAGCAGCTGGGAGATGCCCAATATGGGGGATGGAAAACAGACTTAAATCCCCCGCACAATAGCTGTGTTGAAAGTTTAACTTAACAATGCTTCTCCCTTCCCTTCCTTCCTTCTAAAAGCTTCCACATACTCTTCTTCTCTCCTTCAAATTCATGACCTCTTTTTCCATCAGTTGTTTATACAAATACATTTGTATGAACATATATATTCCTAAATACAACATGTAGATCTATATAATATTTCTTGTATTCATGTTTTCTGGGATGACTATTTGAACAACTAATGAGTGTGCCCTCCCCTGGGGAAGGCCACCTTTCCTTTCCTGAGTCTACATAAAAGATTATTATTTTAAAGAATTATACCACACATTTCAATGAAGTATCAGTATAACGTGAAATCTGAGAGTCTTCACTGGAGCCAAAATTTATACCACTATATTCTAATAATTATGAAAGAGGTTAGAGCATTTCATCATACAAATTTTGAATATGTTTGTGTCAGTTACTGTTCTGTTGCTGGGAAAAGACATGCTAACCAAGGTAAGTTAAAGTACTGAATTGATCAGAGCTTTCAGTTTCAGAAAGTTAGTCAGTAGTAATAATGGCAGTCAGCACGGTTGCAGGCAGACAGCCCTGAATTGTAGTTGAGAGCTTATATCCTTAAATACAGGTAGGAGGTAGAAAAAAAAAAAACATAGTGAGATTGGGCCTAGCCTGGGCTTCTCAAACCTCAAAGTTCATCCCCAAAGACACACTTTCTCCAACAAGGCCACACAGCTACTCCAACAAGACTAAGAGGAAAGACAGCTCTAACGCTGGCTACACCGCTCTTGAGCAATAGGCATCTTTTTTTTTATGCTATATGCTATCCTATGCCAAGGTCAATTAAAAGTCTTAAGTGTGCAGAGGATCATTACGCAAGGGATATTGTTACTCAGGCAGTCATGTACATACGGGATTAAGTTTTAGCTGACGGGATTTAGGTTGCTCGTGATCAATGCTATTGATATCAACAGAACATTGCTGGAAAATGGGATGGTAATAAAAGTTTGAACACATTGATGTTGAATCAGGAATTGGCCCTGGAGCTGGTTTCCAAGGGAGACTTGGAAATCTTTTTTCCTGGACCCTTTCGATAGATGCCTTGCTGTCTGGGGTAATGGAAAGCTGTTCTACCTAGAGTCGAACTGATGATGACCTAATGTCTAGAGGTGCCTCCCAAGTCTAGCACAGAGAACTGAGAACAAGACGATGCAAAGAACAAAATGGCTGGCACCCTTAAAATGCCTATTGTGACTAGCAGTTGAAGAATATTGAAAATACATATAAATAAAACACCTCACAATAAACTACGTGGTCCACTGCATCATTAACTGGTTTGCTATAATCCTTACTTAAATAAATCTATAAGATTTAAAAAATAAAAATTGATCAGGTAGTCACAGTTATAATATTTTCCTGTGAAATATTTTAGAATAAATTATGATGTTAGGAGTGTTCAGGCATGAGATAAGAATAAGCTATGAGGCTTCTCGAAAAGAGCTTTTGCTTCTTTGTATGTGATTTAAAACAAGGGTCTGGGGCTTCTCTCTCTTAGCAGCGTATTTAGGGCACTCTAAAACATTTGTCATGTTGTTTTGTTTTACTGACATAGGGTTTCACTGTGTAGACCAGGCTGGCCTTGAACTTGTCAAGATCCTCTTGTTTCTGCCTATCCAATGCTGGATTACAGTGTGTGCCATTGTGACCTGTAGGAACTGTGAATGCTTCTTGGAGAAGCCACCAAATCCCAAGCTTTTGTTCCCCTGCTAAACTCACTTGTCATTGCTACCTTTGTTGGGAAATACATTGGCTGAGTGGTTGCTTCATCACCTTGAAAGCACATGAAGTTCTTTGGAAAGCATGTACCGTGCTGACTTCACTGCTGCTGAAATATGCTAGATTGCGTTCACTCTGCAAGTTTTTCAAATGAGCTCCATGCTTTGAAATCATTTCTACCTTCACCCTTTCAAACACACTCCTCCACTGCAGGTCAAGACGTTTGAAAAGCCACCTCATTTGCAGCAGCTCGTGGAATGCTTTTCACACCCTTGCAAAGGAAAAGAGAAGCTTTTAATGTTTTCAGAGCAGCGGGGATTCACTTGTGTGATGGAGAAAATTCAAGCTTGAGGTCCCAAGCTGGATAACAGGGTGTCACATTTCCTACAAACTGCTGGGAAGCCTGTAGGTGTAACAGCCCTGCCACTTGTAGAAATAAGAGGTATTGCTTCTCCTAGATGCTGCAGAGCTAACTGTTTAACTCCCTGCTTTCCTGTTCTCTACCCACATTTGCTTGCTGCAAGTCAGTTGTAGAGACAGATTTTAAAAGATATATAATGACAACCCTGCTTCGTTTTCTTCCAATTGTAGATCTACTGACGTCTCTCGACATGAACAGGAAGATTGAACTCATTCATGTACAGTTCATAGAACCTTATCCCCCCCCCTCTCTCTCTTTCTCTCTCTCTGTCTGTCTCTCTCTGTCTCTCTCTGTCTCTCTCTCGCTCTCTCTCTCTCTCACACACACACACACACAAACACACACACACACACACAAGTATATCATAAGAAGCAGAGACTAGACACAATGGAGAGAAGAGAAGACACTAGGAGAAAAAGGTACAGCTCAATAAAAATCAATTTAAAAAAAAAGAGAAGACACCTGCATGGCAAGCTCTGTTGGTTCTCTGATTTAACTTTACAACCAACACTGGTGGAACACATCTGGCCACAATGGAGTTTCAAAAATAGTTGGCCAATGGCGAGACTCTATAATTTGCACTGCTAAGGAGTTCCCAGGTGATTCAAATACTGGTCTTCTAAGAATACATATTGAAAGTGATAGATTAGAAAATACAACCACCCAAGTTAAAGGTCAGTTAATGAAAGGTTTACGTTCCCAGATCATGAGTAAAGTCTAACTTGGCACAAGCTAATCGTCTGCAACAATGCCTTCTTGAATTCTACAATGCTCATACCAGTAATGAATTTCAAAATGTGAGATGTAAAGAAAACATAAATTATACCTCATGACCAATGATTAGAACATTCAAAAGCCCAGGGGGGGCTGGAGAGATGGCTCAGAGGTTGAGAGCATTGCCTGCTCTTCCAAAGGTCCTGAGTTCAATTCCCAGCAACCACATGGTGGCTCACAACCATCTGTAAAGGAGTCTGGTGCCCTCTTCTGGCCTGTAGGCATACAAACATTCAAAAGCCCAATCTCTATATTCTGCAGACTCTGGGAAAATGGAAACTTTCACGCAGTGCTAGTAAAAATGTACGTTGACACAACTCTTTGGGAAGATGTCATATTTAGGTATTAATTGAAACCATGGATGTCTTCACCTTTTTTTTGCCTTTAAGTAATAGTGATATTTATTTATTTATATCAATTTTCTTTTTTTTTTATTTTCGAGACAGGGTTTCTCTGTAGCTTTTGGTTCCTGTTCTGGAACTAGCTCTGTAGACCAGGCTGGCCTCGAACTCACAGAGATCAGCCTGCCTATGCCTCCTGAGTGCTATTTTCATCCTGACATAATTCCCAGATGATCTCACATGACTCTGCACAAAGAGATATGGTCAAGACCACTCATTGTATGGGGGATAATGTTAGCTATCTGTCTATATATCTATCAAACATCTATCTATATATATGTCATCACTCTTTACATGAATATAACAACACAATTATAAGTGAATAAATCACATATACCTGGCCTGAGCACTGGCTCAGCAAATAAAAGCTCTTACCATACAAGTTGGATTTCTGGAACCATTGCAAAGATGGGAGAAGAGAATTGGCTCTGACCTCCATATGTATGGGAAGGCACATATGTAAACACACATGCTAAGCATATTTTTAAAAATCACTATATTTAGGGCTCTGTGGCAATGTTTTTAGGTAAGAATTAAGAATTAGAGACCAATATGAGTAAAGCTCAAAAGCAAAATATTTAATAAAAGTTAATATTCGAGTTTTTTTCCAGTGCTGTGGTGCTGTGGATTCTGCTCTGTGGATGATGGAGGTACCTTGTGGGCCCAAGATTTCTGCTCTTCAAACTGCTACAAGGAGAATTCAGAGGAGCTAGGCCATGGTGGCGGTGGCCTGTGATGAGTGGCTGTGAACTTCAGAAAAAAACAGTAGGCTTTGCTGGAACTTTCTCAGAAGGATGTGTACAGAAATTAGATGCTGGGACTTGAAGGGACATTGCTGATTTAGGAAACAAATGGCAGCATCGAAATTTTGAAGGTCATTATTACAATGCCAGAAAAGAAGAAAAAGAGGGAGGAGGAGGAGGAGGAGGAGGAGGAGGAGGAAGGGCAGTGCTTATCTAACTTTGGATACAAATTCTAAGAGCCTGAGAAATAGCCAATAGAGCTGTAACTCTATCTCAGATCATCATTGAAATACGGAACACACACTGTGAATGGACCTTGAGAATGTCAGAAGCTGTCAAACTCTAACTGTATTTCCAGTGGGTTTAGGAGCAGTATCAAAACAAAACTGAGAAGTCTCCATCTCCTTTGGATCAGCTAGGGTGAAAGTTGCATGGTCTTCAATAGGTAAGGACTACATACCTTCAGCATCTGGAATCAGTTACTGAAGATGAGATCTCCTGACCCTTGGCTTCCCATGAAAGTTGATGAGGATCATATCTCTCCAGGAGCAATAAGGCAGGAAAATAGGGTGAGCTGTTATAATTTAACTTCAAGACCCAGAAACCAAGAAAGGCCATGGATTTGGCCTCTTTCCTGGGCTGCCAAGGTTATACAAACCCCTTCTCACAAAGTAAAGTAGCCTCCTCCAACTGCATATGTGTGTGATATAAATGTATAAATATGCATAGAGTGACATATGCCAAATAATGGGAATAATAAACTCTGTTGTCACTGATGAAAGACACAAAATAATAATGCATAGGAATTCACATTGCACCAGTAGTTACTTTTTTCTTAATCTGGTATCATATGCATAGGTGATTGTCATCTGCACTAGTACATAACAATTACCTATTTCTATATTGAAAATTTCATAAGTTCAATTATGATTCGTTTTTCCTTTTTTGGTATAGACCCTCTTTTTTCTCTGATTTATTGAAAATATCTTTTTCATACAATATATTTTCTGATCACATTCTTCCCCACTTCAACTTTTCTCACATTCTTCCCACCTCCCTAAATCTACCTTTCTTGTTCTCTCTCTTTAAAAGAACAAATACGCAAGCAAACGAAACTAATGAAAACAAACTTAAATAACTCACATATATTCTTTAAATTACAAACCCCTCAAATACACAAAATTGGAACCCATAATATGTAAGCAAAACGCAAATAAAACAAAAAGTTACCAAAAAATCAACATGAGACAAAAATCCTACAAAAAATACCATTGTGATGGTTTGAATGAAAATGGCCTCCATAGAGTCATAGAGAACACCATCATTAAAGGTATGGCCTTGTTAAAATAAGTGTGGCCTTCTTGGAGAACATGTATCACTGGGGTAGATTTTGAAGTTTTAGAAGCTCAAGCAATGCCAATTCTCTCTCTCTTGACATTACCTATCAATCAAGATGTAAAACTCTCTAGCACCATATGTACCTGCATGCCATCATGGTTCTTGCCATGACAATACCATATTAAAACAAACCTGTAAGTCATCCCCAATTAAATGTCTTTTTTTCTCCTTTATAAGACTTATCATGTTCATGGAGTCACCTCACAACAATAGAAACCTAACTAAGATGACTATTAAGTGTATGTTTTATTGGTTATCAACTGTTGGACATAGGCCTTACCCTGAAGTGTGGTTAATATACTCAGTGAGACTCCATTGGAGAAAACTAATTTATTCTTTGCAAGTGGTATCAATTGCAGATAGCTTCTTGATTAGGGTTCGGAGCCCTTTGTCAACTTTCCTCTCTAAGAGCATGGGCACCATCTGTCTTGAACCAGTACAGACCATGAGTGTGATGCCACAGGCTTCCATGAGTTCATATGTGGTCAGCTGTATTTTGCATGGAGTCTCTCTCTTAGTTTCCATCTATAGCAGGAAGATTCTCTGATGACGGCTAACAGAGACACTCGACTAAGGGTATAGCTAAGTGGCATTTACTGCTACATATAATTAGTAGAACAATAGTATTTGTTTTTTCCCCAGGCCTGTGGTCTCTCCAGTCTCAGATCTTGGTCACCCACACTGTATCAAGAATGGGTTCCATCTCATGGAGTGGATCTTACCTCCAATCAGAGACTACTTGGTTACTCCTACAACAATTGTGCCATCATTGCACCAGCAGTAGGCAGATCTCCAATGTAGATCAAAGGGTTTGTAGCTGTGTTGCTGATTACCATTTGCTTCCAGGAGTGTGCAGAGTACCTTCCAGTACGTTGAACTCTACTATTCAGTAGAGCTGAAGGCTCTATGTAGGTACCAGCCCAAGTTCTCTGTGTTCAGTGAGATATCCAAGTGTTGTCATCAGCAACAGGACCACCAATTTGTGGAGAACAACCAATAGCCTTGAATTATTTAAGAGCTTGAATGGGGACCCCTTGGCCAACAGTTCAACTACATTTAACTATTTCTGGCACTGGAGGCTTCACACGGTGGAAAAAGATGTCTAGTTAGGATACCATCTCTCCCATTACTTGTTGACTTGACTTAGGTTACTCTCATATATGGTTATGTTTTAAGAAGCAACTACAGTGTTAGGTGTCCCCATGACCACTCAAATAGTCCTTAGTGTTAGTTAGCTCTCCCTGTTTCCCTTCCTCACCACTCCCTTCCATCCCCTTCCCCATTTAACTTTCCCATTCCAGTCGAACCACTGTGACTCCTCCATAACTATGTGTTATAATTCTTTTTCCATGGGAGATCCTCCCTTCTTTCCAGTTCTTTACTCAATATCTATCCTCTATCGTATACACATTGTAGTATGTCTACCAAAATGCCTGAAAGATAACATGCACAAATAAAAGAATCAATGCCATATCTATGCTTTTGAACCTGGGTTACATCAATCAGGATGACTTTTTAAAGTTCTACCATTTACTTATAAACTTCAAATTTTATTTTCTAAAGACATTAAAACTATTTAATTATTCAAATACATGGCATTTTTTTTATTCTCCAGTTATCAGTTTATGGATACCTAGGCTGTTTCCAATTTCTGGCTATTATGAATAGAGTAACAATGAACATGTTTCAGCAAAAGTCTCTATAGTAGGATTCAGAGTTCTTTCAGTATGTGCCCAAGAATAGTATACCTGAAAGTTGAAGAGACATATTTCCAGCTTCCTGTGGAATTGCACACAGTGCAATTATGTCTTAATAATAATAAAATAAGAAGTTGAACATATTATTTAAAATGATTTGAATTGAAATGAGAAGAATGCCAGGGAATAAGAACAGCTGAGAACTTGCTATTGATATTCTCTTTCTAGACCGGATATCTAGTTATTTCTGTTATCTTTCTAAACAGCACTCCACATGAACTTAACTATCAAGAAAGGGTTTTGTCAATAGTCTACATACAGATAAAATTCATTGGCTATTATTAATAATTGCACCCAATCAACTGAAATTGTATTTGCTAACCTGATAAAAGTGGCAGACATATTTATCTGACTACCCTGGGGCTAAGGAAGGAGAATTAACAGCATTAGATTACAGAAGTTTATTTAAAGGTAACAAAATAAATATGCTTTTAAACACTCAGTATTTACCTCTGCATAGACATGTAGAGTCAAGATTTAAAAAAAGATCAGAAATCTACTGCCCCCCCAACAAAGTTTTTTCTTTTCCTGTCAAGACCAATTTGTGTTACATAGTATCAGTGAAAAAAATATATTGGTATTCAAAATTCCCCAAATACATCAAAAAAGAAAATAAGGCTTCAAACAACATTGGACTTTTCTATTTTCCTTTTTATACAGAATTATAAACATTTAAAAATTGCATAATTTCAGAACTTAAGTAGCAGAGTTGCTTAGACCAAAGCCCTGTTTTTTTTTTGTTTTTGTTTTTGTTTTTTTTTTTTTTTTTGGTAAGCTATGCTACCAAATTAGCTGACTTGTTTTGTGAATCAAATGAAAAGTTTTTTGAAAAATACTGTTTACTTTCATACCTGATTAAACTTCCTAACTTAATATTTAGGAAGGAATCATAAATATATTTTCATGGTGAACCACATAAGGGAATAACTTCTGTAAGCCTCAAGATAAAACAAGCTTTGAAATAAAATGAAAAGAAAAAAAGTTTGACTTAACAGTTGTCCCAATTATCCTTGGAACAGCAGGAAGAATTAATCTTACAGTATCTGAAGGGGTTTACTAATGTGCTACAGCAGACAGCACCTGTATATTTCACAGAACAGAAATTTATACCCAATGTTTTAACTGTGAAATCTTCAGCCAGAACGAAAAGGCTTCATATGTCAACAATCATCAAGAAACGCATTTAATTTAGCAAAGTTTAGGACATTGTACATTTCCTTTAATTTAATTTCGGTCCCTTAAAATAAAAAGCTATACTAAGATGTTAATTAAATGAGTTTTACAAGTACACAATTTAAACGATGTGTTCTGTTTTGAAGGAATTTAGACTACAATTGAGAAAAGTCCTGAAACAAAATTTCATTAGAGCCCATCTACACCTCTGTCTCCACTTAGGCATTGTGGAAAGAATTCAAAGAGCTTAATAACAGTGTATTTCATTCTGGCTTTGGGAGTTTGTATGTGATTCTCAGAGTCATGTAGCTGAGTGGTGGTGACACAGGTCTTTAATCCCAGCTCTTGGGACACTGAGGCAGATGGATCTCTGTGAGTTTAAGACCAGCCTGGTTTGCAAGAGCTAGTTCCAGGACAGGCTCCAAAGCTACAAAGAAACTCTGTCTCAAAGAACCAATAATAATAATAATAATAACAAGAAGAAGAAGAAGAAAAAGAAGTAAAAAAGAAAAGAAAGAAATCAAGGCATAGAGATCTAACAAATCCCAAGAAACCATGCAGATTCTAACTAGTCCAGAGTCCAAGGACTATAACGAGATTATTTTAATTTCACATTTATAAAAAGTCTTTCCTCAGAATGAGATATAGCTCTCACATAGAACTGCTGAGTAAAGCTGAAACAATACTAAGTGAAAAAATAAACAATCTCCAAAGTATTTTTGGAAATACACAATGTTTACAATTCAGCTGTGAATTATATTATGATTTTATAAATAAAATCTAAAAATGATTAGAGATACACTACAACCCTGTTCCATCTCCTTTGTTGTCATATGCTAATAAAAATATATTGTTAGAAAAGTCAACATAAATGCCAAATAGACAAAGCCTACTTTCTATGCCATGGCCTGGAATATATCCTAATATACATAGAATATTGCAATGAAGCATCTGGCTAGTTAAGATGTTATCTAAAGTGATCCACAGTTGCTCATTGATTTCTATGGTCAGTATTAGGAAATTGTTAAAAATAGGAAAGCTTGCTTCTTATCTTTAACTGCTAAATAGTTCCATTTCAGATACATAGGTTGAGTTATTTTTTTACAAAGTTTTTAAAAATATTTTTACAAAATTTATACACAGCAATTGCAAGTGAGACATATGTGCAAATGAAGGTATTTAAGCAAATAAAGCCCACACCACACTGACAGTGAGTGACCATTCTCTGAACAGGCCAGCCTGTGAGACCTCCCTAATCTAACAGACTCTACTAAGTTCTGCAGAGCTTAATTTTTTTTTCATAATTGCCATTTCAAAATTTGCTGTCAAACTATTGTTGGAGGAGGGGCTGCTTGTTCATCCCATCATCTCAGCTTGCTTAGATCCGAAATAATCACACAAAAACTGTATTAATTAAAACACTGCTTGGCCCATTAGCTCTTGCTTCTTATTGGCTAACTCTTATATCTTAATTTAACCCATTTCTATTAATCTGTATATCACCATGAGGTCGTGGCTTACAGAAAAAGATTCAGCATGTCTATCTCTGGCAGTTCCATAGTGTCTTCCTGACTCTGCCTTCTTTCTCCCAACATTCCCTTTAGTTTTCTCTGCCTAGTTCTGTTCTTTTGCCCTATCACAGGCCAAGACGTTTTCTTTATCCAATAACCAATAAAAGCAACATATAGACAGAAGAATTTCCCACACCAAGCTATTTTTTATTAAGCCAATTAGAACTGTTTATTATAGATTCTAAGTGGGCATGTAATGTCATTATATCTCTTGTATTGTCAATAGTAAAAACTCATTAGATGCTACATTTTAGTGGATATAAATGTGGTTTAGTAATTTAATGAACTAGTACCTGGTTATCAAGTGATTGTTTTAAATGACTAGCTCTTCTTCTAAAAAAAAAAGTAATTATTATGCAAGGATTCTTTCTTGAATTCATGGTGACAAAAGAGTTCACAGTTCATGTCATTAGCCAAAAAAAAAAAAAAAACCGGGAAAAATAAAAATATGCCTAGTTAGAGTTGCAGGTGGATTTTAGATATTGAGTATATATTTCAAGAAATTAGCACATATGAATTGAAAATGTAAGTCAGCATAAAATTGAACAGTTTATTTATCAAATTTTACTTACTTGTAAACACTTCACTACATTATTTATAGATTTGCCCTAATTGTCTAGTATACTTAGTAGAATCTCTCAAAGCATAGCTAACAATGATAATTTTGAATATGCATAAATACATATAAGTCAGGAATTTTAATCAATAAAAAAGAGGAACAACAATCATATGACAGTAGACATTAATATCTAAAAATATTATGTTCTGTAGGGCTATTAGGACTCATAATCTTAGGATGGATTTTGTTAAGAACACAAAGAAAATGTTTAAACATATTGAAAAGGAAAATAGTCATTCTTACTTTTTCCATTAAAATTCAAACAGGATATGTTGGATGTTAAGTATTCCATTGATGTGTAAATTATGCAGACTACACTCCGTAACATTTTCATCCTACTCACATAATTTACAGTGTAGTAATAGCCATGATTTTTGTGAGATATAGGCACCAAAATGGTCGTCACCTCTTCCTTATGTGAACAATTTAGAGCACTCTGTGTTATTAGGTAATAGGAAGCTCTTCTGTTTGGAGCATTTTACAGAGGCAGTGATATGACTAAGTGAAGAACAGAACATCTCAAATTAAACCAATGGATACGACAGCTAGCTGTTGGGAGTGAAAAAATAAAAAAAAAAAAAACCTGTGACTTATCAACCAAGAAAACAACAAAGCAATTGTCAAATCATAAGAATCTCAAGTTAGTTCCTTCTATATTGGTTTATCCTTTTGCTATCAGCATTATAGCTTGGATAATACTTTGTTATGGAGGATTATGCTGTCCAGCATAGGAGACTTAGCAGCCTAATGAATGTATACATAATGGATGTATATGGGAAACTGTCTCAGTTTCACAGTCCTTTCCTGACTCCAGAAATTACAAAGTATGTCCTAAATTGTCAAATTGTCTCCTAAGAATTGACACTTAGTATAAAGGGTCCTAAATCACAAGAGTGCTTCTGGTAGTTTGAATAAGAATCATTCTCATAGGTTCATATATTCAAATGCTTAGGGAATGGCACTATTTGGAAGGATTAGAAGGTGTGGCCTTGTTACCATAGGTGTGGCTTTGATGGAGGAAGTGTGTCACTGGGGGTGAGCTTTGAGATTTCCAAAGCACAAGCCAGACCCAGTGGCTCTCTCTTCCTGCTGCCTGTGAATTCAGATATAGAACTCTCAGCTACTTCTCCAGCAGCATGTCTGCCTTCATGCCACCATCCTTTTCATCATGATCATAATGTACTAAACCTCTGAACCTGTAAGCCAGCCCCAGTAAAATGTTTTCCTTTATATGAGTTTTCATGGTCAAGGTGTCTCTTCACAGCAATAGAAACCCTAACTGAGACAATCATTAAGTTTGTGTTACGTTGGCTACCTACTGTTGGGGATGGGAACTACCCTGAAGTATGGTTAGTCTTAGTTAAATGTTTTCTTTTTTTTAAGAGTTGTCATCATCATGATGTCTTGTCATGGAAATAAAACATTGACTAAGACTGTGCTCATATTGAAATAATTTGCATAGTTTTTTGCCATAATTGTTAACAACAATATCTAATAACATCTTGAGGACATCTATGGAATATTTGTGATAAATAATTTATAGGTAAGAAGAATTAATTTTGACTATATCAGAGTATTTTGAGATACCAAGAATTCTGACAATTGAAATTTTGATTTTTACCCTTGATTTAGAAAAATTCTTCTTCTTTTTTTATTTCTTAATAAAATTGACTTGACTAAATGTTGGTAAGGTAAAGCCTATGAATTACAAGCATGACCAGCATTTCAAGATATACCCTAGGGTGCAAAACCAGCTCTTATATCTGAGGAAACCAATATCCATCTGGTTGGATTTAAGGGTTACTTAATAACAGGGAATTCATGCTTGTTAATGTAAACCTAGTTAATCATCTGTGGCTGGTGAGGTCGTGGACCCTAGAGGTGAACCTACCACTGCCAATTCCCAACTGCGTTCTAAATGCCTGCCCTTATATTCACAGATAAGTATAGCTCTCGCCCCTCACCTTTATACAGCTGTTGGAGATCATGATAGAAATCCACAGCTGATCAAAATGCAGAGGGCAATTGACTGTGGGATCTCTAGGCACATTTGATACATCTACAACACAACCCCTATAACTAAGTCTCACGGAACATTGTGGACAGGAGATAGAAATATTATAAGAGCCAGAGGATGATGACATCTCATAAGATAGTATTGTCCATATATGGCAGAGAGATGACCCCACAGAATCGTAACAACATGCTTCACTAAATAAAACCTGTACAGTGACAACATTTGTGGATACAAAAAAAAAAACTCATAATGCTCTAAACTTAAAGGAAAAGGTAGAGGCAAAATGGTGGCTGTTGAGAGGGAATGGGTCTTTCTTAAAGATGAGATATCTTGATAGATATCTAAGAGGCCAGATCAAGCTACCACACCACACACACACACACACACACACACACACACACACACACTTATGAACAACATTCAATAGACTAGGATTAGATGTATACGAGAGGGAGTGGGAGGTATGGGAACAATTGAAGAGTGGGGAGCCTGGGGTGCTGCCCTATCCAGCAAATCTCCAGGCACAGATCTGACTGGGGTGTTGAGGGAATGAAAAGAAGCTATATAGAAAAGCGGTTTTGGTGGACTGCGCTCTCTGATGGAGAAAACCACAGCATCACAGCAGCTCAGATTTCAGAATGTTTGTTACACAGTCAAACAGAGAGGCAGGGTTATTGCATACAGCTGAACAGGAGGATGATGTTACTACAGACAGGAAAATGAGGAGGCTGGCAGTGTTATTTTATATTTTTGGATCGAGGGGACAAGCTTCGCTAATGTTGGTAGGAACAGTCTCTTGAGGGCATCTTCTGCACACTGTCAGCACTCTCCTTTAGATACTCAAGAATAGTTTTGTCATTTCTCTGAGCCTCATGTGGGGAAGGAAGCCTTTGCCATCTTCCACGTAACTGACGCTTTGGTGTCCTTGACATGGCTGTCCCCATGTCTCTAACACACTAAGGATTTCACTCTTTCAGGGCTTCCTCCATTCTCCACAGAGTGCTAATGTTACAAAGACAGATCTCATGGATGAAATTCCTGAAACCATGCAAATAAAGAAATGAATGAACACTATGGATTTAAAAAGAACAAATTCTTAAAAGAATCAGCAGAGAAAGGGTGACTGGAAGGTGGCCAGAGTGCTTCACTCTGGGGACAGTGGCCTGAAGTCACATCTGAGAAAAATTTAAGGGGAACGTGAGAGAGTAAACCACTTTTGTAGAAACAGACAGATCTTTCTGTTCTGAGGAAATTTTACTCAACATTGGTGAACATTTAGAATCATGGGGTGTAAGTGGCAATAAAATTTACTGTGATAAGACAGTTATCTAACATGAAAGACAATTGTGATTCTGTAGGGTAGAAAGCCCGGTTGTTTAGAAGCTACTTATCGAGGAAAACAAATGGCAAATTCTAGACGAGTTGTTCCTTGAGATGAAAGAGAAACAGTTGTTGATGTGAGATCATCTTATTTCCAGTAGACTGAATGAAGTTAAACTAAAGCTGTTACCACAATTTTAAATTCCCAAGTGGAGATCTGAGTTTCTGTGTACTAAAATGTGATTAGAGAAGATAATTGGTTTTGAATTATTTGTTAAGCTCATGTTAAATTTAAGCACAGTTTTACCCAGCATAAACAGATTCTATGATGCCATTAGACCAACTAAGGAGTTTTTATTTGAATATGACTTCATCTGCATCATTCAAGGTCACTTGCGGGACACTTTTGCAGACTGCTGGGTTATACTGCCTGAAACGGATAGTATTTCTTGACAAAGGGAAGAAAAAGCCAGCAAGTGGTTGTTTCATTTGTAATTTCATGAAATGTTTCGGTTTTTATCTTTCTAATTTCTATTCATTTTATTGGCGTATTTAAAAGATTGAAAATGTACATACAAAAAGTCAAATCAGAGTTGATGGGAAATATTTCTTAAATTTTATGCAGTGAAATTATAACACATACTTATTATGCACATACTTATTATAAGCAGACTGGTAGAATCAACAGAAGCTACCTTGGAAGATCAGTGGGGAAAATGTCCCTGCAATTTTTGTATGGGAACATGGTAGTCTTGGTTATATTAAATTAACTCTTATAGTTAGTATTAAGAGAGATGGAGACTATAATTTCAGATAAATATGCAAAGTGTTTAAGATTTAGATTAATAGAAATAACCTACGCAAATTCTAGTTAGAATAGCTATTTTTTGCTCTTAGCAAACTGTTTAATAAACAAAACCATTTTAGAAACATCTCAGCATTCTGTATATCTGTCATTTTTAATGTCCACTCTTTTTCTATGACTTTTCATTTGCTTTTACTTCCATATGACATATGCTCTGGGATGCTATCTTCTCTATCCTCCTATACATGTAGATGGATGACCTTCACAAATATCTGAACCATTTATCTAACTATTCTTCATCAACAAAATTTCTAGAGTCAGATATTGGGTAAGAATCTGAAAATAGAGAAGCAGTGAAAAACCAACTGGTGACCTCCTCTCTCTATCTCCTTCCTTGATGCAAATGGGTTGAGGATGATTCTAAACCCCACACTACTGCTTCCTGTGTCTCTCTATATGTCTTTGGTCCTCCAGAATCTCTATGGCTAATTTTGGTCAAACTGTAGCTAGCTTCACCCTATGATCCAAAACCAACTTTATTGGCAGTCTCTAGAGTATCAGTGTACAATCAAAATATCTTACAACAAATATCCTTTTGAACAACATTTGAGAGATTTCCTTCCATCACTTTCTACAGCTTTTCGTCATCACATTTCCTTTTCTGCATTACTTGCTGTCACTTTCAGTTTATATTCTTATCCATGCAAAAGTATTTTAATTTGCTTGATAAAATATAATATGCTTTATATACATTTCTATATACCTAAAACTCAGTTCATGTATAATACATGCATTTGAGATTAACTCCATACTAATCCTAAACCATTCTTTATCAATGTCCTGCTGATAGTGTCATACAAGTTTTTTATTGATATGCTATTGAGCTAGTAGCCATTTAATTCATTCTTATTTAATGACTATTTTAGTGCCCGCATTTGATGGAGGAAGGTCATTGGTTAATTAAATAAAGAAGCTGCTTGCCCTGATAGGTTAAAACATAGGTGGGAGGAGTAAACAGAACAGGATGTTGG
>NC_022024.1:21531036-21532120 GCF_000317375.1 Microtus ochrogaster
CCCCGCCACTCCTATTACTACACGCATTAAAGCACACGCACATAGGTGATCACATACTTAGAGTAGTATGCCTCAAACCAGTACTCTCAGGGACATGTTTTGGGTTGGTCAGTTGTATTAGTCAGTGTTCTTCAAAGGAACAGAATGATAGAATGTAGAGATAGTAAACTTATAAGATGCTGTCTGAGTAGACGAACAAGTATCTCACACAGAAAGAGCAAGAACCAGTCTGTATTCAGTCCCAGAGACGGAATGTCTCAACAGTTCAAATCTGGAGTGGGGAGTCCTGGAGAAGTGATCTCCACTACATTGAAATCCTGGGGAGGGGTGCAGGAAACAGATCTAAACCCACTCACACCCAGTCACAGCAACAGAATTATGATAATTTACCAACGAGGGTGGGGGGAAGCAGGAAAAAAAAAGACAAGTTTTCTTCTTCCAAGTCTTTTATGAGGGTTGAAATCACGAGGGACCCAGATTTAGGGTGGGGCTTCTTGCTTCAAATAATTGAACAAGGAATTCCCCCACAGGTGTGATGGCAGTCAGGGTGAACTCAACCAAGATTAGCCAACATAGCTGCTAATCTTTACTGCTGCAATTCAGTGGTGCTAGGAAGAATCACACGTATTTTCCAATTCTTGTAATTTTGAATATTTGAATTTTATGATATTTGAAATTAACTAGGATATTAGAGAAAGCAGATGAAATTGAAAGGTAGGCAAGTCTTCGCTTACCATGTTATACTGAGTTACTGCTTTAATTTCAATGCCTACAATGAGCTAAGTTTAACTGTGAAACTGAAATGCCCATATCCATGTTTACTCTAAAATCCAATTAAAATGAAATTTTACCACAATCATTGTCATTATTATCCTGTGCCTGCCAAACAATGTCCTCCATCAATTTTTTTTAGAAAATAAAAAGTTCTTACTCTAACTTTCACAGCATAACATTGTGAGATGAGGCAATCAAAGTGTTTCAACTAGAGAGAGCAACACAGAACAAGACAACGTGAGATTATAAGGAGATCAGACAGATTTTTTTTTGTTTGTTTTTTTGTTTTTCGAGACAGGGTTTCTCTGTG
>NC_022024.1:21532485-21539861 GCF_000317375.1 Microtus ochrogaster
TATTTTGCCTTTTTTTGGTTCTAGGGGGAAGACAGAATGAAATAAACCAAGTCTTGAGGCAATCAAGAATACAATCCCAGCAATAAGTTATAACAAAGAAAGCTTGTGTTTGCTTGTTGGCTCATTAACTTGCAATCTAGAGAAATATGGTGATTAGCAGTGAGATCTAGATTTCCTTCATTTGCAAGGGTGTGGAATGCCTGTGATGGGATAGATGGGGGAGGCCTTAGAGCAGTGTTGAAGGGAGGGAGTTTAGGGAGAGAACAGCTTGGCTTGGGGAAGGACTGTTTGATTTGAATTCCCTCAGAAAACAGATCAGAGTCTAAAGACAACATGCATCATTTTGTAAATGAAAATGCCATGACACGTAGGAGAAGTGGCTGAGTCCAGAATAAGGTAGAGGGAATAAAAGTTCAACAAGAAGGAAAACTAAGGAAAGGACTTTGAGGATGATGCAGGAGTCATAGGCCAGAGTGGCCCAACTTGCAAAAAAAAAAATAAGTAAATAAAGGGTTACAACTAAAAGCAAGCCAAGATGTGAATATAAACTTGCACAAATAAATCATTGATTATGAGTATAAAGGAGAAGAGACAGCAAAAGGAAAATCCCACATGATATATGTGTGACTATGTTCTTCATGAATAAAAGAACAGAAATATACCTAAAAACTAGAGGCAACTGGACTTTAATCATTATCAAATACAATACAATAGAACAAAGAAATCATTTTCAATAGGTGATACTAGAACAACTGGACATTCACATGGAAAAAATATAAAAATAAAATTTTATATAGTTATAGACATGAATCCTTCATAAAAAGAATTCAAAATGAATGACAGGCTTCAACTAAAAATATAAATGTTTAAGACTTTTAGATATGGAGAAAATAAGATGGAAGTTTCACTTTTTTTCTGAGCTAACAAGGAGGCACATTCTCTAACCTGAAATCTGGAGGTTTGAAATCATTATTGTATGAAACAAATCACACTTAGGCATTATCTGACTTAATGTAAAAAAAAAAAATGTATGTATGTCTAATAATACTGGTGGTAAAACATTGATTGCAAAAGGCTTTAAAATATTTTAATTTTTTTAAAAAAAATTATTACATAGTAGAGCAGCTAGCACAATGTCATCAGGGAGAGAACAAACCACATGGATATTTTTCTGCCGCTTTGATCATGAGACTATTATTTTTTTACTTACCTTAAGCTTTGTTTCATATTTTATTATTTACTTGAAACCAAATATGAAAATGTATTGATGATTTTTACCCCATAAATAATCATGGCTCTCTGCTTCAATGAATTGCTGTGTATTGGCATAAATTTCAGAAAATCATTCTTGATTTTACAGTTTTAATCCAGCCAAACTTCAAAACCAACCATCAATGGCTCACTTTATACTTACATAGAATTACAGTGGTTCCTCCCATCTTGAAAGCATGCCATATGACCTAACAGGGAACAGGGAACACACTGATACAGTCAGGCTTTTGAAATGAGCAAGTGTTTACAAGTTCTGATACTTAGAAGTTCTGGGGCAAATCTGACCTGTGGCCAAGTAATGCTGACGTTATAACCTAACAACACATATTTGCATGCAATGAAATTTTTACTTTAAAGCTTCTTAAACAAATCACTGTCTGAAGAGATAAGAGTGTTTGAAGAAACTTCTACAAACGTAAGCAATAAGATAAATAATTAAATATGCTAAGCCTTATATAAAAACTGGGCGATAATGTTTAAACAATGATGTCATATTTTAGTCTCTGTGAATCTCATGACTTCTGTATTAATTTTTAGTTATATAGTAATTGACTATATAATTATTGGCTATATAATAAGTGACTTCAAATAGTGTTTTATGACAATGCACGTTTGTAACTTTGTGGTTTGCCTGGATCTGGATTTGGGGCCAGCTGAGGTGTCATCTTGCCTGGCTCAGGCTTGGGTGAAGGTTTCAGTAGGAGATAGAACTTGGAGTCAGTCATCAGCTCAGTTATCCGGTTGCTACCAGAATTTGGTTCGTCCTCTAGGTAGGATTTTTTGCTCATAGTTTCTGGAGCCTGAACTCAGAAGGAATAGTTCATACATAGGTATGATTCTCTAGAGATGCAGGAGATCATCTACTGATCCTACTTCACCCTGCGGCGGATTCTCTAATGATACTCTTCAAAGAGGATTACCTGGTTATGTCAGAGGGACCCAAGTTAATCTTCTTTTGGATAAGGAAACTTAGATCTGCATAATATCTTTCCTTTATGCTATATTCTGTCTGTTCAAAAGCAAGATAAAATTTCTGTCTGCATTCCAGGAGAACAGATTATATTTAAAATTATGGATGTCAGGAACAGGAGTCATGAGATCCATTTTGGAATTTTGCCTAATGGGCTATCACGCAACGCCACTCCATATTCCCTGCTGGTCTGCTATTGTGTGGGAATATAGAAAAGTTAGCATTCAACCATTACCAAGTTTCAATTAAAATATACCTCTCCGTGTATAAGACTTAGCTTGAAAGATCTACTTCCGTAACAGAAGTCATTGTCTCAAACTGCCTAATTGAGGGGATTGTACTTACGTTTTATGTGAGCTAAACAGTGCTCCAGGTTCACACTGTACTTTTGCTTGACACGTCCTCCGAAAGTGAGCTCTGAAACGCAAGGAGAAAATTTATTTCACTTGACAGTAAAATTGTTTTACACTTGCCTGGGTAAACAGTAACTTAGTTTTTTTTTAAAAAATCACGTATTTTGTTCCTAGCTTTATAAAGTTTGGGAACTGAAATAATTAAGCTTTTAAACTTGCATGCACTCAGAGAATTCTGGGAAAGCTGTTTTGTTTTTACAGGATGCCTATACTAACTCTCTAATTCAAGATGTACAGAACACATCAAAACAGGCTGCATCCACATAGCCATCCTCGGAGACAGTGGGAACATTTTATACTTCTGCACAAATCCTTAGATTTAGAGGATTTTCTCCCACAGATTTACGCTTTACACTCGAGCGTATTGTTTGAGAATGTGGACTAGCTGCATTTTGTTAGGCACACTTCCTTGCAGCTAGCAAATTGCTCTGAGAGCCCTTGGAAATCAACTAACACTATAAGTACAATAGAAAGAATCTAAGATGTGCAGGCCAAGACTTAGGGGAACCTGTCCAAAGATATTCAGCTTGATGAACTTCTCCTTCTGTATCCTGTTTTGTAAGAATTAACAATTTGCACTATCTCAACATATATTTTCAAGTCAAAAATAGGATGATTAAATAGTATTCTGAATTAAACGATGTCCCTTCCTCCCAGTTGATTTTCACAGTAGAAGACAAAAACAAGCAAAAATCTTTTACATGGAACATGCTGTTTTTCAGATTTTCCCTCTTATAAAGTATTCTAGACCTGTTCTTGAATTCTATTATAAACCATTTGTATGAAATGCATCATTATTGGTAAAATCCAGTCATGCTTTTTACTTAAATTCTTAGTTGCTACCAATCTTTATTTGAATCCTATTCTATGTCTCTTCAACTATTTTGTTAAGATTACTATATATTGGAAAAATATATTCTGAAAATGAATTTCCTTCCCACTTGAGAGGATTGTTCAACCACGGCCAACTTTTCAAAGCAGTTAAATTTTAATTTATTTTTTCTGTTACACATGCCTGTTAAAATTTGATTGAATTATATTGATCTCTACAATAGAAAATGATTTGAAATTGTTAAAAAATATTTAAATTAACAGATACTTAGTACTAAAAAAATGTCTTAGTATTTAGGGACATGGAAATGGACCTGAACAAGAGTTCTATGAAACTGACCATTTCAATGTCTCTTCTAAAAGTTATAAAATACCATATTTCCTCTGTATTTTCTTCATGTTATTTAGTCCTGATTGACATGCTATGAAAATACTTTTAAACACATAAAACTGTAATGGGTTCCCTAAATTCTGAACTTAACTGAACTGCTAACTAACTAAACGTAATAGAATTGTTGATCTCTGACTTCTTTCTTTGGGGGGAGATGACATCTTTACTGAGATTATCAAGTACCAATTAAGCCCCAAATCCAATATGATTTATATTTTAAAAGAAGTTTAGCTTGTCTGTTTTAAAAGACATTCAGTGTGGGTAAGAGATGACAGGTAAAGGGACCTAAGGGAAAAGCAGCCATCTACAAACCATGGAGAAAGCTCTGGAACTGTTTTAATTCTCAGCCTGCAGAAGCACGGATTCAACCAACACTTGGATCCCACAGGTCTTTGTAACTGTGAGATAAATCTTTAGTGTTCCTTCACCCTTCCAGCAGTGTACTGAGATTCTATCAAACTGACTGTGTCCAGAAGATCCTAAATTTAGCAGCTTTTGACTCAGGATTTTTCCACTTTCAGTACTGCAAAAGTGATATTTAGTAACAACTGTATCCACGCACCCTCTCCCCCCACCACCATGTTTCCAAGACAGGCTCTTGCTTATGTAATCCTCTTTGGCCCTGTACTAACTTTGCACCCCAGGCTTGCTTCAAAACTCTCAATGCTCTACCTCAGCCTCCTGAATACTAGGATTAGAGGTGCAATGCAGAGTCTCGTTTCATCCTCAGTTTCTTGAATATTTCCTGCGTTCCTATATAATATTCCCTGGGGAAGCTATAGAGAAACAGTGAACAAGAGACCTCAAAGGCAAACTATATAAGCAGGAGGACAGGACAAACAACAGGTTCTAGTGTACTAAGTTACAAGGGAAAGATACTGGATGCATTGTGGAGTGGCCGTTTTCAATTTAGGATCAGTAACTGTAACAGGGCACCTTTTCAGAAGGACATCTGTCTGAAGCTTATTAGTGGGCTGTCCTGGTGGTTAATAATTAACAAGTTTCTTCAGGAAAGCAGAACCAAGTAACAAGTTCTGGATTGTTCCAGGAGACACAGGTCTCTTTCACTTTTATGATTATGACTTGACCGTTGCGCAAATTTAATCTCCAGTTTTGACTCCACAAGGCAGAAATAGAGCATAACCTATCAGGTGAAACCTTGGAGTCTGTGGTAGATTCCTTGGGTTCACATTAATTTTTAGCTGAGTGTTTTTACTCAGATCATCTGTTTCTAGTCTCAGCTACAAACTTGTTAAATATCTGTGAATGTTAATGTGTGGTATCTAGTAAAAAAGAAAAAAAGAAAAATGATGCTTAAGTTTCCAAATTATTAAAACTAATTTTAGAATATTATCTTATTACAATACTTAAGAATATAGAGTAAGTTATAACACATGTACAATAAGATGTATAGTAGAATAACTTAAAACAGTAAAATTTGGTCATATAATTTTATGTAATATAATAAAAGTAATATCTATTAACTTTTTACCACTACTCACTAAAGGCAGTTCTGGCACACATTTTTGCCAATTAATTTGTTAAAATATCAAAATTTATGTAACAGCTTCATATTCCCATAATTAATTTAAAAGTGATATCAGACAACTTGACAAGTAATACTTAGTAATTTCTGAAGCTAAGAAGATTCTTCCTAATGATGCCACTACAAGGACTCTTAAGAACATTCTTAACTAACACAAATTCATTTCCTGTCACCCTATATTTAATTTGAAATTAACAGCTAGACAATGGAATTTTAATATTGCTCTGACATATCCTGTAATTTGAGGAATCAATTGAAGAAGCTCAAAGTGGATTCATGGTGTGTGTATAATTCAAAATGCCTGTTAATGCATCTTACCTCTGTATCTTAGATTTAAAGATGAAAATAAATTGAACGCTGTTTTCTCAATTAATTGAAGTTTCCTACGCAAATTGTGTTTTCTGTTTGTGTTTTGAAGGCAGTAGATATTTGCTTTACAACATCACTGCCCTTTTTCAAAGTCAACCTTCCACACTTCAAAACATTCAGGCTGCTTCCTGATGGGCTTTGTTGTACTGTGTATACCCTTTCCTTTTCTAAAAAAAAAAAAAAAAATCCTAACACTATAAATGCACTGGCATTGACAGGTCTTGTCGATCCCTGAAGGGGAACAGTTAATTTTTATATGCCGGCAATGGAAGGTTTACCCATATTCTCCTCATGGTGAACAGACCTGCTCAGAAGTAGCATCATCCTTCTCTTGAAGCCAGGGGCACAGCTGCCATCATATATCTTTTTATCATAGCTGCTAATGTGGCTTCAGATCACACTGGTCATTGAAATGAAGCAGAGTACCCCTGTTTTTCCTGTCACATAAAACTATATTCTCTGCCTCATTTCCGGTGTTTAACTCACTTGTCAGCCCCAAGGCCCTGAGTCTGTCCTTGAACTACACCTACTCAGTCATATATTTCTTTAACTTTCAGGTTTGGCTTGAAGCTCAAGCTCAGAATTATTAAGAATTTTAAAGTGGTTACATAAGAACTTTAAATGCAAAACCTAACTGACTACAGTTTTATATTTCACTACAAAGGCTGCACACATGTGAAGCCCATTTTACAGAGCTGATAGTAATGCCACATGCAATTGCAACCCCCAGTACATACACAAGACTCTGCTTCACAGTGACTGTTCATTAGATATTGGTAAGTATTGGATCCTAGGTTCTTGGGTTCCTCCTCTGAAGTAATAAGCCAAATTAGACCAAATTAATGAATCCAGATTTAATAAATAGAACAGAGCAAAGCAGAACACCCCCAGGTGAATCTCAGGAAGGCAGGAGGGAGAGTAGAAGAGCACATGGCAGATCTATAGGCTGGTTCTTAAACAGCTTGTAGTTGGTGACAGGTGACCTGGAGTGTCTCAGGAAAAGGGCTGCTGATCGTGGGTTTTCTCAGGGGCATTCCAATGGGAGGATTGGGGCTGGGTGGAGCTTCCCAATAGATACCAGTCCCTGTGTTATTGTAGTGGCATGTAAGATTTGTTCACTGCCTCAGAAGGGTTCACAGCGCTGCTAGTGACAGACAGGTAAGCCACTCATCAGAGTATAAAAGTCTAACCTATAGTAGAATGTAAAACGTCCTGTTAACAAGAGACTTGTAAATGCAAGGCTATTGTACACAAAGCTATAGTTCAATATGATAGTGTGCATCCTATTCCTCACGACGTATGGACTCTCTGGAATCTGATATTTCTACTTTAATTGACAGAAAAGAAAGGAAGAGCTTTCACACCACAATTCTTGGCAATACTGCTGAAAGGCATGGTTAACAGGGACTAGCTGATGCAGATTCCAAATGGAGGAAAGCCCACTCCACAAAGACAGTGGAGAAACAAACCATTTTTTCCTTTGACAGAATATAAAGGGAAGAAACAGTAGATATAGATATATAAAAAGGAAGATCCCGAAATCTTAGTGAATTTTGGAAGGTAAGTGTATATGATCTGTGATAA
>NC_022024.1:21539974-21541740 GCF_000317375.1 Microtus ochrogaster
AAATCAGGAAGGTGGTTCTCAAGGAAACGCCTCAGTGTTCAGGCACGCAAATGGGACTGGAAACCAGCCACAGAATTCTGTTTTTCCACACCTAGCAATCCCTTTCTTCCAGTGTGCTGCAGCTCAGGCAAGATGGCTTTAGCCACGATTCTGCCTTTTACTGCAAAGCAAAGCTAGGGGTTAAAAGTTCAATCTTGGCCAAGACCCAATTCTCTTTACAAGGCTGCTCGAGTAAGAGGCAGGTGGTGGGAACGTTTAAAAAATGCTAAGAATTCCTTTTAAAGTTCAAGTTCACACCATTTCCCTGAAACTCAGGCTGAACTAAGACACCTGAAAAATACCCTGACCCTATTACGGGCTGTGCTCCAGCAGCAAGCTAACAGCCTGTTGGAGTGCAAATCGAGTTCCTAGCTGTAGTACTTCAAAGATGCTGATAGAAACTCTCCAGGCTACATGGGGGGAAAAAAGGTAGTATCAGCCCTTCATTCAGAGGCCCAGAATTTTCTTGATTAGTATTTTTCACACAGAGAAATCTGCCACTAGATGGCACCAAACCTCGATTAGATCCGAAGGAGTTCTGTGAGGCACAGCTGGGCTCCTTGTACTTGCTGTAAGGCACGCCTAGTCCTGGTCATTCCATTACTGCAGCAGCACAGCCAATAATAATGTCCCATTATTGTTACTTGCCACTGTGGCAGTACTTGCTTTTGTGTTTGAGTTTCTTATGTATTACTAAAGTGGGATTACTTACTCAATCAAGGACTGTCTTCAATAGTCAAGTATACCAAAGTAAGTGATTACACACATGCCTGGAAGGCAAAGAGACAGAAAGCGACAGAAAGTCTAACAATAACATGAGCCATACACAAAGATGACATTCATTTTGACTACAGCACAGGGTACTAAAAGAAAGCAGGGAGTCTTCCTGTGCAGTTTCTCAGGGTCCTCAGGAAACCCCATTGCCTAATAAAACTACCATTGACAACATGCTTTTTCACAAATTATGTATTATATATTTTCTTTAGGGTCCTTTTTACATAGTTGTAACAGCAATTTGTTTTGTTCTCATTACTGAGATAAATTAAATAGGGTCAATTTCCCAAAGGACAAACAAACAAACGAAAACCATGAAACAGGAACCTGATTTCAGGTCCTATTCTCTTACAGCACCAATCAACTCTGGAAGAAAAGATTGCAAGGTCAATATGTTGAAAAGCGATCGTCTTACTTAGGGTTTCTCTTGCTGTGAAGAGACACCATGATCGTGGCAGCTCTTATAAAGAAAACATTTAACTGGGGCTGGCTTACAGTTCAGAGGTTCAGTCCATCATCATCATGGCAGCATGGCATGCAGGTACTGGAGGAGTAATTGAGAGTTCTACATCTTTCAGGCAAGAAGAAGTCAACTGTGACCCTGAGAGAATCTTAACTAAAAAAGAATTCAAAACCTACCCCTCTTCAACAAAGTTAGACTTACTTCAAGGCCACGTCTCCCAATAGTACTACTAATAGTACTAATAGTCCACTTCCTATGAGCTTACGGGGTCAATTATGTTCAGGCTAGCACACTGTCAAAACTTTAAACAAATAAAAATAAAGTTTTGTATTCAAGTTTCACCAGGAAACACTGGTAAGAATCAATCAAATACTTCCAAAAAGAGGTGAAGTACATTTTCAGTGTCCAAGTTAGAACCCCAGTTATATTAAGGCCCTTCTTATTTGCTAAACAAGCAAATCTAAACACTCTCTAGGGAAAGCAAATCATC
>NC_022024.1:21542435-21547220 GCF_000317375.1 Microtus ochrogaster
TCCCACTCTACCCGCACCCTGTTCCCAATCCCCATCCACTTTTCCTTGGTTTCTGTTTAGGAAAGGGCAGGTCTCCTGTGAGAATCAACAAAACATAGCATATCAAGTTTCAGTAAGATTAAGCACCTCACCACTTACCACAATGTTTTCCTAAAGTAGTGTATACATCGACAATGGGAAAATTGTCCCATCCCTGTCAAATGAATATTGAACTCTGACTCTTGTCTAAAACCTAGATTCATAGGACCTGTCCTTATCTCTGACTTTGACTGCTATAAGAATCAAAGCCTAGGGCATTCTAATAAAATAGTAGTTTCCAATCCAGCCATGTATGGGTGTTTTGTTAACCACCTTAAATCCACTGTTATTCTAAGATAAATCAACTTGAATACCCAGGGGTGTTAACGCCTTTTCTTTGTACTTTCGTATATTATCCAGTTAAAGCAATCGTTGGAGAATCTACTAATCAACTTAAAACTAATGAACGCTCAAAGATAAGGAGATTAAAAAACTATTAGTAAGCCTAGATGTAATTAGTTGGATGGAACAATGAAGCCAGATCTCAGAATACAACCCTGACTACGGGAAGTTCTAAAGTCTTTTGTGTATCAGAATGACTCTGGAGTCTTATTTCAATTTAGGATTACAGAATTTTGACAGTTGAGCTTTTCTTAAGACATGATATCATCTGACCTCTTCACACGCCTCGTTTTCTTCTCTCCTCTATTTCTACCTAAAATTATAACAAAGTTTAAAGTATAGTTTATCTTCTTGACTCAGTCAAATTGGATTATATGAATTGGATTACTGGATTAATCAATAAATTGGATTATTGAACCAGAAACTCTTAATGATTTCATAAGAGTAAAGAATTGGTGGCATGTATTCTTTTTACATAAATTTCTCATTAGAAAGATGACCAACACATTAATAAATTAAATGTTGAGCGCTATCACTGTGACCTGGTCCTTCCTATTCCACATCCTGACCTAGGACCTCAGACGTCACAGAGAATGGAACTTGTTACACAGTCATGGAAAAATGGAAACCACATTTTGACATTCAATTCTGGGGAGGAAACTGCTTTGCCAAAAACAATTTCTCACGCAATATTTCACTCCAAGTATCTGCAGCATGATAGCTAAAACTTTTTTCTTCTCTTTTGTTCTGGTTTGCTGAGGAAGCACAGCACAGTCTACACAGACACCTGAACATATCTGCCAAGATCCCTGAAAAATGGATTCTGTCTACACAATGAAGGGAGTGATCATGTTCCCTTTCCCTGCCAACATTCTGTATATCTCAGAATAGGAGAACAATCTCCTTTGACTTTTCCAAGTTAAGTAACAGTAGGTATTTAGACAGGAACATTTTAATTTTACTCTTTAAATACCATGCATGCTCAAAGAAAATATATTATTATCACCTTGATAACAATGCTGGAATGCAAATACTTTAAGAAACACATAGATTTGAGAATCCACTATCCATGTGCTTATTTTTAATTGCTACAGTTCTATTTTTATAGGTACAAAACTGATGCTATAATTATAATAAAATACTGCTTAACTACTTAAATAATGAAGGAAATTTATGAACAATTTAAAAAGCTTAGCTATTTTTACAGATTTTTCTTACCAAATAGCATAACTATGTTTTTAAATATCTATATTCTAAAATAACACGAAAATTCTAATTTCTGTCAAGTACAGAGATGTTCAAATTGCTTTAAGCTAAGTTCAAAATTCTTAGGTTTAGAAATGCATTTTCAGTAACTAGTTTTAAAAATGTTATTGTATTTGAAAAATACAAAAAAACCTCTGAACTCTATATAATTATATCTCATTTAATTAGTTGACTCTACCTTGTTGTGTGCTCAGTTTGCACCAGACAAACCTGCTCCGTGCTGGTGTTGAATGAAGAATAAGAAAGAATTGTCTCCTCTTTGGGTAACTTAAGACAAAAAGTTATATGCAATAGAAGGTATCAATTACTATTGAAATATATTACATTTGGCTATAAAGTGAAGTGCATTCGTGGGAGGAACCCAAAAGTTCAACCAAAATCACAAGTGATTACATGGATTAATAATTTCTTTGTTCCTTCACTCACAAACTTACATGGCCTTGTGATGTTGTTCGAAAAGAAACATAATATTTTTTGATTTCTGCAAAAGGGCAACTTCACATTTCCTGTTCCCTTCCCCCACTTTAGCCTCAAGCAAACGTCGTCTGAATGCCTCCAATACCCCCTCAAGCAGATCAACCTTTTTCTTGGATTCTCAGTTACAAACATGTATGTATTTATGTGTGTATGCATACATGGATGTTATGTATGTATATGCACAAATGACTATAAAAGTGAATTTCTGAGTACATTTTCATGGCTTCTGTGTATGTGGTTATGGTAATATCTTGTTTGTACAAATAAAACTTGCCTGAAGGTCAGAGGGCAGAGCTAGACACTAGCTAACCATAGATGTCTGAAGGTCTGTACAGACAGACCAGAAGTAATATGGCTGAGTGAGAGAGGAAGTGATACAGGAAGAAACAGGAACTCAGTCTCTTCTGCTGGGAAGTCGAGAGGTAAGGTGGCCGTGGTTTGGTTCTTTCATCTCTCTGATCTCTCAGCATTTCCTCCTATTTCTGACTCTGGGTTTTTATCATTAAGACCTACTAAAATGCATGCTACATGTGGTTTCAGGACAGACTGTTCTACTGACTGTTCTCAGGGGACTTATCTCTAGGACAGGCTAATTCTTCCTTTCCCAGCAGAAATTGGTTATCTGTAATTCTTTGTCTTGGTGTGCGACCTAGACCTCCTTAAACATCCCCCTTCTATGCTAACACATCCATTGATATTGTTCTGGGCTTGTTCGTGCAATGCAGCCAGTTTTAGGAGAGACTGCTTCATAGCAGACTTCCTGGTAGTTTGGCTTTTACACATTTTTTTTTCTACCCTGTCTTTCCCAGTGTTCCCTGATCCACAGATGAAGAAGCTGTGTGGAATATTTTTTTTTTACAGTATGTGAATACATGTCACTGTGATTGGTTTAATAAAGAAGCCAACTGCCCAATAGCTGGACAGGTAGGGATTAGACAGGACTAGCAGATAGAAAGCGAGTGTGAGAAGTAGAGGCAGACTCAGGAGTCCTGAGGAAATGCAGAGGAAACAGGAGATAAACTTACATACTGAGAAAAAGTACCAATTCATGTGACATATATAACAAATATGTGTTAATTTAAAATGTAAGGGTTAACTAGTAACAAACCCAAGTTACTGATTGAGCATTTATAATTAATATTAAGTCTCTGAAATGTTATTTGTGAACTGTCTGGCAGGAAAGAAAATGTTGCCTACAAATCTTTGATTTAGATGTGTCTATAGGGGCTGTGGTGTGGAATACCCCTTTGTATTCTGTGAATATGTTTTATTACCATTGGCTAATAAAGAAGCTTCTTTGGCCTATGGAAAGGCAGAATATAACAAGGCAGGAAATATAACAGAGATAAAAGAGGAAAAAAGGAGTCAAGAAAATACCATGTAGCCACCCAACAAGCAAGAGGCAACAAACCAAGAGCTATGTGGGAAAATGTAAAATAATGGAAACGGGTTAATTTAATATGTAAGCATTAGTGAATAAGAAGCCCGAACTAACAGACCAAAGAGTATGCAATTAATATTAAGCCTCAGAGTGTTTTTGTTTTACCTAAGCATCTACAGGAGCTACTGAGTGGACCCGGTGGGTGGAGAGAAATTTGTCCACGGGGAACAGCAGAATGGAGACTATTTGAAGCTACAGGGCTGTGCCCCCCGTTATCTGTTGATCTCTGCATTGTATCCTATTGTGGGTTTCAGTGGGTCTCCATTTTCTGTAAAAAGGGGCTTCTTCGATGAAGAATAGTTGCTACTCTTATCTATGAATGTATAAAGATATTACTCTTATCTATGAATGTATAAAGATATTACATGGTTGTTTGATAAAGCCAGAAGGAATCATATTGTTTTATATGCCTAAAATTATATGCAGGCATGCATATATAATATTATATATGTACATCTTATATAAATACATATAATGGTAAATACACATATAACATTATATATTATATATACATGTATGTGTATATATATGAAAAGAAGTTAAGTCATTTGTGCTTGGCAACAATGCTCCACACAAGAACCATAGGGTAACAAAAATCATAGTATCAAATGTAGGAAAACTTTTAATACAAATTATCAACATAGCCCTCAGTTGTTTCTCCGGGATTGAAGACTGGTCCCCAAATGCTAAAGCACCATATACTTAGAACACAGGACTAGGATGATATAGTGATTTGAAAGAAAATAGTGCCCAAAGGGAATTCACTATTAGGAGATGTGACCTTGTAGAAGTAGGTGTGGTCTTCTTGGAAGAAGTGTGTCGCTGTGTAGGTAGAATTTGAGGTCTCATGTGTGCTCAGGATATTGCCCAGTGTCTCAGACTACTTCCTGTTGCCTGCCTATTAAGATGTAGGACTCTCTGCTCCAGCATCATGTCTGCCTGCACACCACCATGTTGCACCATGATGACAACGTACTAAACCTCTGAAAATGTGAGCCAACCAAATTAAATAAGTGTTGCCATGGCTATGTTGGCTCATCACCACAGTAGAAACTCAAACACATGATCTGAGCTGGATCTGACTTGAAAGCCTCTCCTGGTGGTGTGCATCTATGGTTCTAGAAAATCCTACCCAAGCTGCCTGGGAGTGAATCAACTAAACAATCTGACCCAGGCTGCAA
>NC_022024.1:21547365-21548448 GCF_000317375.1 Microtus ochrogaster
GACATGAGGCCCACTCAGTGGAGGGAAGTCGTGCCTGGAACTGGAAAACTAGCCGGGACACTAGGACAAGCAAAGTCATAGCCTTTAGAAAGCAATCTACTCCCACCACTTTCCACAAGACCAGAATAATTCCTCACTACATTATAAATCTTATCCTTATAAGACTATATTAAAGATTACTTTTATTTATTTCAGACAAAATAGTATAATACATAATTGACCAGACAAAATAGTATAATACATAATTGACCAATCAGACTTTTCGCCTCTATTCCTTTGTGCATAATAAGTGTTAAATAAGTCAGTTGCAAATACTTCAACCACTCTCATAATCTATAGATTAACTTAGATGTCTGAGTATGTGGTGTGTGTGTGTACTGTGTGTGCGTATTTATATACTTATATATCAACACACTCAGGTTATAATATAATATGTGTATAGTTCACCATGACAGTCTCACTTTAAGCATTTAACATCACCAAACCCTCTTTATTTTGCATCTTATGCTGCTGACACAGTAGTTCTGATCACTCATCCAACAAGAAAGTCAAAATCAAATCTCTGACTCACTTTCATTCTTATTTTGATTTCAGTGTTCCCAGGGGCAAAAAGCATGCCTTATGCAACACTTTTTAAAAGGGATTCCAATATAAAGTGTTGCAATACTGGTTAAGTAACCTATCTGTGTTGAATTACCTGTTGTTGGCCACATAACTACTTACTGTAGGTGAAGACAGATGCCTTCTGGTTAAAATCAGGAGACTTGTTTAATTAGTGTTTGGGAGTCAAAGGTTGTCAGGCCACACATATGGAAGCAAGCTTACTGCTGGGATTCAGTTGGGTAGTAATTCCTTTGGAAGTAACAATTATATTCCTTACAGTTCATATGCATATATTTGTTGACTATTGAATTTACAGATATTTTGATTATCCAGATGACATTTAAAATGTTTTCTTCTGTTGGCTTCTAATAACCTTTGCCTATACTCCATTCAGTGATACTCCACTTTAAAAACAGAGCTTTTGTAAAGCAAAGGACACTGTCACTAAGACAAAAAGACAACCTACTGACTGGGAGAAGA
>NC_022024.1:21550053-21552357 GCF_000317375.1 Microtus ochrogaster
AAAACAAAACAGAACTTTGTTGTGATTTGATCATCAAATAAAAGTGAGGGTCATTTTTGTTTCCCTTCTTCTCTCATATCTTTTAAATTATTTACTTATTTATTTTTTCAATTTGTGTGTGTGTGTGTGTGTGTGTGTGTGTACGTGTGTTTGTGCATGTGTATGTATGTGTGTTTAAATGGGAGCACGCATGATGGAGGTTTCAGGATGATTTTCTGAAGCGGACTCTTGTCTTATATACACCCTGTTATTTCTAGGTAGCCTATGAGCTTCTGCCATGATTTTCTTCATAGAAGTCCAAGATTCCAGATGGGTACTACCCCATCATTTTTATAACCATGAGTTCCTAGAATCTAACTCTGGGCAGCAGGCATATATATTTACTGAGCCATCTCTTACAGTCTCCTTTCCCTCTTTTTATAAAGAAAAACATCCTCGTTTGATAGAGCTAAAAGAAAAGAAAGTTCTGTCTGAGAAAACTTCTGTCACCTGTCTTCATTGTTAGCAGCAGTAGAGATCCTTCAAAACATTTCCACGAGTGTTTTGTTAACCATCATCTACAAAAAAATAATCCAAACAAACAAACAAACACAAGTACTGGAATAATTATTCATGGGACAAAGCATTTTCTATCAATGATATTATGATTAAGACACAGTAATTACAAATTGTATATCTTAGACTGATACTTGAATACAAAACATTGTGCTATTATCATGATATATGCTAAACTATTAATACTGAAATTAGCAATAGAAGGCTATGCTTATAACATTTCAAACTGTTTGAGGAAATGAAAATGGAGTTTTCGTTCATGTCAGAACATGGTAATTTTCAGATAATTTTCACATTACCAGAAATATGATTTAAAATGCTGCAGAAAAATTGCCTGATGAGTTATATACAAATTATAATTCCAAGAAAATTAAAACGATTCAACAGTATTTAAAAGACATTTTAATCAGTGATTATGGCCTTTGGGAGAATTGAGCTGAACATGAAATATTAATGTGGTAACTCATATTTGTAAGTGCTGTTAAAATGATGCCAAGAGCTGAAATTTGACAGCTTTTATTTTATTTTTGTCTTGTAGCAATTGCCCACTCTGCTAAAACATGAAATACAATCAAAATACAAGTAATGAATAATCATTTCATTATAATTTTGTCTAACCTTAATCATTTAGAAATGACAGGACTCTTAAAGAAATATACAATAACTTTGTTCTGGTGCGTTATTAGCCATTTGTGGAAAATATTATTTTATGTTTTAAAAATCACATAAAAGAAACTTGTGTATTAATATACCAGAAACAGTTACATGAACCATAAGCTCATAGGTCTTAGAAAAAACAGGATATATATATATATATCAGAAAGTTGTCCTGTGACCTCCATCCTGAGTGTTTTCATACATGACACATGCACAAATACACATACACACAAAAATTGAAAAACAAGTATTACATATTAATGAATTACTTATAGCTATCAACCTTCTGGTTCTCTAGCTTGGCTTTAACTTTTGGGACTCCAATTTCTAGTATATAACAAATAAAATGTATGTTTATTGAATGTTTAAAAACCGAGGTGTAATTCTTGGTTTATTCTGTATAAACCTGCACTGTATGATGATTTTGAGCTGATACTGCTTTAACTAGAGGGTTCAGAATATCCCAAATGCCATATGTAAGTCATGGAAACGTTGATGTTGGCCATGAGGGAGTGTCTTTTATTTGCCTCTGCTTTAAACTCTGCAGTCTTCAGAGTGTGAGTCTAAAGGCACACAATAGGCTAAAGAAAGAAGAGAGGTGCCAACATATGACGTAGGAGAAACCTTCCTTTTCTCTCCTTACCCAAACATTCAAGTAAGTACAGTTCTTGAAAAGGGAAATGTACACATGCCACAATTCTTCATGCCCCTATTTATTTAAATAATTTCATGATTACACAGGTTAATTTTGATTCACTATAATATTAAAAGTTCATGTTAATGGTAAGCATAGATATGTGCTTGTGAATGTGCAGGCATAAAATTTGTAATAGAAGTTAATATTCTTGATTTCTTTTATAACATCAAGAGGAAGCCAATGTGACTATATCTAAGATATTTTACTTGAAGTTTAGGAAAAACTATGTAGTGTAAAAGTCATGGACAGATACAAATACACAGATGGAACTGGCTCTGTGGGACAGATCCCATGGAAAGGGCAAGGAGTTAGAGAGCACTTGGTGGGAAGAATTCACAATGAAGGTGGGGAAAAGGGAGGCGTAGGGAAAGAAGAGACAGGGGGAGAGAATGAAA
>NC_022024.1:21553666-21573127 GCF_000317375.1 Microtus ochrogaster
GGGGGGTTTACAGCATATCATAATACAAAAATGCATTCAGTCCAACTACAAAATTCCCCATAGTCTATAACAGTTCCAAAGTCCAAAGTCTTTCTTTGAGATGCAAGGCAATCTCTTAACTGCAACTCCCCTGTAAAAATCAAAATAAAAAAGCAGACCCCATACTTCTAATAACACAGGATATACAGAAACATTACAAATCACCAAGAAGTATTGGTGGAGGCCACTTGTTTGTTTCCTGGACACCTGTCAGTTCAGCCCTGAAATAACCACACAGAAACTATATTAATTAAATCACTGATTTAGAAGTAATTTGTTCCTATATGGGCCTGCATTTCATATCATCTCAACAATGCATATTCCTATAATGACATAAATCGTTTCAACATGAAACTAAACCCTTCCATCAATGTAGCTTAGCTCCCTGCTGTAACTTTAGTCTAAATTAACACCTGGCCATCCTTCAAGTTTGTTGTACAGCTTTATGAGCTACTGTGTTCTTTTCTAACTATATGCTGTAGCAAGATACCTGTTACCATTATTGAAGATGTTTTTCTCTTCTTCTTGTATCTTCATAGCTATCATTCAAGTTTAGGGTCTCAGCTAGTTTTATTTGATTGATCTCTTGCTCACTAACCACTAATATTAAAGACATCTTAGCATCACACAGTTCCCCTTAGCTGGATTTAATAGTTGCCACTTGTTTGTATAATCATTTAATTAAAACATAGTCGCCTTGATAGAAACACCAATAAGGCTATTAGGTCTAGAATTGGTGACTGTCAACATGTACACTTCCTGGCATATTGTAGACACCAAATAAATGCCTTCTAAGTAAATAAGTGAATAAACTCATATCAATATAGTTTATCAGGAAAGAACGGCTTAGGGAATAATATTTCCTAAGCATCTCAGGATATATAAATTACATTCCAGAGTTAATTTTATAAGGGGGTTACTATATTGTACAAGATACATGTAAAGTGGCTTTGCTGGGTGTGGTGGTCATGAGAGCCTTTAATTTCAGTACTGGAAGGCAAAATCAGATGGATTTCTACAAGATCAAGTTCTGCTTATTCTACATAGTGAGAGCTGAGGGCCAGCCTAGCAGGTGGGTTGGTCAAGTCCTAGAGAGGAGATAAGGAGCTGGTGAAAGAGGAAATGAGTCACATCATGGTCGTGGCAAGAATCATGCAGCCTGACTGACTGTCAGAATGCTTCTTTATTTATAGCTGTTCAGTAAGCACAGATAGATTCATGTTGTTCCGAAGTGTAGATCATTACATTACTTTTTTTTGGACATCTCGTAACTTTTTTCTTGCTCATCTGCAGTCATAAGGTTAGTCATTACAGAGAAACTCTAACAGAGGAGTTATCTTTGACAATCATTTTCTCTCATTTTGTCATCGATAAATAGAGTTATCTTGTATAATCACTTTTACTCACCAACTCCATAACCGAAATTTAAAGAATCTAGAGACGTATTACAGCCCATTCTCAGGCTGTTAACTCTTGTGACTTCAAGGATTTCAGAAAGAAAGAAAATATTCCAGTCAGCCAGGGCAGATTGCCCTGTTCAAGCAGTGTTTTATTAATTTTAGTGGTTGGAGTGCCCAAGGAAAGTACTCGGGCCAAAGCTGCTACAGTTGTTGTTAAAGTTCTGGCATAATGGAATGTTTATATTTTATATCTTTATAGAATTTATCTATATGTCTATTCTGGCATTCTTCAGTTCCTTGGTCATATGACACCACAGTGGTTCTGCAGGAGCTAACTTTTCTAAGAAAGGGAGACCCTGACACCTCATACTTTTATTATCTTTTCACATCATTCTTTGACCATCAATATAAGTCCCTGAATAGGCCAGAGGTAACTTCAGCTAACCCAACTTTGTTGTTTTATATGCCATATAACTGAATATATAGTAGGGAGAGCCTTGTAATTTCACCTGCAGCCAACTCCTTTAGTCCACTGAATTTTGTTGACCTTTTAAGATTTATTTTGGCTTGATCATCTTGTTACTGATTAAGCACCCGAGAGAGATATTTTAAGAATATCTCAGAACTCATAAAAAGATATCTGGCTTCTTTATATGTGTTACAAGCTTCAGAGTATAATGAAGACCTTCAAGTAGGTAAAGTTATCTCCCTAAAGGCGGGAGGGGTAGTATGCTCAGGACTTTCCTGGGGAGGTTTAGAAACAATAATCCTGGGAATCCATTATGCCAAAGTTATACAAATATTAAAAGTTCCCCAAGTACACAACACAGGGAGATAAAAACCGAAAGTGATAACAGTGGCCATCATGTGGCTCACTTTTGCTGGATCTTTGTCAAGCAGCTGTGCTGACTTTATGACTTTTGCCATTCCCATCAGATATGGTTGTGCCAAGTAAGTTCCAGGCCAACCAAGATAGCATAGTGAGACCCTGTCACAAAAATAAAACAATCTTAAAATAGAAGAATTTATATACATTGGGGACAGAAAAATAGCAAGCATGCAGAGGAAGAAACAATGACCACCCATTGCTTGAATTAAATGATAGTCATCCAGAATGGTGCATATTCCCTTGTAGGGTATAAAAATAAGTATATCTTTTCTTATTTGTTTATCAAACCGTGTACAAAAAAGCTTCCACTAATCTTTTACAAGATGGGTGAGTTAAGATATTTTCCCCAAATCCTCCACAACTCTGTAGCCTTAATATTGTCAATAATATTTTCAGTGTATCTCTTCTCTATAAATGTATCTATGTTTGTTTTTACTTTGTGGTTTCCATGGATAGAAAATATTTCCTGAGAGTAGTCTTTGAAAGTAGCTATCAAATTCAGGTAAACAGCTGTTTTAATGTTGATAAGGCTGAAAAAGTAGATGTCAGGCAGAAATGGTTTCCAATGGTAACAAAAGTTACAGGAGATCCTGAAAGTATATTTTCAGAATGATAATTAAGGGGACCTGGCAGATCAGCTTATGAAGTGCTTGCTGTAAAACTATTACAGAAGAAAGGGAAAGCACTCCCCACAATGAAGAGAGAGAGAGATTTATACTGTGAACATGAAGAAAGCTGTTTAATGAATTAAGGAGAAAGGTCATAGAAATAAAAGAAAGGAAGATACAGAAAAGCTAAAATCCAGAGTTAGGGAAGGTATTAAAGGGAGATGAAATGTTCATATCATCAAGTCTAATATTTTAGTGGCAAATACTCAGTCACTTCCCATCATGGGAAGAATACATTATGTTCAGCAGTAATGTGACTATCGTGCAAAATTAATGACATAATTCTACTTTGTAAAGACAAAGCTATGAAAAGATTTGGGAGAGGTTAACAAAATATGGCTTAATGTGCTACAAATATACCACTTTAAAAAGTATATGCTTTGTGTTATGGTTTTCAAGTTATTCCTCCTATGGGAGCAATTGACATTGTGTACACAATGTGAATACTTTCCCACTTGGCATTGTATTTCCAAAGTGCCAGCATAGCAGAAGAGCAGTCAGGAATAAAGAAAGTAAGCCAATATCTACTTATTTCACTAGTGGGAATCTTTTTCTTTTTAGTTATTCTTTATTCCTTTCATCTTTCACATCATGCATCTCAATCCTATTCATTTCACCATATTTCATCTCTGCCCTTTGCCTTTGCAAGATCCCCCTCCCCCTGAGGGAAAAAAATCTTTAAGAAAGAAAAAAGAGAAGAAATAAATCTCATTTTAGAAGCTGTGGTGTGACACAGTGAGTCACACAGTAGGTTTATTGCTTGATCCTCAATGTCTGGAACAGTTTCTCACATATGGTAAGTGCAAAAGAATATCTATTGAAAGCAAATATGAGCAAATAACACCAGAATTTGGAAAGACAGATTCGTGCAGTTCAATAATTTATCTGGCTTCAGGAAATTTTATGGCTTGCAGTCATGCCTAGGTTGAGAAGTATATTTATGTACTTCACATAAACATTTATAATTTTATCATTTTGCTTATTAAGAGAATGTTATGATAACAAAGTTACATATAATTGAGTTTCTTTAGGCTCTGAGATAATGACAAAAGAAATAGAGACTCTAAGAATGGATAGCCAAAAAAGAAAACAAAGGATGGTAATTTGGATTCCCCAGATAACATTTTTTTGTGGATCAGTACAATTGGATTGATTTCTTATGATACAGGAAATGAATCAGGATATGTATTAGACTAAGAGACAGAAAACTTCTGAAAGAAAAGGGCGAAGAATCTATGGAGGCTGATGAATACATGGAATTTTCATCAGAGGTTGAGTTGGAAGCTTAGAAAGAGAATGGGGGAGTGTATTAAGTCACGCACTTGTCATAATTTATATTCCTTTATTATCTCCCTAGATCAGAAGATTCATGAGAACTAAAAAGCACAGAAAATGGAGGGGGAATTAGTATTCAGATAATTTTTAAGGAGATAAATGAATTATTGATTGATTTCATTTTGATAAGAATAACTTATCAGATAATGCTAAACTGAAGACGTAGAAGGAGGTATAGGAAAGAAGGAAATTCTCAACAAGACAAATGGCAATGGGACCTTATGTACATTTGTATGTATATTTATTTTATATTTGTCTAAACATAACATATTTATGTTGTATAAACTATGTTGTATCATTCTAGGTATCATGCTATTATGTTGATATGTTTATTGATCACCAAATGGAAACCTCATCACGTTTTCACTCAGGGAATCTATTAGAAAGAATATGTTTAGCTGAGAGGGGAGTGCGATAAAAATAACAGGGACTGGGAAAGCTATGAAGTAGTTGTTGATGAGCTATGTGCCTGTTTTGAACTTTTAATATATTACCACTCATTTTAAAGCTAACAGTTAGTGAATATTTACAAGACAGACCTCATAAAATATCACCCGGGTCTCTCCAGTCAAGAAACAGATGAGTAGAGAAAGCATCCCCTCTGGGAACCATTTTACAGACCAATATTCAACTCCCCCATATCACTTAATGTGGTAAAACAGATTCCCAGGGAAAATGCATGGACTTTGTTCTAGGGACCAGCATCCAGCTTCATTCATCTTTAATACCCCACCTTTTGTCTCAGAATCCAACAGAATGCCCTCACTGAGAAAAATCATCCTTATTACCACTAAAATGACCCAATAGGACTAATACTCAACTTTTGTTTTGTATCAGTTATTATTTTTAAAAAGGTTATTTGTAACTCCATTTCAGGGACCTTAACAAAGTCATTTTCCTATTTTTCATAAACCATGACGGCATAGACACATTTTATCTTAAACTATTTTATGTGGTAGGCATACAAGAGCAACTCTAGTTCAAACATTCTTCCACAGTCTGCTACATCTTCTTTCAGCTTTAAGGTTCCCTGTGAGTCCAGTCTGTTTGATCTGTTAACCTAGCATCACTAATGCAAATGATAGCTGTGGTATGACATCATCTTTAAATCTCCTAGTACCCACTAGCATTTCTCATTGATTTAGTAACTTGGCTGTATTACTTTCCTACTTTTATCATTGTTAAATACTAGTGACCTTTCCATTATAGTTTCAAATATGGAGTCCTCAACTTTATAGTGGATTATGAGGTCATTGAAGATAAGACTATCACTTATCTTCCCATACCATCTTGTTGCATTAGCAGATACATAGCATAGTGACTTTATGATAGTGGTTTGGGACAAAATGCATTTATTTATTGAATGAGTGAATGAATTTCCTGGATATGCAGATTTTAGGGATTTACTTGGCTAAATTCACATGGTAGTGGATTATTCCTGCAGCATTTTAAAGCATCAATATAGTAAGTGTAAAGCTACTTATTCCAGTTACAATTTACTGTTTCTGAGGACAAAGTACTTTATTGTCTCTGTCTCATTTGTATTTGACTATAAAAATTGATTTATCTTTCTGAAGAGGTGAATAACTAGAATGAACATCTGTTCCCAAGGAACATCAAATCCAGACCTCCTGCTGTCTAAATAAACATGAAAAAATGGAAAGCAGAAAGCCAGCAACTTAGAATTGGGCTCCAAGTCCACTTGGAATGGGTTTTGAAATGCGGGTGTTTTAATGATTTGCTTTCTCTGTTTTTAAGCCTGGAGAAAACAATATCTTAAAAGTAGATATCAGGGGTGTGAGGTGGGAGCAGAGGCTTAGATATGTATGGCTTAGAGTTTCACTGGTTTCTCTTCCAGAGGTTCTGAGTTCAATTCCAATCATGTGGTGGCTCACAGCCATCTATAATGCGATCTTGTGCCTTCTTCCGGTATGCAGGCATACATGCAGGCAGAAAACTATATAAAATAAATATATTGTATTTTTTTATTAAAAAGCAGATATGAATTACAGATAGCTAATAGTAGGTATCTGTTTTTGTAAATATTTATTACTGTATTCAGGAAAGTGTGGGAGAGTGCTTCCCCTATACTGTATATTAACAAAATAACATATTGTTTTTCTTGGTTATCTACTATTCAAAGTCATTACAAAACAGTAAATGCTTTTCATTAACAAAGAAATCATGGCCTGTTGATATTACTTTTTATAATGTCACAATTTTTCCCTGTAATAATCAACCTTTAGTTTTAAGAAGTTTTTTGAAGACTGTTACATTTAAATATATGCTCGTCATTTCAACCTAAGGTGAAGAAAGGATGGAACTTTCTGGTATACTTACCGATGCATGTTAGTGTTGTTGCCACTCATTGAATGTTTATTCTAACATTATAGAAAAACTCAGAATATGTGCAACAAAGGAATCTACACTAAAAAGATATATTTTTCTACTGGCCATTCTTATAAATTCTTTAGCTAGTTTGCAACATTGATTACAAAATAAAAATTATTTCACACAGCTTTACATACGGAAGAAGTAGAAAGATACCATAAGCTACAGTGCTGGCTGGTCACAGAATTAGACCATCTAGCATGCGCTGTTTGCCATGATGATGAAAAGCTCATGAGATCATGAACTTATTCAGGAAACGCCTGAGAGTCCACACCCAGCCATTGTGCAAGCTCCAGAAGAGGAAGTGCTGCGAGAATTCTACTGTGATGTGCTTAGCAGTGGTGGCAGAATCCGGAGTAGTATTTATGGGTGTTACAGTTCACTCAAGCACTTTCTGTCCATGTTTCCCTGGACTTCCCTAAGAAATCCGCTAAGCCTAGTTTCTTGAGTTCTTTGCATAATTTGGAGATCAGACCTTTGTCTGTTGCGGGGTTGGTGAAGATCTTCTCCCAGTCAGTAGATAGCCTTTCTGTCTTGGTGACAGTGTCCTTTGCTTTACAGAAGCTTCTCAGTTTTAGTAGGTCCCATTTATTCAATGTTGACCTTAATGTCTGTGCTGCTGGGGTTATACATAGGAAGCGATCTCCTGTGCCCATCTGTTGTAGGATACTTCCCACTTTCTCTTCTATCAAGTTCAGTGTGTTCAAATTGATATTGAGGTCTTTGATCCATTTGGACTTGAGGTTTGTGCATGGTATTTGATTGAGCTTCTAACTGGAAATTGTTGCATGGTTAAGCTAGATAGCTGCAGACTAACACATGCTCGAACTCCTTAAAAGGTGCTTTTTTTTTTTTAATTTAACAGTTACTACTAAACCCAACACCATCAGTGTAAAATGCTACAATTTTAGCCTTTCAAAATGAACTGGAAATTCAGAAGAAACACTTGATAGGAAATACCTGAGCCCTTCTAAGTCTTGTTGAATGTTGGGGATATGCCTTTGACAACAAATAAAAGTCAAAATAATAAAAACTGGGATCTAAAAGCCAGGATAAATTTTTAATATTACCTTACTGAATAAAGAGTAAATCTGTACTTTATTTTTTAAATGAAAACATATTCTCCAGTTAGTAAGACACACTGCGAAAAGCGTAAGCCAATTTCCTCCCATATTTCAATAGAGACGAGATTAATGGAATCTTAAGCTAGAACTTTAAAAGTCAGAAAATGTGTAAGTTCTGCTTATGATGAGTAAGAATTGAGTCCTGAAGGAATCTTTATCTTCATTATTAGACACTTTTCCATGAATTAAGTAAGTCTGACAGTAAAAGACACTTTACAGAGGTTCAGTTATTTTTATGTAGATGCATTGGTCTATCAATTTAAGAAGGGTGGATACCTTTGAACTAAAAGATATCAGCTAGGTAGACATGAGGTATCAGGAAAACTAGCTGTATCTATGTAGCTGTGTCTCCTGCTGGTTTGGTGTACTGAGTGGTTAAACATTAAAGATTCTACACTCTCCATATAAGAAGGTCAGGCACCATGATATTCTCTCCAACATGTATACAAATGAAGAGTGTCATTCTCAAAAGACCTAATGTTGTAGTATCATTTCCATTGTGGTGTTGACACCCCTCCCCTTTGGTGGGGAACATGGAAAGAAATATTGTGAAGAGAGATTTTTCTTTGGGCCCCTGGCTCACAAAAGTGACATGGAGACATTATTAATTATGAGCACTCAGCCTATAGCTTAGGCTTGTCCCACTAACTCTTACAACTTAAACGAACCAATCTCTATTCATCTACCTATTGCCATGTGACTTGTGGCTTCCACCTGTCTTGCATGTCCTGCTCTCTCTGTGTCCAGCTGGAAACCCCCTTTCCTAGAGCTCTCTCTGTCCAGAAGTCCACCTATACCTCCTGCCTCGGTATTGGCCGTTTAGTTTTTTTATTACCCCAATCACAGTGACACATCTTCATACAGTATAAAAAAATATTCCACAGCAACATTATAAAAGTGAGATTTTGCCCAATATGATTTGGGACAGAAAAGTGTTGCCTTAAGTCATGAATATACTAACCACTCATAAATAGTCATAAGCCACTCAAAATGCATAACATAGAAATTACTAGACTGCTTCCCAATTTAAGACAGGCCAATATAATTTCTTTGGAGTGTTTGCTGTTCTTAGCTAAATGAACAACTCAAACTATGTCTTTTGACCAAGTTCTTTTGTTCTACATGATAATAACTGTGCTGAGTTGATGTCTCAATGGCAGAAACATTTGTGGCTCTTGCAGAGGATCCAACCTAGTTCCCAACACCCTGACGGTAGCTCATATTTGCAACTCCATCATCTCTAACACCTTCTTTGGACCTTCATGGACACTTATATGCATGCAGACAAAACATTCAGACCCATAAAATAAAAATAAAATAATATTAAAAAAAAACGAGTACTAAATGTCTGCTCTATCCTCAGTAACAGCTCCCAACCAATGGTGCCAAAAGATTTCATAACACAAGTACATTATTTAAAAAAAATATTTATGTGTCTAGCACCAGTGCTTTGCAAGAGAAACAGGCTATGTTCTCTGCATTCTCAAAGGTGCAGTGGTAGAGCATCCTGCACCCTGGGATGAAGCTGAAGAAGATTTATGGAAGAGGTACTTTCCATAGGGATAGATATTAGTAACATTTAATTGATCATCGAGATATTCCTAGCAGTCAGAAGTATGGAATTCCTTGGTTTTTACCAGGGATAAGAGGAAAAGCCATTTATTTGAGAGCATTATGTACTGATTAAGCTTAGTTTACCCCAAATCTCCTAATGTAGAGACCTCACAGTTTGTTTCAAGACGACAATTAGGACCATCCATCATGTCTGTGCTTTGAAAAATACAATTCCACTGAGGCCATTCTTTTCTTGCTGCTTATCTCAGTTCAGGTATGCAGGGTGTTTTGTTGTTGTTGTTGTTGTTGTTTGTTTTTTGTTACTTTTGTAATTTGTTGTAAGAATGGGATTGTCTCCTGCTTTCATTGAGACCGAGCCCCTGAGTTCTAAAACACACAGTTCTTGCAAATAACAAAATGACTCGCAGGAAAATTGCCTCTACTGCATTTTAAGAGCCTAATTTAGCACCCGGAGGCACAGCCTGATTATTCTCCATCTACTCACCATCCAGGAAATCTTCAAATTATACCCTGATGCTTTAGCTCCTGGGACTAATGGAAAGAAGGGACAGAAAGAGAAAGCGGGAGGAAGGAAAGAGTTGGTTACTACACTGAAACCATTTTTTCCCTAGGTACACACACAAGTGAAGCTTATTAAATAGCATAGCTCAACAAAACCAACCCAAACTCCATGTAAGAGCACCAAGTGGCTCAGCTGTGCCCATTTTTACTACTTATCACTTTAATTTGTTGACATTTTTTAATGGTACTTAGTTATTTTTTTTTTCCTTCTTAGCTAACTTTTCCATAAGCCTCAGTGGAAGTTTAGCAGAAGCAAAGGGAATTCAGGAACAAACAACACAAGTATGCAGGGAATAATCTATGTTACACCTGCTCAAGTGAGGAAATTAAGTTTTGCTTCACAAAATTATTGACATATTTAATAGTTTCTACACAGGGCAGGTGGTCCTAACATGAACATCATGAGTCTGTGCAAACAAACCAATCAGCAAATGCCTATTAAAATGTTGGGGTTGAGCCATTGGTCTCCTGGTGTAACTGATACTGAGTCTTCTGTTCTTGGCTTGAGAAAAGTCTGAGAGTTACTATGCCGGGGTAAGCGTGTCTCTGTGACCATCAGAACTGGGAGAGTTATGATCTCCATGAGGCAAAAAGGAAATCTGGTTAAATATGACCTAGTTAGCTAAACTGGTTCAATCTTTTACAGGCTGACAATAAGTGATTTATTGTAAACATATTTAAGCACAGTACAATATGGAAAAAAAGTTTCCAGGTGTAATACAATCCCCTATGCAACAGAGGCATAATTACATAGAAACTCAAGTATAAGAATGTGCCACTTCTTCCAAAAGGATGAGTTCACAAGATGGGCTACATGTAGTACTTTAAGGGAAGGATTTGGTGTGGTCTTGGTCACACAGACAGTGTAGAGGTCATTTGGGCTATAGCCACCTCTGGTTCTGCTTGTAAGATCTTGGTAAGCCTTGTCCTGTAGATAGCATAAATTACCAGATTATTTATTTTTGAACTTTCAAGACAGGGTTCGTTCATGCAGTCCTGGCTTTCCTGGAACTCATTCTGTAGATCAGTGTGGACTTGAACTTAGAGATCTGTCTGTCTTTGCCTCCTGGATGCTGGGATCAAAGACTTGTAACATCATGGCTGGCCTAAAGGTTAAATACCTTTGTTCCCAGCATACTTGATGGAAATACAAGTTATATATCCCTCCTGTTGTTGAAAAGACAATACTGAGTGTTTAAGATTCCTGTTTCCTTAGTGCTTGTTTGTAAGAGCAAGGACTATTGTGCTCCCAACAGGATACCAAGACATTCCCAAGATAGGTGAATAAACTAAACAGGATAGGACATTATTAGCAGTCCATATCAAGACTGAGTGTCAAGCTCATGTAACCAGCCTGTGGTGGTAGAAATCTTATTCTCAGTCCAAGGTTATTACTAGGATCCCATGTCTTCATTTTTTCTAAATCAGAAATAATATGTTCATATCAGTTATCGCTAAACTGGGTAGAAAATCTATCCTAGACTGTCAGGCATATCATTGTTAACGAGAGACACAAGCCTACTGCCTATCTGTTTTCGGCTGACTTATTTTATTCCCCATTAAGGTCTCTCTCTAGAGTCTGTGTGTTGTGTTCTGTGACTGGAGTTAGCTTTTTCCATCAGTCTTTCCTAGAAAGAACAGCAGAAAACACTGGAGACAAAGGATTTATTTTTTACTAGGTTTATTCTCATTTTATCTCACAAATAGAGATAATGCAATTCTTCACATCAGAATCTAAGCTCTTTTTTTATCTTGTAGAACAAAAATGCATCATATGAACAATTGTTGTCTTTATAACTCCCCCAAGGACATACTAAAGCACCCTAGTCAATTAACTCACATCTCAAGCTTAACGGCTTTGTTTACATGTATCTTCTCATGAACTACTGGCTCACACAGGTGCCATCCAGTAAATAATTACTGAGTTACATAGAAAATGGAGTTCTTATTACTCAGATAAAGAAGCCTACCACATTACCGCTTCATACTTGATTATTTCTTGGCCTTTCCCCCACCTTGAAGTTAGTGAAAAATTTTAAAAAGCCACCCTACCATCACCACACAAATATGTCATTTTAGTCTGAGGTTGGGCTGTTAAATGGAAGTTAAAATTCTGAAACATCAATGTTATAATGATGGTCATTAACCAACACCATTCCTTACTTGACCTTTGAACTGACTCAGTCTTCGAGCCAAAAATGCTTCTAAATATAATGTTGAGGTAGATACAACACTAATTACTGAAAGAGCCCTTCTGGCAGAGCAGACCACATTTAATGGAATAATAAATCACTAGTTTGGGAACCCTTGATCCTCATCTTCTATACTTTTTTTGTTATTTTTTTTTACTAGATAGAAACTAAAGCAGTTGAATTTAGGAAAACTAAAATTTGTTTATTTTTTATTAGATCTTTTTAAAAAAAATACCAATCTAAGTTCCAACACCTCCCCTCCTCTCATTCCCTCCATACACCCTTCCACCCCAGCCCCATCTAATCTTCAGAAAGGGTAAGGCACTGAAATGTTGGAAGTGGGCCGTGGCTTAATATATTCCAGCCAAATTTTTAAAATCTGTGTGCTTGTTGTCATTAAAGGGATTTTCATTATTTTTCTCATTTAAGTTTCAAATCACTGTTCAGCTAGGTTGATAGTATATAACAGAAGGATGACAAGGTGCTAATACATTAGTTTAATAAAATGAGTTAAGCCTTAGGTAACTGGATAGGGAGTGCATTTGCATCTTATTTATTTGATTGATATTCATGTTATATAAGAGTCTTGCTTTCTATATTATAAAAATATGTACAATGTTTAAAAGTGAGACAAGCCTTTGTGTTAACCAGTTGGAATTTTCTTGAAGAATTTCCCTATTTATCAAAAATACATTCTTTTCTCAAGCAATATATTCTGATTACAGTTTGCCCTTCTACACCTTCCAGTTCCTCCCCAACTCCTTTTTCATACAGATATATTCCCTTTCTGCTTCTTACTAGAAAAGAAAACTTTTCTAAAATATAACAAAACAATGCAGAATAAGATTTTGGTGTTTATTCAAGAATTATAATTGAAGTTGGACATGATAAACCAACAGGATGATAAGAGTCCCCAGAAGAGGTCACAGGAATCAGAGAGCCACTCATTTCTACATTCAAGGGTCTCATAAAAATACTAAACTGGAAGATACAATACATAGGCAGAACAGTTGGTGCAGACCCCTGTGGGCCCAGTGCTTGCTGCTTCTTGTTGTGAGTTCATACTAGCTTAGCTGAGTTGAAGATGAGAGTCAAAACACACTACAGCATTATTGCGTAAGCCTTAGTACAGTAGATATGAAAGATCATTTTTAAAGTAGTTTTAATTTTAATAGTTTCAAACTCAGAAAAAAAAATTAGTCAGAAGTATCAAATAGCAATGAGTGAAACCCTTTAATATGTCCATTTTCCTGTACCTATATTTTACCTAAGCCATTGTAGGCCGTCTCTTCCATTGATTGGAACAACGCTTAGACAGAAGGACCTCCCACACCTGATTCTAATCATTCTTGATTGACACCAAAATTCGTTTCTAATTTACCTCTTTAAAAGTCTTTCTTCTGCAAGCTGTCATATTATACTTTCCTCATGTGACTCTTTATTCCATAGCCCAGATAATAATCATCTTTGGGGCTGTTGCCTCTGTCTCTCCGTAAATAAAATTTCTCAGAAAATAGTCTTAAAGGACCATTATCCACATCATAAAGTAGCTACTTTTGAACTTTGCATAATACCTGGCATGTTTACTTTGGAGCTAGATAGCCAGGTTATCATCAATAATCATATGTCAAGTTGAAAGGCCTTAATCGACGTGTGTCATAAATCATGCTCCATTACACATATCCAAATCATTGAACTGGAATGCATTCTACAAGCTTACCTTCATATTTTCCCAGAATAACACTTTATTAATCTGCTCAAGTAATGTATTCTTGTGGGGAGTTTCCTTTCTGACATGTATTCCTACTTGTCTGTTCAGTGTGTACATAGTCTCCACTGTCACTGTTTTGGTCTCTGTCTACTTCATAGGAAATCTGGACATTATTTTATCTGGCAATTAATTTAAATTTGCAACTATTTGTAACACCATTTGAAATTTCTGTGACCTTTCTTTTAAGAATCCCTTTTGTTGACAAGTGCCCTAATTCTCTGCAATTTACATTGTTGTCTGCAAATGAAAAAAAAAATCCCTTAGCTTTTAATTGTATGTAAATGTTAGCAGTGAAAAATCATTCTTTAGTCTAGAACCATTCCTGGCAGTGAGCAAGGTTAGTTAGAACTGATGGGCAATGACACAGTGTGCAACAGCATCCAGTCACTCCCTGAAACTGAACTGAAGAGAACAGATTCATTTGATGTGCAAATCATGGCAGCCTATCCTTTTTATGACTGACATATGTCAGGATTTCCAAAGCCCAGATTGTAAGAGATGTTCACGGGACAATCTCATCATGCTTCCAAAGACTGGAAGTCTTTTCTAAGTTGCCTTAATAGAAAGCAAGGCTAGCTGGGTGCTGGTGGTGCACACCTTTAATCCCAGCACTTGGAAGGCAGAGGCAGGCGGATCTCTGTGAGTTTGAGGCCAGTCTGGTCTACAAGAGCTAGTTCCATGACTGTCAGAGCTACAGAGAAAGCCTGGCCTGAAAAACCAAATATATATATGCAAGTATGGCTATAAACAAAGGATTAGTGAAAACAAATCATTTCAAGATTCGAAAATTGATCCATTATCAAGACAGATGTTTAATATTAAATAATTTCTGAATACTAATGCTTTATGCTACAGAAAATTTGTTTTTCCCATTTAAATTGATGAATTCCATGGATTTTAGAAGATTAAAGGACAATTTAAATTTTCTTTACTCTTAGGATCATCTCCTTTGACATTTTTATTTATTTTTTTCAAACAATGTATTTGATCATATTATTTTCCCTTCTCAAACCCACCAAGATACTCCCCAGATGACTACTCACTTTCATTCATATTCTGTCTCTTTCTCTCTCTTTCCCTTTCACAAAAAAAAAACAAAAATGAAAATAAAAATAGCAAAACAAAACAAAATTGCATGAAGAGAGAGGAGAGTGAGGGCAAGGAAGAGAGAGGGAAGAGAAAAGGAGAGCGAGTTCATTTTGTGTTGTTCAACTACACCTGGCAAGGGGTTGCCCTTGAGTGTGATTGAGGTACCCAGTAAAATATTTTCTGAAACCTTTCAGTGTTTAATCTCCAGAAAGGGAATGATCTAGCAATTGTCTTTGAACACTGGGTACTGCTTTAGGAAGACACTTATTTTTCTGGTCAAATGTTGAATTTATTGAAGAATATGTACAAAAGAGGGAAGGGTTTTATTCCCTTTAACTTCTGAAGCATGACTTCTCATATGTATTAAACACCATTAAAATATAGCTTATCCAAACTTTGGAAATACATATTTGATCTTGTTTCTTTTTCCTTTTTGTGATCCTGTTTCAAGATGTTCTTCTACGTAAGAATTTACAATGTATGCTGGCATGAGGTTGTGATCAGATATAGTCTCAGCTTCTAAAATGTTCCATCTCATTGATAGGACTCCAGTTGTTACCACAGTGGAAAGAACACCCTCCCCAAGCTAGAGGGAGCAAAAACACCACAAGAAAACCCACAGAATCAACTAACCTGGGCTCATAGGGGCAAAGAGAAACTGAGCCAACAACCAGGGAGCCTTTATGGGTCTGTTCAAGCCTAGGCTCTCTGCATATATGTTATGGTTGTGTAGCTTGGTTTTCTTGTGAAATTCGTAACAGTGGGAGCAGGAGCTGTCTCTGACTCTGTTACCTGCTTGTGGGCCCCTTTTCCTCCTACTGGGTTGCCTCATCCAGCTTCAATACAAGGGGAAATGCCTAGTCTGGTAGCCACTTGATATATCATAGTTGATTGCTATCCCAAGAAGGCCTGTCATTTTTCTGAAAAAAAAAAAAATGGGGGAGTGGATCTAGGGTGGAGTAGGGACTTGGAGGAGAGGAGGGGAAGCTGTGGTTAGGATGTAATACATGAGGAAGAATAAATTTATAAAAATAGCCTTCATATCCAGACATCTCAAAACACTATGAAGAACGGTATTAATTTTTAAAATTTGAAACCAAATCATTTAATCGGTCCCTAGCTATTCAGGAATACTGTGAAGTAGAACCTGCCCTAGAGCAACAGTAATGAGCCTAACAGGTAAAATCCAACAAAGTTCCACATGAAACACGAAGAACTGCCCAGGCTAAAATTATAAGTTATTTCTCATCTATTGACTCAGTACAAATGAGGCATACATAACAATCTCAACAAAATTCCAGGACCGCTGTTATCGAATGACATTTGAACACCATACCAAAAGAGCCAGTTTCTCTTGTGGCATTTATCGCAAAGTGGATTGGCTAGAGTCGTATTATCGACATGTTTCAATTCTAGCCCTTTTCGTTTTAACTTCCTCAAATGGAAGTAAGTCAGGTTTGGGATATAGGTAACCTTTAGGCGAATATAAAGCAGGTTTTCTCCTCTGCCGGGTGGTAACAGATTTGAGTCTTCCTAACTCACCTCTGACAGTTTGTGCTGGCGACAACACTGTTTCAAACAGCAGATGGTTGCTTGCATACCATAGAGAGAGGGGAAAGAAGCAAGTGATACATCAACTGGGATCACAGCCCCGGGAAAATATGCACATTTCAGCAAAAGCTATAGCGATTTGAATGTTTATAAGCAATAAGGAACGGGAGAGTGAACAGGAGGTAAAAACCTCAATACCAAAAAGGAAAGGTTAATGCGGCAGAAGGTGGGGGGCCGGTTACTCTTCCCCGAGGACAGAGTATATGCATTCGATAATTTTGTTGCTGCATAATGTGTACACCTTCCGGACAGTGCATTGTGGGCGTGCAGTTCTTAACGAAGCACGGAGAGTCATTGTCACAGATTCACAACTGGGAATACATTAGCACTGCCTTTGGAAGACGGCTCCCCTTGGCACAAACAATACAGGCCACAGTCAACCTAGCTTTCTTCTCTAGTCCCCTGATGAGTTTGGCTTCCTGTCCGTCGTGAATTGGCATCAAGCAAACAGATTGTTAATAAACAGAACACTCTGTAACACCCAAGTAATAATGTCTTCATTGGCCTGGGACAGAGTCCTAATATATTACTAAAACCCAAGACTTGTTATGGAGGATGCAGAGTCCGTTATGTTTCAAGAAGGTTCAGAGTAAACGTCTGCATCTCCTACGATTTTTATTCTGATTTTGTTTAATTGTTATGTTCTCTCAATTGTGAGAGGGGATAATAATAGCACCTGCCTCACAGGTTTCCTGTAAAGATGTATTGAATCAAACAGTAGCACAGCAAGAGCGAGCCCTTGTTCGGTACCCTGTGTTCCTTCTCTGACAGCTTAATCTGATTTACTGTGTACACATAACCGTTCGGAGCAGTTTCTTCAGATTCACTTCACTTTAATAATTCACATTCTCCCCTCTTCTAGCAGATGGCTTTTAAAATTAATAAATGATAAACAGCTGACAGTTGGTGTTTGCCACATGCCAAGCATGGCTCTTAAGTGTTTTACAGTCTCTTTTCCTACATGCTATGGTGAGCACACTCAACATTACTCCTGCCTTAGATGTGTAGAAATGGAGGCACGGATAAATGAAAATAATTGTCCTCCAGCCAAGTAATGAGTGGCTAGAGGAAGCCAGCTTCAGTCCCAGGCTGTCTGGCTCCAGGGTCCACACCCTTACCTCTCCTCTACACGGCTTCCTGTGTTTGTTCTGACGTTAGCCTATCGCTGAGCCTCCCTGCTTACACCACAGCCAAGCTCTAAGTAAGCTCAGCTTCTCAGTTCTTTTGACTAGTGTACATCCTATGACCTCTTGCCTGGCAATCCTATCTTTTTAAGGGTCTGTAATTTATCACATTTCATTGGCTTTTCGGCTGGTCTCCAAACAACCAGCTCTCTATTACTTTGAGATGAGTAAGTGCGTGCTTGGGATTAATGTGCTTGTGTGTCTTAAAATCCAACCCCACACAACACACACACACACACATACATACACAATGCTTCAGGACGACAGTCTCTATACCAGTCATCAGCATCTATTTAATACTCTGTTTTTCTGCATCTACCTTGGTCCCTCCACTGGGACTGTTTGGGGAGCTTACTGTGAACCTGCAAGGCAGAAGACCCTTTATTAAGGGAATTTTGTATACAGAGCTCATGAAATCAATTATTCTTGCAAAGATTGCTTTACATTAGTTTATAGAAAGCTGCCATAAAAGACAAATTGGGAACATGGGGACCTTGGGAGAGGGTTGAAGGGGACAGGACAAGCAGGGAGGGGAGCAGAAAAAAAATGTTCTATGGAAAATAATGAAACATATTTACTTGAATACAAGTAAATGGTTTTCTTTTTCTTCTGTTTATCTCTCTTGGGATCTACCTTTGATTATTGAGTTAAATGGCTCAGTTTTTAATGTGGATTTTGAAAACTATTGTTTGAATAACTCTTTAGTTCTTTACTTTTGAAAACTTAGTTTTATCCTTTTTCTTTTGACATTTTATTAGCATTGTTCTGCTCTAAATGAACAGGCTTGAAAGGAAAAGTTCTTTAAAATGAAGTGGATAATTAGCATAACAATGCTCATGACCCTCATTTTTTAAAAAACACAGTTGACATTTAAGAACTAGTAGTACAGGTTGTCATTAAACTGTAATAATTACATATGGACTTTTAAGATAATTACTAATTTAAGATTTTTCATTATTTGCTACTATATATCCTTTAAAAATGGATGCCCCTTGAAGCTCTTAATGCCACAGGCCCTGAGCACAATCAAGCGCCTTTCTGAGTGCTCTGGCCTACCCAGTGCTGCTTCCTAACTAGACATTGTGTTCAGCATTTTAAAGGAATCTTTGTAGGTTCCATATACTACCACCAAGCTTGATGCAGAATAAAGGCATAGTTATTGTCTGTTGTGAGGAGCTGAGGGCCGCTTCCCTGCCGCCCAGCTCTAGGCCGCCAGCTAGCTCTAGCTTATGCCCTGAAATAATTACACGGAAACTGTATTCTTTTAAACACTGCCTGGCCCATTAGTTCTAGCCTCTTATTGGCTAGCTCTTACATATTGAACAAACCCATTTCTAATAATCTGTGTAACCCACGAGATGGCTTACCAGGAAAGATCTTAACCTGCATCTGTCTGGAGTGGGAGAATCATGGCAACTCCTTGACTCAGCTTCTTTTTTCCAGCATTCTGTTCTGTTTACTCTGCCTACCTAATTTTATGTCCTATTAAAGGGCCACGGCAGTCTCTTTATTTAACCAATGAAATTAACACAAAACAGAAGACTCTCCCCCATCATTTCCCCTTTTTCTGTTTAAACAAAAAAGAAAGGCTTTCATTTTAACATAGTAAGATTACATATAACAAAACAGATA
>NC_022024.1:21574363-21576540 GCF_000317375.1 Microtus ochrogaster
GGGATTGTCTATTCAATGACTGAGTGAATTCCATTTGGGGAAGAACAAGATTAGGAGGGGATTCATAATTTTTCTTTCCTCTGGGTCTGGTGTTCATTTGAGAACTACATAGTATTGAAGGTATATAATTCTACAAAGAGAATTAAAAATAGGAGAGAGAACCAATAAATAAAGAAGAGTAATCTGTGCTTCTGTGAGACAGTTCAAATATGGTAACCTGACTTGACAGGGGGCAATCACGTTATAATCATAATGCAAAACCTAAATGTTGACTGAAACCAAGTTGTTCTGGAAGCTATATTTCAAAGGGTTGGAGGAGACACATTGTACGCATTTGGTTCATGGATACAGAGGCTGCCAAGTTCTACTATCTCCAGAATAAGTTAGTAAGCTGGAGACAGGAGAGTTAATGATGTATTTTTACTTCCATGTCCAGCAGCCTCAAAACTCAGAGAAAGAAAATGTTTCAGCTTGAATCTAATGACAGAACAAGCCTTTATCCACATCCAAAGCAGTCAGCTGAGAATAACTCTCAGAGCTCTTCAAAATTTTCAGATAAAGCAACTATGTGATCAAGATAAATTAAGTCTTTTCTACTTAATTTATGATGTAAATGTTAGTCTCCAACCAGAAGATTCTATGAGAAACACTTGGGGAAATATTTGACCAAATATCTACATACCCTCTGGCAAAGTCAAAGTGACATTGAAAACTAATCATCGCAAATTAATTCAGAGTGAGGTAAATGAGTGAGAAGAGATGTACACATATAAAAATAATTTAAACAGTTACTAAGTAAATAAGCAATTTTTATTCTGCCAGTGTAAGCATACTTCTTAAACATTGAATGATAATGTGTAAATAAGCGATGTTAGGGGTACAGAATGCCAGGAAGGTAATAATAATTCCATATAGGATGTGTCTACATGTGCTATTTAGTTTTAAATGCCAGTTTGCCACAACTGGGAGCCTCTTTAGATTGGCTCATGGGTGCATATGTTGTACTGTCATCTTGTTTATTAATGTAGGAAGATCCAACTTTTTGTATTATTTTGGGCAGCAGCATTCTCTTGTTAGGGTGTCTTGACCTATATCACACAGAAGAAAGCTAGATGGAGCAGGTAGCAAACAGAAAACCAGTAGCATGCATTTGTTTCATTCAGTTAATAATCATGGCTCTTAGGAAGCAACTGTTTTATTGACCCTCAGTGAAGAACTGCAATTCGGAATCGTAAGCCAAATAAATACTTTACTCTCCTAAGTTGCTTTTGGGTGGGGTATTTTATTACTGTAGCAGAAATGAATCTAAAACAGTTTATAATTATTTATTTTTTTAAACTCTACATTTACATATTATAACATTTCTCAATATTTTTATTGGCTAAATATTGAGAACTCAATATGCACGGGAGTAGTGTAAAGATGACAATGGCTTCAAATCAATCCCTAACAATGAGACATCATTAATTGTGACCTTCAAGTCATCCATTGCAATTTCAAATATTGAACTGGTACTGGATCTACTGAGCCCTTATTCAAATCTTTCCACATTTAGGAGTCTTAATTGTCAGACAGAATAAGAACATTAATGCCAGAAGTTATTGGAGGATCTGATTGACTATTATACATGCAACTTCAACCACACTGAAATCATATTCTGAGAATAATCATTATTTTTATTTGTACTGAGGTTTGAACACTGTGATTCAAGATAAATATGTAAATTCAGACATTAATTTGTGTTCACAAATACCTGAAGAAATTCTATGGATGATTCTGCATAGGTAAGCGATAACAAAGAATAAGATTCATCATACTAATTTGCATTTCACTGGAAATCATGCATCTCAGTTGTAACTACATATTATACTATGTGGATTCAAAATAAGAAGACTCCATGTAAAGAAATTTGTCTGCCATTGACTTATTTTCAATTACTTAAAGTGGGAAAATATTTTTGTAAACTTTGCAGTGAAATAGATGACTGTAAAAACAATTCTTTTGAGATTTCAAGTATATGTGGATTTTAAGAATTCAGATTTAGCCGGGCGGTGGTGGCGCACGCCTTTAATCCCAGCACCTGGGAGGCAGAGGCAGGCGGATCTCTGTGAGTTTGAGACCAGCCTGGTCTACAGAGCTAGTTCCAGGACAGGCTCCAAAGCCACAGAGAAACCCTG
>NC_022024.1:21576640-21592707 GCF_000317375.1 Microtus ochrogaster
ATAATAATTAAACTCACTTGATCCTCTACTGGTTATATGTTGCTGCTATTACTGGTTTCCTAAAATGCAGTATCTCACACAGCCCTCATAAAAAACCCTCAGTACATGTGCTTGCTGTTGCTATGTTACAATTGAGTGAAGTTTATCTGTGACCTAAGTGATCCAGACACTGGAGCCAAATGGCTTAGACTCAGAGTCTCGCTTTGCCACTTTGCTGACCAGCTAGGGAAACATCTCTACCCCTGTGTGTGTGGCTTTCATTACTCTGATGGGAGACATGATAACAACACCTGTCTGACAAGTGTAAACGGAGAGTAAACTACCTAGATTAGCCCTGGCACGAAGGAGAGCTATTTACGCCTACAGTAATAACAAAAGTAATAATTACTTATTGCTGTATTGTTATTTGCCATAACTAAGAAGAATGAAAAACTCCTGAATTCCTTGAAGTATAATACTTCTTAAGACATATCTTACCATAGTTATAGGCACGGTAGAAATTTCTCTGCAGATATTTAGCTTTCAATTACTGAAAATAGCTCAAAAATAGACTTGATTACTTTTATTTTATTTCTATTTTTTGAGACAGGGTTTCTTTGTAGGTTTGGAGCCTGTCCTGGAACTAGCTCTTGTAGATCAGGCTGGCCTCAAACTCACAGAGATCCACCTGCCTCTGCCTCCAGAGTGCTGGGATTAAAGGTGTGCACCACTACTGCCTGGCATTGTTTTTATTTTTTAAGAGATAATACTGAGATTCATAGGCTTAATTGGGCTATTTAATAATATAGTGTATGTTCTTTTTTCAAAACCCATAGAAGTTAAAGGCATTTTTAAAAAGTGTACAGAATAAGGTAAATAAATGTGAGGTGGTACCACAGAGGGTGGGAAGCCTAATTATTTTGAAATTGAAAGTATTGTTACTTGTGAAAATCATTTGTTTTCTGAGCTCCTACCAGCCACATTCTCCTTAATTCGATGATGCTAAGGATGAATCTCTGCAAACTCCCTTTGGCAGGAAATCCTTTCTTCTGCCATCCTGTCCAGATCTCTATAGGAGAAAACTTTGAAATTCAATTAATGGAAGATTGAAAAGTCATCACTGAATGAGAGATATCAAACCACAAGGATTCAGAGAGGACCAGTTGTTATGCAATTCGAGGGCTTTCATTTTCTACACTAAACAATGGCCATTAATACTCTGTTGTTGCAAGACACGGGGAACTCATTCTGTACAAAAATGTCAAACAGGACTAGGGCAGTGCCAGCGTCTGAGACAAGAGACCTGGTAAAGTGTTTATGGGAGAAGGATGGGAAACAGGAGGACTAAATACAAATCATCTTACTGAAAGTGCTATTGCTTCCGCTTCACACTCTCAATGAGTAGCACCCAGGTTCTCACTAAGAAAGAGAAATAAAGGCCCTGACATCTGGTTCCTTCAAAGTAACAACTACATAGACTGACTTGTAGTGGAGCTTACTATTATCAAACTCCCAATCACATCTTTTAAATTGTAAATTAGTCTTTGCAAATTTAATGCATATATAAAGCATATCTTCATCATATCTACTGCTTCCTCCCCGCTCTAACTCTCTCCAGGACCTCTCATCTCATCTTTTTCCAAACTTCATATCATCCTCTAATTTTTGATTAACTATCTAATCTTTAACCAACCGAGTTCACTTGGTGCCGCGCATGTGTACGGGGCCATCTACCGAAGCATACACAAAATTCTTAAAGGAAAGTGATTCCCCTTCTCCCAACAGCCATCAAATACCAGTAGTTCCTTAGCCAAGAGTAGGACCTAAGAAATCCTTCCCTTTCCATTCTGGAGGTCTTATATGTTTTAATCTTGCGAAGGTCTTGCCTAGGTAGCCATGAATGATATGAATTCATTTGGGCAGCAACCATATTGTATGTAGAGGGCGGAATTTAAGTCTACTTCTCTTCCTCTGACCATCACCTTCTCTCCACTTCTTCCCTCAAGTCGTCCTTTGAACCTCGTGTGTAGTGACAGTATCGATGTAGGTAGGCATGCCATGTGCAGCCAAGGGTTCTTATTTCCTCTCAGTACTGTTAAGAGTAGCACATCGTTCCACTAATCACTACCCTGTGAAATAAGAAGCTTCTTTGAGCAATGTTGAGAGCAACACAAGTTTATGGGTACAAACATAAATACTAAGAAGTGAGCTTTTCATCATGACCATTTAGAAAAGCAGCAGCAATAGGTTCTGTTCTAGGACATGACTTACTGAGTTAGGGCTTTAATCATATTTACAGTACCAGGCATAAATTTCTGCTTGTGGAACAGATTCCAGATTCCATGGAGACTGATTGGTTACTCCAATAAACAGTCTTACTACCACCACAAATCCTGTCTGGAAGTAGGTACTGTAGCACGTAGGTTCCAGTACTAGATATGACTATTGATGCTTGTGTTTTCCTGGGAAGCCTACACACCACTTTCCAGCAATGTGAAAGTTTATCAACAGGGAGAATTTCCTGGTCAGTTCAGGACTAATATTTCAGTGCTCTATAATCAAAGGCTGTGGTCGCTTAGTAGGGTTTTACTGACTAGTTACAATGAGTAACCAATGGTAATAGCTTGTATTATTTGGGGTGCCCCTGGAGACTCTTTGGCACATTTATGCCATATATGCGTGTGTGTGTGTGTGTGTGTGTGTGTGTGTGATTTGCTCAAACTACTAAACTTAAAACTGAATGCATTTATCTATTTATTTTTCAGAATGCACGATGATCTCATTTTAGAATATATAGTGGGGAACTAGCTATGGGGTAAATAACTTGTAAAAGCTCTAAAGTATTGAGAGCTGATCATGAGCAAATAACTATAGAAAACATCAGAGCACATTTTTAAAGTAATCCTTTAAGGTTGTTTTAAATACCGTTATTGTTTTTTCTATCAGAGAAAGTTCAGAGAGGTTAACGACTAGTCTATAATTTGACAGTTAGTACATAGAAGTTGGGATTCTTACCAAACTCTGTTACATCAAATTTATTCCTTCTGTCACACTCCATAGCCAAATTGAAACCCCTGTCTTTTTTTTTGTAGGTATTGTTGGTATATTATGTAAAAAAAATAATTTCACAACAGCATGGTAAAATTACCAAAGATAGTTAAAATACGCTTTTGCGTTCTCTTTCAACTTAATCTTAGGCTCCAAGAGTGGAATGAGACTTTTCTTTGTTTTACTATTTTTCTGAGTAAAATTCAGAGCACACAGCTCATACATAATTCATATAACGCATTATTTCTTTTACTATTAATATAATTTTAACATGATTATCTCTAAATATATTTCAATTTAGCAACATTATTAAAGTTAATTAAGTCTAACTGAATAGAAGCAATGTATGATCAATGTATTTGATATTTGATACATGTAATGAATTTTTTTGTTTCCGGATGCATTCATTGTTTACTATGTATTCTGTTGTCATGGTTTCAAACATTCTCCCAAATGTCTACATAACATGATGATGTAGATTTTCCTCCCAGGTTGAAGACAGTTGCCAGAACATACAAGGAAGACCAAAAGGTCTCCTAGATATGCACAAATTCTTACAGTTGTCCCTGGTTACATGTATCTACATAATTTCAAACATAAAATAATCTAACTTAAACATAATTGAAACTTTTCCTGTTATAAAATGAAATTTTTGCCTGGCTATGCTGAAGCATGCACGGGCAGCCCATATATGGCAGTTGTGTTGAACTTGTCCATATTGGGTTTTATGGTCTGAGTTATAAGGATGATTGACCAGGTTTCTTCCTCAAGGGGGCGCCAGATCTCATTACAGATGATTGTGATCCACCATGTGGTTTCCTCTTTTGGAATGGGTCTCAAGTTGAACCAGTTATGAGTTGGCCACGTCCACAAGTTCTATGATAGATACTGTTACCCCAGCACATCTTGCACAGATTTTAGGTAGACGTTTTTTGTGCCTGGGCTGATGCCCCAGGCCCACTACTTGGACCCTTGCCTACTTATAAAAGATGGCAAGTTCAGGCTCTGTATCCCACATTACAAGGAGACTTCAGTAGATTCACTAGGGTCACTCTCAGGGATCCCAGTGGGTTTCCACTGCACTAGGTTTCTACATCACCTCTCAAATGTCCCCCAATTCTAGTCATCTCTCTCAGTACTCTCTTTCTCTGTCTCTCCCACCCTCGTGCCTGATACAGATTCACCCCTCCCACACACCCCCATTCCACCTGTAAAATTTGTTCTATTTTTCCCTTCCTAGGGAAATCTATAAATCACCTCTTGAGCTCTTCTTGTTACTCAGCCACTCTGGGTCTGTGGATTAGATACATATATGGAATTTATTTGCATATTAGTTTATTTTTGTAAATAACTATATGTATTTTTTTGCAAACTCCATTCTATAGCTAATATCTAAACTATCTTAAAATTTGTGTCAATATCTTTAACGAAGACTATAGATAAGTACTCTCTGTCTCATACTATTTGAATATCAATAAAAAATCGACTGTTTTTCACTTATGATCAAATCTACAAAGAGGCAATATGTTGCTAGTAACATTTAGTGGAAAATGATCATTAAAGTAGTTTAACCATTCAAAAATGTTTATTATGTGCTCTGTTTATTTGCCCACAGGTTATATTCATATACGTGTTTGTCCAAGAATGAATGACACATGGACTTGTCTCTTAAATAACTGCTAAACAGAAAATCTTTATTTAATGTAAAATAACATGCAAATTATAATGTGATCTTTACCACATCAAGAGCACACGCACAGTGTTCCAGGTACCAAAGGGGCTATAAATATGGAGTCTTGTTTATTCTCATTTGAGCCAATGAAGTGGGACTCAAAATGGTTTCGATGAGCTTTTCCAACAGGAAAAGCTTTATTATTCCTCTCTCTGAGATGAAATAAATATGAAAGCCCATTAAGATTCTCATAGCAATTAGGGATATTTTGAAGTATTTTAAATTTCAGAGCCATAACACTTTGAAATGCTGGATGGTTAAAATTTCATAAGATGATTGCCAGAGCCCTGCTCTTCTTGAGTATTTTAGTGGGGTTACTTTAGCTGAAACATTCAACTTAGAGGTTAATTAAATAGATATCAAAAGGGCCACCCATCTGAAGAGAATCTTAAATACTCCAGAAATTAACATAATGTATGTTTATGATTAAATTAGGAATCATTAGGCCACCCCTACATCAAAGATTAGAGAGGGTTAATTTTACATAAGTCATGATCCCATGCGATCTGCACAGTTTTGAAAAGCACAGCGGAAAGATGATACAGCTTCCGTCAGCCCATGTTGCTGCTCGGGATTTGATCTTCACTTGCCCGCTAACAAAGGTCAAGCAATCCCTGTTCTTGTGCTTTTCTTTCTCTTAGCAATAACAGGTACCATAATTAATTAAAAATGTTTAGACATGTATCCTTAGCACAGTTTCCCTTTTATAAAACCTGGAAAAGGCTTTGCTCATTCTTGCTCTTATGTTGTCCTTACCAGGACACCTCTAATCAACTTCTCATAGCCACTAACAAGACATGTGTTATCTTCTTAGGCCGTTGTTTACAAATCCATTTTGCATTCAGTTACACATCTATCCAGGTTCTGGATATAGAAGGACAAGATGCCCTCACCACTGAATCTATGGAAATCCCCAGAGATGCTAGTGAAATGTGTCTCAAAAGGAAAAAATAAATTCTGAAATGGAGGGTGATAATTTCAAGCCATCTCTCCAACTCTCAAAAATTTTGAATTTTATAGCCCTGAGATTTCATAAGGCATATAAGTCAGGCATATGTTGTAGGTATCCAGAAATCTCTGTCTTGGACATCTTTCCGAACTTGCTGCTCCATGAAGTATCCATTGATGAAGAGTTCAGTTGCACAACATACCCCCCTTCACTCAACCTAATATTTAGTTTCCACAGTTTATTCTCAAATGGTTATTAGTCATAATTCAAAAGCAGACAGAAATTCTTTGTCATCTGCCATGTTAAGACATTAATATAGCTAGGATGGATCTCTTTTACTTTTAGGTCTAGCACAATGTTTTACAACTATTTCTAGTGTCTCGTAGGATGCTCTGAATAGCTTCTACAGTCTTTGCAACTGATTCTGTTCCTGAGGGGGTACGATAATTAACAGTCAATGGAGGCCAGGCATTAGCACCTGGCTCCAGATTGTGGTCTGGAGAGGGAAAAGTGCCGGGGCATTATTACTTTATTACTTTCTTTCCTTGGCCACTATAATTTTGCTCATGCAATTTGAGGCTTCATTAGGTATTTTTCTTTGGCGGTCACATCACAAAGTTGGCATGTATGGAATTGTAAGACCAACTTTAACCACCCAGTATGTTTTTTTTTTTCAACATAAAATGCAGTCGAGCTTGTTTTCCATCACCCTATATTTTTCAAATTAACTTCAGAATCTAAGTGTAGGGAGTATTAACTCCCTACATATAGCATGCATTTCGTCCCATTAATTAGAATCACTTAAAACATCATATACAATTGAAACTATAGACTTCCCACACTTTTCATTGTTTTTAATGATATTTTCAGATATAAAAGAATGTTTTTGATTCTTTAAGAGAGCAGTAGGCAAACCAAAAACTGGGTACAAATGCTATAAAAACTGCTACTTCATGAGCTAATTAAAACATTTGACATTACTACAGAAAAAAAAATCTGAAAGTGGAAAACTTGTCTATCAGTTCAGAAACCTGAATTTTTATACTTATAAAGCATTAATTTTGTGATAGATTTTTTTTCTACTCTTAGGCGCCCATCATTCTGTAGGTTCTGAAACTACACCCCAGAAAACACATATTTTGGCCCCACCTGCAGAGATCCAATTCCACGTGCTCCTTTTCAATCACATCAAGAGATGATAGCTGCACCTGGGCAACCCAGTTCCTCTGCTCCTGATCTTTCAGACCCCAGCCTAGGGTTTCCTTTTCGAGTAATCTCTCATTTTCTCATGAATCAGCAAAAGAGGGAAGAAGCTTTGGCTTTTTATAGATTTTGGCAGACTCTCCCTTAGCTCTGATAAGATTTTTTTGGAAGATGGCACAGTTAGCTTGAGGAATGTTTACATAACTAATGCTATACATCAAGAGAAAACCATGAGAGCTCACTGTACACTTTTTTTCTTCTCGTGGGAACACCACCACCTTCTTAATTTCTACACACACTTTCTTTTGATTTGAATGGTAATATAGACATGTTTTCGTAACAGTCCCTTTTTCTCACGTGTATCTGCTGTCTGATGGGATTGTTTTCTTTTGCTACTTAGGAAAAGATGAAGATTAGTTTTAAATGTGTTGGATCACTCCGGAAGGTGAAATCAACTAGCACTTTTAGATCTGTTTGTGTATGTATCTAGAGTATCAATTAATTCATTAATTAATTAGTTGGGTTAACTAATATAGTTGATTAAAATTATTCTTTAAAAATTTTATATGACCCTCACTGGGTAGAAGCCTTGTGGTAATCTCAAAAGATTCACCAGGATGTCTTCAGAGCTTCTGCCTTAAAACACAACTTCATAAAAAATTCTGGATGTTATCCAGGTTCCATCCTCAATGAAGTTGAACTCCTTGAAGAGAGATTTTGTCTTCCAACCATCAGACTTAGCTTGGATTTCACATTCTAGAGGAAATTCACCCTTAAACGCGGATGCAAATGCTCTAGCCATGATGCAAATGACTGCAATGCTCAGCTCTTGCACTTCCTCAGGCAACCATGTACACATCCATGTCTTTCTTACGCACAATGATTTTCCAGGTTTAACTCAGTTACTCCTGCTGTGCTCTGTGCTTTTACTTTGTTCAATTTGGGAGCTGCGAGTTTCATTTGCTGGGATACTGATGAATTCCACTTTCTGTTTGCAGCTATGGCTGTGTAACATTAAAAATATTTCTTAGAAATCAAATGAACGTTTAATGTTATTTTAAATTTTTTAAATTAACTAAAGAAAAAAGTCAAAATCAAATAACTTGAGATTACTCTAAATTCAGTCTACACATCCAAAAATCTGAATAAGAAGAATCTGCTGTCATCTGCAATGACTGTTGACATTAGAAAATTACCTAACATCTTGATATGAGTTATCATTGTGTTTCTGTCAACTAACGAGGGACACTCTTGTAAATTCTTTAAATGTACTGACACTCAGTACTTATTTTGTTAGTGGGGTTTCACCAGGTAATTTGAATGCATATTTAAAAGAAATGAATAAATCCTATTGCAAACTTATTTTCACTAAGAATAATTACTAATAATCCAGCAGTGAGAGGTGAATTTATTAAAATTATAATGTTACACCTTATGGTGTGTATGGGTTTGATTTTCATTCTTTCCTACTTGGTTTGGAACTCCCTGAGGTAAAATGCCTGCCTTTGGAACTTCTTTTAACACACACAGAACCCAACACATTTCATAAAATGTGTTGCATCAAATTGTGCCTGATAAAGTATAGTGACAAGACAGTTATTTTCAGGAGAATGGAGATCTATTTTTGTTGCGTTATAATTGTACACTGCAGCAGTCATTAAAAGGTTTGGTCAATTTAAATGTAGAAACACATGTTCCAGTCAACTTTAATCTCCACAAAAACATCTTTACTAAAATTGTACACATTTGGTCAAGAGTGGCAAATCTCGCTGCTTTCAAGAAATGTGTAAGTATCAGGCAAATGATAAGAACTGCTCAGCACCAGCTGCCTTTAGGCGAGCATTTACTAGAGATTAGAAACTCTATATATCTAGAAAGTAGAAGCATAGAATTATTTTGTTTGGCAAGATTGCCCAACTTCACCTTCTTGATATACAGATATCTGTGTGAAAGTGATGCAACCAATCATTATTCATTAGCTCTGTGACAAAATCTCTTATCTCGCCTCCTAGAGGACCCCTTCCCATGTCTCCCTTCACACTGTTCAGATGTTTTTCTACGAAACGGTAAAGTCATCACTCATACAATTGACATGTACCAAAAGTTGCATTTCACTAATCAAAGGAAAAGAAAACTAAATGATTTTCATTTGTAAATAAATATGAAATAAATTATGTTTTCAAAAAACGTTAAGATTCGTTTATCTGGAATTTACATTTTCCTCTTGCAAGATATAAATGTTATTTATACTGATTGAGTGTTTAGACTTGAACCACTCTCGGACTTTTTATGTTATTTTCTGCTCTTAGTAAGATGTAAGACAACCTAAGCTAAAGACAGCTAAAGTCATAGAATCACTGAGGATTAGCAAATCTTAGATGCATACCTTGGGCAACTTTTCCAGATGGAGTATCTCTTTTGGGAATAAAATCACGTTGTTTCATATTTTCCAAGTTTCTAAGGAACCAACCTCAATTTATAAAAATGAGGTCAGTTTTAGCAGTGTGAATATGTTTTTATAGTCTAAACTTTTGATTTCTCCCATATTGGTTCAGACTGCAGCTGTATGTCATAGTCATCCTACTAAGGAAGGGGCCATAGGACTTCCCAATTCAACCACTTTTCTGATTTCAGTGCAAGTTAAAGCCAAATGATTCTTTCTTGGATCTCTGACTACTAAGGGCACATTTCCCAATTTAGAAATCAAGTGCAATTGTGAATAAAACTCACAATTACCATCATAATTGAAGCAGAGAAACCTGTAATATCTCCCTTCAATGGCTTGGACCTGAATCCAGTTTTTGGTGGTTGGTAAATATTTTACTATAATGTCAAATGGAACGAGACTGGGAGGAGGCTTAGAGTATTTTTGACAATGTGTCATATATCCTTATCAAATCTCAGCATAATTCTGCATGCTTGAGATGGTGAGAGTATTGGCATATCCACTTAGAATTATATGCCACTCAAATACAGAGAATAATACTCGCCTTTCTAAATAATTTTGTCATTGTTGTTGTGAGACAGGGTTTCTCTGTATAGCTTTGGAGCTTGTCATGGATCTCGCCCTGTGGACCAGGCAGAACTTGAACTCACAGAGACCCTACTGCCTCTGCCTCCAAATGCTAGGATTAAAGGCATACACAACTACCACTGGTCCTAAAAATATTTTTATATTCTGATTTCAATATGTGTGTTTGCTTATTTGAGAGATATACAGGTGCTCAAAATGTATCCATTGTGGGTATTAGTCTTAAAACAGTAATGGTGGGTTTGTTTTTTTTTTTTTGGTTTTTTGTTTGTTTGTTTTTTGTTTTTGTTTTGTTTTGTTTTTTTCAGACAGGGTTTCTCTGTAGCTTTGGAGCCTGTCCCGGAACTAGCTCTTGTAGACCAGGCTGGCCTCGAACTCCCAGAGATCCACCTGCCTCTGCCCTCTGAGTGCTGGGATTAAAGGCGTGTGCCACCACTGCCCGGCCCAACAGTCATGGTGTTATAACATTATCCTTATATGTGCAAGGATTTGTGTTGCATTTTGCACAGCTCTCTTCATTACACATTATAAAGAACACTGTTTTGAGTTAAGCATTTTATCATTGTGGTCCTAGCCCAATGATGCTTACCAGCATGTATATCTGCATTCATCAACTCATTCACAGCTCTACTTTGTGTGTACCTCCTTGAGTTCAGCACGGTATACTCAGAACATTTCCATGCATGACTCAGAATGCTGATCAACAATCCAGTTCAGTCTCTCCTTCCCTTGATCCTGGGGTCTATTTCTTCATATGTATCGTTCAGATCAAAAGAAAAGCAAGTCAACCCACTGCTTTGTGGACGAGAAAGCAGGCTCTGACCTGTTTACAACTCTCTATGACACCTTTTCAAAAGGAAGTCTATTTTCAAAAGCCAACCTCCATCCTTTCATGAAGAAGAAAGAAAAAAAAAAAAACAAATCAAAAGCTGTAGGAAAACTTCATCTGTGGTGTATGAGACTGTGTGTGAAGTTTTGATCCACTGAGCGTGGCCAGTGCTACAAGTCTAACTATCAAGGGCAATGCCTCATGATTAAATTGGCCTGCAAATGATTAAGGTCATAAATAACTCAAGGAAAATGACTATAGTACTAAAATAATTACCACGACAACAATTCTACCCTGTTACATCTTGCTAAATGTCCTTTGCTATAATGTAATCCACCATGTTTATTATAATTTTCATTCTTGCCTATTAAGATTTTTTTTTGCCACTGAAAGAAACCTGTTCTTTTATTACTTCTAAGTATCCTGAAGACTTCTTAAAGAAAATGTTTAAATTACTCACAAGGGCATCTCTTCTGCTTACAATGTAGTAAAAAAATAAAAAATAAAAAACTACCCAGTTTTATAGGTGCATTTTAAAACCATATGAAAGAATTAAATGTACATATTTTTATGTTAGATGCTATATGACCATCTAACATAATTCTCTCCAGTTTCTGCGCAGGCCTTTCATGCACAGATTTACAAAATTAAGAGTCCTTCTGTCATGAAATAAGCTCTTTTCATGTTTTAAGTAGTAGATTGATTTACAACTCCTTATTGAGATGAAGGAGCTCAAATTATCCCCCACCCAGATGCTTTTCAAGTTAAAAATGAACTAAGTGAGTTAACCTTTGCTGTTTTATAATGTGAATGAAATTTAAAGAGCTTTTAAACAAATAGGATTGCCTAGACACGGGGAACTAGATCATTTTATTTAGGTTTCTATCTAATTTAAACTGGCTCACTGATTCAGGACAGGCACTGTGGGAACCTGGGATGCAAATGCCTCAGGCTATTGCTCACCCAATCCAAGTCACCTTGCCCAATAAGACTTTCCTTGGGAATCATTTCTTCTTGACTCCTTCCTATAAAATAGAGATTAATTTCAGAAGCCAGGTAGCTACCATCTGGGGCATGGCCTCTCCTTTACATGAGACCTTCGACTGTCTACATAAATCTCTAAAGCTTGACTTACGTATAATTTTTACAAGAGCTCTTCCTTTGTGTTAGTTCTGCTGGTCACCACCACGCATGTCCCACTTGAATTAATGTGGCCGTCTGTTCATCCTCAGTCAGTTCTGGAGGCTTGAGGACATGCCCAACCCTTTTCATCCATGCTCAGCTGGCTTTGATGGCCAAAACTCGTATTCATGATGTACACTTTTTCAACGTTTAAGACTTAAATTACCTAACAGATATGTGTCATAGCTAATATAAACATAGGAAGTATTTCCCATTTTGAGATGTTATTACCTGCAGCAAACAGTCAATTGCTGCCTTTTAACTATCTTTCAGACATGGCAGACCTGGAAATGGGTACATAATGTTTCATGAACATGTGGTTAAACCTGAACAATCTTAAAATCTCACTGTGAGCTCCCAGGCCTGACCAAAATATAGTTCTTAGCTATTGAGCCTGAAATGTATTTTTCAGTTAAGAAAAACATCCCTCTATGGGCTGTGAACAGCCTGCAGATTAAAGAGTGTCTCCCCCTGCTAGGATCCACAAATACTATTGAAGTGGACTAGACATGTAGAACTTCTTCATGAGACACCCCAACTGGATTTTCTTTATGACACTCATAAAAAATTTTCACTTTGTCTTCCTATTTTCACACACTGAATCTGCTGGTGGCATTTTAATACACTGTGGTAGAGTTAACGCACAGAGAGTTTACAGGGACGTTGCATGGGAACTTTTATTCCAGGGTAACCATGTAGCCAATTGAACTTGGTTGGAAGTTCCTGCTGCTAGGAAAACTGGCAGTGGGGTGTTCCTCTCGTTTGTTTTCTTGTCTGACTACAAAGTATATTTATATTGGTAAAAATAGCACTTACTGTGGAAAATATTTATTCAGCCGAATGGAGAACATTAGTACACAGGAGTCCTCAATCTTTTTTAAATGAAAAGAGTTGGGAATGGGGAGGGGAGGAAGGGAAAAAAGATAATTCAATTCCGTTAGAAGGAAAAATAAGTAGAATTAAAAATAATATGAAAATTCTATCTACAAATATGGTATTGTATTTACTTTTGTTCATTTTTGTTTTTAGGTCTTTCTAATTGTGTTCAAATATGCCCACATTTTCATGAAATACATATGAAAGCATGAAATATATAGGTGTGGACTTTTATACAAAATAAACTGGACTATAGCAATGACTGAGTTGATGCGATTCGTGGAAAATTAAATAGAGGAATTTTCAGACAAAAGGAAAAATATCAGTTCCATTATCTTTAAATTTGTATCTAAAGTGACCATAGTTGAATCTTCAATTTGGTTTATTAGCAAAAAATACCAAGATCAGTAAGTTCTATTTCATCATGTGTTTATTTCTTCATCAATTATTAAATGCATTAAGCTTAGATTTTTGTCATCAATTCATTTTATTTGTTTATCTTATTCTAAATAATTGTAACATTTCCTATAGCTGATGTTGAACTACAGTGTCATTAATGTCTAAATAAGTTCATTGAGATTAGGAAATATTAAGTGGAAATGCATTTACTACACATAATTTATTTTACATCATAGCTATCAACACAATACAAAATTGCATACTATCTGGAGTTATTGGCTGTCTGGGACTGGGATTCACTGCTACCCAGTATCAGAATATTCTGCTTCTTGTTTCCGTCATTAACTATTTTAAGTGTGGTGTTTATGAAATGTGTGTCACTTTTGAACCATCATAAAGTTGAACATAAGTCAAACCACCATAAGCAAGAGACCATCCGTATTTTTTTCACACAGCTCTGTGTACGCTAAGCTAACATTGAAATGATGGTTACATTCTGTACTCCATAATCAGAAATTCTAAAATGCCATTTTTATAAAATTCAGATCATTTATTCATCTATCAACATACTCATATCTCCTACAGTATTGTTTCTCTTCCTTTGTTGTATGTAATAATAAATTGATAATTTGTGTTTGAATTTAAATATATATTCTATTGCTATTTTACATGTATATGGACTATCACCTGAGATGGTTCTATGTTAGTAACACAGATGTAACTCATTGTCCACATAAACACTGAACATTTTATTTTGAGATACTGACATATTAAATTTGATATATCAATTAAATTCATCATTTAACTGATCATTTTCACTACTAAATTTCTTTTCAGCTTCTTTAAGTTTAAATAGTAAAATGAGTATTCTTGAATTACATGTTTCAATATGTTCTTGTGAGCCAATCCAAGATCACAAGATAGGTAGGAACTGCTGAAGCAGAACAAATCCATTTTACATTTTTGACACATATGGCCAAATGCTTTTAAAATATGTGTCTCTTTACATCTGCATCCATTACGAATGGCAGCGCTGCTGACTATTATCCCCAACGTTCATATCTATTATTCTGGAAGACAAGACATAGAATCTCATGTCTTCTTTGCCATTATTTTACATGAACGAGACTGAGATATCTATTGATATTTCCCAAAAATTATCACTTTTTATAATAAGTTTTAACTTCTAATTTTAATTTCTGCATTTTAAATATTATCTTAGTGTAGGTTTGAACTTGGAGGAGATGAGGTGCTGGAACATTACAATGGGTACAAAAGCTCATTTTGTATATTTTTAAATTTTGTATTTGTTTCTATACAGAGCTTTTGTATATGCATATGTTACAGTCTTATCAACTTTTCCCTTTATTTGTTTCTTCATTGTTTCATGTTGTCTTTGAGGCAGGGTGCTGGATGGCTCAAGGTGGCTGCAAACTCACTCCGTAGTCATGCTCTTGATTGCCTGATCTGTCTGCCTCCAGGTTCTGGCATAATTTCAAGTGACTTACTTGAAACATGGCCAAGTGAACATTTCATAGAGATAACTTCTGACACAGTTAAAAAGTCATGCATCTTGTTAGTCTCTGAGGCAGTGTTTCATGCCTGCATACCAATGAAGATTATTGTGTGTAGATTTTCTTCTGATGACTTTCATTTTTTTAGCTTTTCTTACAAGCTCATAGTGGCAATTTGGTAGAATAAGCTTATTAACACTAACATCGCAAATAGCTATTATCTACGACAAAAAACTTTTTATTGTTATTGATAAAACTTTGAGTAGAGTTATCTTGTAGGAAGGTTTTGTTGATTATTGCTTCAAAGACATGGAGAGGATATTTGGGTAAAGTAACAGGAAACATCTGAATTATTACGCAAAGGGTTACATCTGCGTTTAGAAAGGAGAAAAATATTGTCAAGAGAGTAATGGACTCGTGGAATCAGAGGACACAATCTTTATCAGCAGATGGGACACAGAACCTCTAAGGCATTGACTGGGAAGTGTGTAAAATAAACCTCTTTTATTGCCTTTCCCTTTGATCCAATGTGATCATTGCTAAAATACACATTACTCACTCATGGTTTTGGAGTGGGTTAATTTGTGATGGCAAATATTTCCAAATCCACAATTTGGAAAATGTGCCAAGGGTTTGTGCTCTATATTATACTATAAGAGATAGAACTGCAAAAACACTTAGTTCAGTTTGTACATCTGTGAATATTTTTACTACGAAAAAAAAATACAATCCTCAAGCAGAAATTAGAAGCTCAGAATGCAAATCAAGTCTGCCTACTTCACACCTCCCAAGTTTAACAGCAAGGCACAGTACTACTGATCAATCTCTGACACCAAATTAAAAACTTATGTTTAAGCTAAGAAGGAAGCAAAATCAGGTTTTGACTGAGGAAGGGGTTATGAGGAGAAAACAATGAGATTTCCAGCTTAGAGAAGAACGTCAGAGAGGAAATATGGAACAGACAGTGAAAGTAAAGATTAAGAATCAAAGAAGACTCCAGAGCCAGAGGCAAGGTGCTCTCTGACCACAGGCAGGGGAGTGAATTAATACAGAAAAGAGTCTCCAGAGGAACTGGTGGATAGAGTTCCATATGAGAAATACAGGACAGCAGAAAGACGGATCCACAGGGAACCACATTAAATAGCTCAACTACCTGAGTGCCCAGGATCGTTATCAGAAATTTATTTACCCACTGATAATTTAGGAAGTATAAAAACTAGCTAAAACATGGTAAGAGAAAACCAGCATCAGAGATGTCCTCTATTCTCCACATACATGCCATTATATGAACAAGTCACACACACACACACACACACACACACACA